>NC_066322.1:17794001-18102207 GCF_022539315.1 Serinus canaria | reverse complement strand
TGAAGACTTCTAGTATGTGTAAAGAGAAATACTGGAGCACTCTGAGATCCTGATTTCTGTAGGAGTGTTACCAATCCTAGCTGATGAACCTTGGAGCAGCTGTTGGCAGCGGTGTTGTGTGTCACCTGGGCGCTAGGTCTGGGACAGTGCAGGTTACCCCTCCAGAGGATACAGGATTGGATGTAGATGAACATTGTTTACTCTTAAAATATCAATCCTGGTGTAAGAGAAGACTGCCAAGGAGAAATACAGTTTATTTCCAGAAGTGCAGATTTTCAATTAGACAGTAAAAGAAGCATAAAACTTGCAGAGAATTCAGCAGGCAAGGAAGCAAGCCATGTGCAATGTTACCCTGCAACTAGCCACCTCCTCTTAGTGCAAAGACAGAACACATGCTTCATTTAAAACCTGTTTTTAAATTCACCCCTAATTATGAAATCATTACCCGAGACCTGCATGATAAGGAAAGAAGAATTATTATATTAACCTGGGGTCCTCGGTGCACTCAGAGGCATCACAAAGCAGCTCTCCTGCAGTCAAAGCCTGCGCACTCCCTCTTTTCTCTCATACAGTGAGTCACTTCTTCCTTTTAATCTCCTATTAAAATCCTTTCTATCCTCTTCAGTTTATGACTCTGTTGCTGCAAGGTGGTTTGTGGCACTCAGTATGGCTAATCCTTGGGATCGCATCGTATTGAGAACAGAATAATTGAAAACAGCTTGAAGCAGTTGTAGTTAGGCACACAAATCAATGACAGATAATCATTTAAGCACAAACTGAAACAGACATTTACATGGAAAATAATCATGGCCTTGGAGTTACACCCTGTTCTTGCCATGCAAAATCTTTCATGGATTTGGCAGAGTACCATTGGATGCTAAATCCCATTGCCAATGTGCCCATTCCTTTGAGACAGCCCTGGCAAACCCCTGCCAGAAGTCTGAGCTCAGCTGTAACTAGGTTTGCGTGAAGGGCTGTCCACCTTTGGGTGAAATAAAAATGCACTGGCCTCCAGGCTGTGTGAGGGTCTTGGTTTGAGATGAGCAGCCCAGAGCAGTGCAAAGCCTGCATGGGGCTGCCTCTCCCCTTTCAGGCTCCTGCTCCCATCCCCAGGCCCCACCAATGGAGGGCTCATGCTCAGGTGCACTGTTCTGGGTATGGAAGAGCAATGATAATGAAGAAAAACTCCTACATTGAAATGTTTCCTGGCTTGGTAGTGCAGATGGAAGCACATATTTCCCTGTCATTTTCCACTGTCAATCATATTCATACCAGCTGGTTAAAATGTTTTAATAAATGATTACCTGATGAGAACACTTTCTCATGGCTATGGTGCTGGGGTTTGCTCATTTTTTGCTGCATCCAAATAACCATTCAAATTAAAAAGCAGAAAAAAACCCCAATACAATTTAGAATCTTTAGAAAAGCACTTGGAAACCTAAGTCCCAACTTACCTAAAGAGCCCTAATTTGAAGAAAATATGTTAGGGATGTCATATGCTGTCTGTTGCTTGTCCTTGGGGACTGGAAGAGCTGAGCCTCCATCCCTGTCTGAGGGTCCATTCCATAGCCTGATGAGTGAGTGAGCATTGTTATTTGTGTGGGTCCCATGGCTCTGAATTTCTCTGGATGAATTTCTCTACAGAGAATATTCCAGAGTAAATATTCCCCTCTGCTTCTGTGTGAGGCTGGGAGTCACAGCTGGCCCAGCAGCCCCCTTGTTCCCTCATTGCTCTCCTGGCTGCAGTGCCTCTGCCAGGAGCTGGTGCCCTGCTGCTGCTATGATGCCCATGCAAGCACAGAAACCGGCCCAAAAGGTCTAGTCTAGTAAGTTCTTACTAGTCATGTCTGCTTATAAGTAGGCAAGTGGGGTTTTATCCTATTATTTAACCTTTTGCTTTGGGAACATCAACACCTGCACCAGAGAAGTTTCAAAAGTTTAGTTGCCAATTTTTCTTCCACTTTACATGACTCTGGTGAAAGGGTATTATTTATCAAACTAAGTGTGTATTATAATCTTTGCAAAATGGTAAAGATCAAAGACTACCTTGCATCAAGCAGAATTACAGTGCCATAACATTTTTTCTTGTTACAGCTGATATCAATCACTGCATGACAGCAAGCCACAGAGAAGATTTTTCAGTCAGTATCACTGACATCGCAAGATCTGAAATAGAGCAGCCAGCCAGCGTGTGCTCTGGGTGTGAAAGGGAGCAACCAGCAGCATCAGTAAGTGCCTTCGGTATCGGTGCCATTAAGCACGGCCATTTAGCAGCACAATGCATGCACACGACTTTCATTCTGCCCACGGCTGGTGGGGCCTCGTAAGGGAAGAGATAAAAGCCTCTGTGAGAGGAAAGGGCTTGATTTCAAGTGACAGTGGTGACATTTTCAGCAATGACCCCCGAGTGCGGCAAAGTCAGCCATATGATACTGCTGCCCCAAAGGCATGTGCACCACCCTCCTCTCTCTGGGAGGAGGTTGGAATTTGGATGAGTGGTGAGGCACCGACCCAGCAGAGCCCCGAAGAACATCTGGCTCTGCACACGGAGCCGTTGCCAGCGCTGCCGGCAGCTTTCCTGCACCAGCCTGAGCCAGGGACTTTCTTCCCACCACTCACAATCATATCTTTGTTTACTTTAGGCTGGAGAGTCTCTTCACCATGGCCACAGGCTACCCAAGGGAAGGAATGAGATTGCTCTTGCTCCTCCCCAGGACCCTGCCAGGCTAGTGAGTTTACAGTTCCAGCACTAAAAGTACTGCATGCATTGTGTCCCCCAGACTTACCTCTGGGAGCATCTGGTGGAGAACAGAAAGGAAAGGGGAATTACACGAGATCTGTTTGCATACATATCCCTTCCATCTCTCCTCTGCACAACAAAAGCCAGCCCATGTACTTCTCCTTGCAAACAGATACAAGTCCACAGCAGCATCTTTCCATGCTGTGCTCACAGCCTGTGCTTCTGCCAGGTGCCACCTGAGCTCGCAGCCCATGGAGGGCTCCCCCGGGCCCTGCAGCAGGAGCCTGCAGCAGTGGGGCACATTGAGGTGCATCCTGCTCTGAGCCAGGAGCAGCAGGGACCAGCCCGTGGAGCCAGAGCACTGCTGCACACAGGTGGGAGCCCAGGAGCTCCAGGCAGAGTGAGGCTGTGGTTGTATCGAGCTGTATTGATTCTGGCCGTGACTGGAGCACTTTGGTTTCTGTATCAGGGCAATATTAACGTTACAATTTCATAAAATGCAACTTCACTTCGAATGGTCCTGCAACTGTTTCTCAGGCAATTCAATCTCTTTGCAATGAAGAAGAAACAAAGCAAATTCAGTTGGGAAAGTACAAGGTTCAACAAATTTAAACCTTTTGCATTTTCAGGATTCTTCTGCTATTTGAATACAAAACTGCGTGGTTTTAGACAAGTGCCCATCTTCAATTTTTCAGACTCCTTTTTCTTTGCTGCTGAGAACAACACAATGTACTTCCCTGCCAGTTACTAAAATGCTTCTAAAAACTTGAAGAATTATTTGAAAAAGGGCATTCCTATTCCTTATGCATAAAACATGCATGCATATTCATATAAAACATTTAGAAAAATTTGTACCAGTTATAATTAGCATGTTTTGTGCATCTATTTTCTTTGCTATTAAATAACAAATTTGTGGTAACCATAGCAACTGGAACATCACATGATACTGGTGCTATTTTGGGGATAACATAAGTACCTTTCTTAAAGAAGCATTCGCACCTCTAAGCTATGAATTTTAATAATTTTCACGATAAAGTATTTGTTGGGTAGATTGTATTCATTTCTCACTCTAATGTTGATTTAACGTGGAATGCACTTCCTTGTATCGCAGTGCCTGAGACCACTTAAAAGCTGGGATGAGTCCTCTTGTTTTGCAAAAAGGCAAGTGACTTAAGAAAGGCAAAAGAGAAGCGATGTGTGTGGAGGGGGAAAGTACAATAAAAAGAAGGATTTCTCTTATTGTTTCTGGGGAAGGATCTCCCATTGGTTGCGTGCCTCTTCATGCAGGAATGGAAGAAAGAAGGAAGGATGTGCTTTAATTCTGGATTGGTACAACTCCCAGTGGAATAAGCCATAATCTTGGACTGATATGTCTCCTACTGGAATAAGCCGGAGGTGTTGCATCAGCTCGAGAGGAAGATGGGAGAGGTCCTTGGGAAGTTCTTTTGGGAAGAGACCAGTTTGGCCATCTAAGCCAGTTCCCTCCTGCTGCAGTCAAGTGTGTTCTTCCACACCACACCTCACACCATGGGCCTTCCAGCACACCTCTGAGCCTCCTAGCTAATGAGATAAAGAGCAAGAGATCAAATGCCACAACAGTAACAAGCCATTAAAAGAGATTAGGTGGCAACAAGGTCAGTATCCACAGGCTAGGGTAGGGATTCTCTTAAATTTTGCTGAAGTGTCATATTACAGATAAGAACAAAATGCCTCAAGAATCCCTGCTAATGTTGTGATGAATTGAGGAAAAATGGAAGAACATGGAAGAAATTCCCTTCAGTCTCTGAAACTGGTAATTCAGTTAATTGTGGGAAGGTAAGATGAACCAAACAGGCACAGATGAGAAATGAACACTATTAAAAATACGCTGCCCACACTGATGTTCTAATGAAAAATGCTGGTTGACATGATTAATTGTTTTATCACAGAAGTGTCTGTAGAGATGAAACCCACCCTGAGCTTTCAGGATGGTGTTATCCATCTCCCAGAGCAGAGGTAATGAGGGATCATTCACCCTGGGTGGCACAGGCAGGTGATTTGGGTTAATGCACACACTGAAGAGGCCATTAGGTAGGGAATTACTTTGCCTGAGTCTGCCTGCCAAGGTGGAGTTTGGAGCAGAGGAATTTTACCAGAAGGTGAAGAAAGTTGCTTGGGTTGAGAAAGGGAGCCATGAACTGGAGCTGTAAGGAGACACCAGAACTTTGAGTTTTTAAGCTCACCCAGGTTAAACCTTACAAATCTGAGCCAGACTGGTGGTGTGAGCCTGAGTAAAGATTCAGGAAGTAATACTTGGCCTCTGGCTCCACTCTATTCTGCCCACCTTCAGTTTTCCTCCATTCAGATGTATCACTGGGAATTTTTTTAAGGTCATCCTTACTTACTTCTTGTTTTATCAAGAAAGTCAGGTTTTCCTTTATTAAAAATAAAAAGAGATTTTAAATGAATTTTTAAATTAATAATTTAAATGAATATTTTAAATGAATAATTACAAATGTTCAACTTCAGCTATTTGGAAATTATGGATTTTGTTTCAAAAAGTGCTATAACAAACAGATTGAAAAAGAAATTAAAGCCAACATTTAGATATCTCAAAACCTGAAAGTTTTGATTATCCTAAGCTAACCCTTAATTGTTTTCTATTTTAGCTTGTTCCGCAAGATAAATAATCCAAGATGGAGCAATCCTTTTTCACCCCTCTCTTGCTACGCTTCTGGGGCCTTGCAGTGCTTGTTTGAGGAGGCCCTGGCAGGATGTGCTGTGTGGTGGCTGCCTGAGAGGAGAGGCTCCCTGCTCCCCTCCACGCTCACTCCATGTGTTGTGCTGTCCCTTCCCAAGTGAACCTGCTTCGTTCTCCCTTGCTGTGCCATGGGCTTCTCTGCCCTCTGCCTGTCCCCTTCACCAGTGGCTGGGGCATCTCCTCCCTTTGCCTGTGCTCTGGATAGGGGACTGCTCCTTGGGTTGGCTAAGGAACTCAGTCTTGCCTCACTCCAGCACTTCCCTCATCTTCCATTCTTGTTCTCTTCCAAATGCCTGCTTCTTCAGGAAAGTTTTGGGAAAAGGTCTAAGAAGGCAGCAGTGTGGGGTTTCAGCTGAACACATATGCCCGAGCCCTGAGGGATGAAACAAAAGTAAACCTAATAGAGGCAAAAAGGGAAAGTTGAACAATATGCTTTTTTCCTTTTCTTGATCCATTCTGCAAGACGGGAACTTCCCAATCCACTTTCTGTTTGGAAGGGGATCAACACAAAGAAAAGGTTTGGAAGATGCTGGCAAGTGATAAAATACAAAGACGTTCTTTTTCTTATATGGTAAATGAATGGCTTTCTGCCCTGCCTTTTGTTAAAGCTCTTAATCCAGCCTGTAAATAGGCAGTTTCCCTTTGGACTGACTGTTTAGATATGAGATTAGAGCTGATCTGAAGTAATAGGATGAGAAAATAGGAGAGATATATGAAAGAGAACGATACATTGGCTCACACTTCTGAACTTTTTCTTGCAGCACTTTTTGTATGCTGTATGTAAATGTTCACAAGAACAAAGTGCACTTCCCTTTACTGCAGACCTGAGCTAAGGCATGGGCTCAGAGAAGCCTGGCTGTTTGATCCCTGGGGGCAGCTCACCTGCCTCAGGGCAAAGCACAGATTCTCTGCCACAAAGCAGAACCCAAGAGGTCATTTTGTTGCCTGGCCTGTGTTAGGCTTACAAAATGCTGGAAGAACTCTGCATTTAAGGATGCTGGAAGTGAAGATTCACACTCCCAGATCTCAGAAATGGCAATAGGAAGCCTGACCAAGCAAAAAAGTCAGCAAAACAGGGACTTGGGGCCAACAGAACTCTTAATCACAAAACAGATTATCTTCAAAGAAAAACATATCCACATTCATGAAAAAACTTTTTACCCTACTTTTTAAGCTACACAAACTTTTGCAATGAAGCTATAGGGTTTCTGACTGTTTATTTGGGGCTATTCCATGGCTTTCTGTGAGTAAGGCTTCTTCTTCCAAGAAGAACAATGCATTGTTCTTCTTGGATTTGGAAGCCCTCCAATTCATATTCAGCTGCTGTGGAAAAAAAATCCTAAAAATTCACAGACTTGTCTTGTTTCCAAAGACACTTCTGACCCAGGCAATGTATTCTAAAATCCTTAATCATTTTCTGCTTACTGAAAGTCTTCACTGATTGAATAGGAAGATATTCCCAAGTCAGATATTAAAGGAGAGAAGAGATTTCTAGTGTGATTCTTTAAGATTAACATATATATATGTATATAAGCACAGTGAGAGTATAAATATAAAATATGATGCATATATTTTCTTCTAAATTTAAAATGAATAAATTAATCACTTGCTTTCCATTCTGTATTTAGGAATATTTAGATGCTATTTGATGCTATTTATATTTTCCAGGGCATCTTTTCATAAGAATAATTTTTTTATTAGGTGCTACTAGGTCTGTATTTTAGAAGACACTTAAAGCCATATAAAGAGGTAAACTGACAGCCAGCACCATCAAGGTCATTTGAAAAAGATGCTCAGACTAGAAAGCTGCAAAAACAAACTTAGTTTCTTCCATTTCTTGTATTATACTTGTCAAAACCAAGTGGAACTTTGCAGATCAATAATTAGGCCCAAGGAAAAAAAAAAGTACATGAACAAAATCTTTCTTGTGCTGCTTACATCTGCTTTATGCATCAGCAGAAGTCAAGATCAATATTTGTGAAAGTAATGTCCTGAGCAGATTTCCTTCCCCATTGAAAATACTGCATGACTAAATGGGAAACCTTTAGAGGAGGCAGTGCAGGATCTGCCCTGGGTTCCCAGTCTGAGGCTGTCAGGACAGAGCTGGTTGCTTGTAACACTCCCAGCTCTTTCACTGAACAGTATGAACAACAGACTGACATCCATGTGCCTGCTCTCTTTTTCTTTAGAATAGTCTTTATCTCCACTGTGTACTCTTCTAAACTATATGGGCGAGTTCTTCTGATCTGCTACTGGCTTTTGTTTTCTTTTCAATGTAAACCTGTTATCTGTCAAAACCACAAGTAACGTTAACAGCATTTAAAATGGTTTTCAGTATTTGTATATAATATATTTTTTCTTCTTCAGCTGAAAGCTGTAAAAAGTTTGCTTTGAATTCTTCCCTAAGATATCTTTTTAAATACCAGTAGAAGGGAAGTTTTAATTCTGTGCTCTAAGCAGTACAACCACTTGAATATCCCCTATTTCAAATACAAAGCCATAGTATTTAAAACATTAAAATAAATGCTTTATTTGACTTCAGTGTCAGTATGACTGTTAATAAAAGGTGTGTCCTCCATTGCCTGTTTTAACATGACACGGAAAAGGTTTCAGTTCAATTGAATTAAATCTCAACTAAGTTAAGTAATAAACAGGAATATCAGGCGATGGCACGGCACCGCCCAAGTTACTAATGCAAAATGATGAGTGAGCAGTGAAAGGTCAGTCCTGCAACTGGGGCCTGCAGATGCAACCTGATTTTCATATTGATTGTGTTTTCCAGTGGGCTTCAGGTCAGGAGCTGAGACCTCAGGGCTTGCTCTGTCTGCAGCTGTCTCGCTGTTTTCTTTGCTTACCTTGAGCAAGTTCTGCAATATTTCTGTACAGCTTCTCCAAGGATAAAATAGGTCTAATGTTTATCAGTGTTGCAAAGGCATCAATGCCTAGGGAAAGGTCTTAGGTGCTCCCTATGAGGAAGCTGCTATGCGCAGTAAGAGATTCACTCTGTGTGTGTGTGCATATATATAATCTCAAGGGTTAATGTTTCTCTGCAGGATTGCAGGATATTTATTTTTCCTTGTTATTAAATCCATTGTGAATTTCTGTGCCTTTTTTTACAAAATGGGTTTGCAGCCAGGAAAAGAGAAGATATAGGCACCTGTTCTGATAGGAAAGCAACATAGAACTGTATATGTTATACCAAAATCATTTGTTGATACATAACAGATCAATATGCAACTGCATAATAAGGTTGAGAGATGAGATTAAATGTTCAAATAGGTATACTAATTAGAAAGGACATGTATATCCATGTACAGAGAACCTGACGGTGAGAAAATGACAGAGATTCAGCACTACAGTGAATTATAAATGTCAAATTACAAGGATGCATGTAAAAAAAGCTTGTAACTGTTAGGAACTAGACTCTGTATTCCTGTGAAAGCTGTTGCCTTTATCATCTTCTTAGATCCCTCTAAGGTGTTCTGTCATTCACTGTCAAATTTTCTACGTAAGATAGTAAGACGTATGTCACACAAGTGTCCAAAACTGCTCCTCTGCCTTTGTCAGGACACACCAATATATTTAGAGGGATTTGTAAGCAGAAAGAATATTAAGCAGGAGATCTGCTTAAGCATTAGCAATTAGTTACAGAATTTTTCCCCCCTTGGATGTGACAAAATCTAACACATGCCCAAAATGTAGGGGAAAAGGGAAGCAGCAATGGGTGTTCAGATGTCTGTGGGCTCGATAGGTTGTTAGAAAGCCATAGTCTGCACAATAAAAATGGATGCTAACTAAATTTTGATGTGCAAGAGCATGTCTTTAATTTGCAAGGTATTTTTTTTAATTAAAAGGTAAATAGCATTTATTATTCTTCTCACAGACTGAGAGCAGCAATAACACCTACAGTGCTCTCAAGACACCTGAAGAACTTCTTTGATGCATCTGGTCCATGGGGTAGGTACATTTAAAGTTGACTACTTTAAATGATATTTTTTGGTTTTACACAATATTGGTTATGGCTTCTAGAAATTTCTAAATGTCGGTTGCAAGATATTAGTTACATGAAATGTGTAAAACACTCAACCATGAAAGTGTGGTGAAAGTCCCTCCCCAAGTATAATTGACTGGCAAGACATTTACCGTGGTGCAGATGACTTGCATTAAGCCAGGACTTAGGTGTTAAGTCTGTCTGCACAAGTTGTGTTCAGACCCTTCTGCACACAGGCCTCACAGAATGCTGCAGAGCAATCATAGCTTCTGGAGGTTCCTTTTCTTAGCTATATCTTCTCCTTCAACACAAGCCTCCAAGCTTGCAGAGTTTATAGTTCATTTCCTCTAAGGCCTTTGAGACTCAACACCCCGTTACAGGTTTTGGGCAGTTGTTGTTCCTTCTGCAGAACCCATCCTCTGGCCAGGGTGCTCCTCACTCCCTGCATGCTGAGGGGAGTCCATGGCTGCACCCAGGGCAGAAGTTCTCTGAAGGTCTCACACATTTGTCAAACAGAGCAGCTGAAGCCCAGACAGGAGCCGAATGGGACAGCAGTGCCAGCTCAGAGGTAGGTGCTGTGTGTGGTCATGTCACCCTGCTCACCTACACGGCCACACTCTGAAACTTGAGCATCTTCTGCTGGCTGCTCAGCAGCACTCAGCAGCCACAACTGCTGTGCAGGGAACTGCCCAGCTCTGAGAGACTGATGCCTCTCTTGCCAATGGTCTTTAGGGACAGCATCTCCAGGTCAGCTTTTCCAGTGGGGAGCTCGGCAGCTCACATTTTGTTAGGTTGCTTGAAGTGAGTACAATGGCTGGGAAGAGATGCAGGCTGCTGACACCAATCTCTCTAATATGTTAAAGCTGGATCATGTTCTGCTCAGAGGGTCTGATGGTATCAGCCTCCAGAGAATCAGTGTCTGACACTCCCAGTCTGTTGTTCATATTGGTTTGGTCTCAGCTGAGCTATTTCTAACAACGAAGAACATATCTGAGCGAGTTACAATTTGCTATAATCATATTTTTCCAGTTTTTCTCTGTGATAATTACTCCCATAAATATCATTGCTTCACCTCAGCTCAACAGAGTGCTCTCTGTTTCTGTGCTCAGTCTCAACCTTCCATACTTGGATTGCTGGGGAAGAGCAATGATAGCATTTGTTGTTAGCAGAACCACTCCAGCTATGGGGCTGTTGGGGCTTCCTGAGCTAATTCTGTTTCTTTGCAGTATTAGCTGTTAAAAATTGCCTTCTGAATTGAAAACTGGTGAAGAAAATGCATTAAATTGCACCTATGTTTAAATAATAATAATAATAATAATAATAATAATAATAATAATAATAATAATAATAATAATAATAATAATAATAATAATAATAATAATAATAATAATAAGGTTTGATTTTTCAATCATGCAGAGACTTGAAAACCAGAAGCCAGGATGCAGATTTTCAGTGAAATGTCTATGGCTTTACTGCTGGTCCCTGGGCTTAGTTTAATGACAGAGTGTGATTTTAATGTAAACAATGGGCTAAAGACCTCGGGAATTCCAGTCCCTAGCATGGATACTAACAGCTTTTCTGATAGAGCCTTAGAGCCTAAAGACTTTATAAGAGTATTGTCTGTTTTTGTCTGCTGGTTAAGAGTTATGGAAACATTTCAACTTCAAAGTGCCAGGCACCAGCAGTACCCAGAAAGGAGGTGCTTGGTCTGAGAACTTAAGTCTCAGTACATGGGAAAGAAAAAGAGGCAAAAATAGGAAGATTGCTGTTCTTATTTTAAAAGTGGTGAAATGTGGCAAAAGACTAAAGGACTAGCTAAAGTTACCTCTGTTGCCTATGGCAGACCTGGCACTCGAAGCCGCGTCTCCAGATTTCTAATGTACCTTCTTAACTACAAGGCCATTCTTCCCCTCCAGGAAATGATATATAGGTATATAAATGTGCATTGATGTAATGCCAAGTTATAAACCACAAGCCTTTCAGAACTCATGTCCCTGATAGATTACAAAAGAACTTGAAGTCAGGAGAATTGTGGTTTGTCTGACCTTATGCTAATCATTCTCCCTACTTGTGTCTTGGTCAAACTGAAAATGGATAGAATAATGAACCCTTTTGAAAACCGTAATTTCTGGGTGTTGGTCATGACCCAGTTTTTATAAGTTGCTAGGATATGGGTATAATCAGGGAAATGAAGATTCTATCTTATGAGACAAGACCGAAAAGCTTGATTTAAACAAAAGAAATGATGAGAAGGAATATTAGTACACTGTGAGGGGAGTAAATATCAGAACTAATTAAGTTCAAGGACAAAATTGGCATCCGAACAAATGGATATAAACGGGCCCCTAATAAACACAGCCTGGAAATCTTAAGCCAAGTTATGAGATTCTGGAACAGTTTTCCAAGGGGAATAGTAGGGCCAGAGAAAGCAAGGGCTTTTAAATGGATCTCAATCAGTTTGTGAGCTGGGTATCATGCCTGAGAAAACCAGAGAACCAGACTGTCAGTCCAGGCAAGTCCAGTGTCCCCAGGTAAAAGCCAGGACACCACCAGGATGTACCATCAGGTGGTGTTCTGGAAAAACACTGTGACTGGCTACTTCTGTCTCAAATTCTATCATGTGTATTTTGTTCTTTAGGCTCCTCAGTTCAGAGTCTCTTCAATTCCCTGATTATCTCACCAGCCTCGCAATTGAGGTGTTATTCAACATTTCCAGGTATTCGTTCCCTGCTCTCAAGAGCCGATGCAGAAGCACACCTGGAACAGGTCAAGGTAACACTGAACGAGAAACTCCTCGTGTTGGCTGCTGAAGATGGGATAGCAGATGGTGGCAGGGGCGAGCAGGGGCAAATGGCAGGGCAGCACACACAGCGTTCTTCTAGAACGGCTGAAGCCTCTGTGCAGAGGCTGGACCCTACCCCCAGGGCGCAGCCCTCTGGAGGGGACGCCTGCCGAGAGCCTGCTGGCAGCGTCTTCAGTGCCTTCCTTCCCTAGGGCAGGCGACCGCTCCTGCTGCTGGATCAGGAGAGTGCAAATGCTGGCGCAACCCCGCACTCCCGGCGTCCTGCCACGGGAAGGGGCAGCTGACCCGGCTCGCCTCCTTTCCCTGCCCTGCCTGTGCCCACACCCTCGTCCCCTGCTCTCACCCCGGGGAGGGGGACAGCGCATCGGGCCGGGCGGGGCCGGGCGCTCCTCGGGCGGGCCCCGGCCCCGCCCGGCTGCGGCCCCATGCGCGGCCAGCAGGGGTCCCCGCCGCTCCGCCCCGCGCCGCGCCGGGGGCGGCCCGGCCCGGCCCGGCCCGGCCCCGCTCCGCAGGCACCGGCAGCCCCCCGGCAGCGCCTTCCCCCCGCCTGCCCGCAGCCCCCGCCGCGGCGGCTCTGCCGCGGCTCCGAAGGTGCGGGACGCGCCGACCGGGCCCGGAACGCCCCCGCGCAGCTTCCGCCCGGCGCGGCTCGGGGCCGGGAAAACGGGACCGGGGGAGCGGCGGCACCCGGCCGGGATGGGCGGCGGCTGCCGGGAGACAAAAGGCCGGCGCGTGTCCGCCTCTGCGGCAGCGCGGGGTGTGCGGCCGCTGCCCCTCCCCGGGCCGCCTGCGGCAGAGACCGGGTCCGCCGCCTGGCCGCAGCCCAGCCGCCCTCCCCGCTTCGCTGCGGCTGCGGGAAAACACCGTCATATGTGAAGGGCGACAGGCGGCAGCGCGGCGCAGGCAGCCCGAGGGGGCAGGCGGTCTGCCTCCAGAGCGGGTGCCGAAGCCCATGTGCACAGCGTTAACCCCGGGCAGGAAGCGGAGAGAGGGTTATAGAGCGGGTCCTTACAAACCCGTGTGTGGGTGTGATGGGAAAAAGAAAGGGAGCGGCCGCCTTTTATCAGGCACTGATTCTCCTGAATTATAAGTAGCAAAATCCTAACGCCGTAACACTGGGCTGGTTGGGGTTTTATTCTCTGGTACAGCATTTTGTTCGTTACCGTGTAAGCGGTGCCCTTGCGTGCGGCGGCACGGCAGAGCGTGACTGCCGGAGTGGCACCGGGCGGTGCCCAAAATTCCCGCTGTCCCCGCAGGATCAGGAAGCATCCCTTTGGGTTGAGGGGCTGGGGCGGAGGGAGGGGCTGCTGCCGGGCTGCCCCCTCGCAGCCGCCGCCGTAGCCCGCCTGGCTTCCCGTGAGGTCTCCCTGGGATCGGGAGTGAGAGAAGCAAACTCTGAAGTTGTGCCCGAAGAAAAGTTGCCCGACTGGAGAAGTCGGGGGGATCCTGAGTATCGCCACCCGCTCAATCCTGTTTGGTCCTGGGTTCTTCCTGCTTTTTCTGCAAACTGAGGGGAAGGGCAGGGTTTGCCTAGGAAGCTTGCCGTAGTCTTATGCAGACAAGGGAAGAAAGGAAACAACACGTCTTGAGTTGCATCTCGCCTTATTCAGTCTTCTCGTCTCCTGGCCAGGGTTGGAATGGAGGCTGAGGGCGGCCTGAGCAGTGCTGGTGCCGGCTGTCCTCACTCGTAGCCCCTCCTAAAGAAAACACGTCTGAGCCCTCGTGGTGAAGAACCAAACCCAACAAAAGTTGAATCTTTTTCGAAGAGGGGCCCGGGGGCGCCGAGCCCGGCGGCTCCCGTCCGCGGAGCGCTCGACAGCGGCGGAGCGCTCGCCGCGGCTGGGACTTGACCTGCAGAGGGCAATAGTTGGACGCAAATGCCAACAAAGGCAGCGGGGCTCGCTGGCTCGGCGCCGCGGCCGGGACCCGAGAATGCTGTGTAGGTAGGCAGCAGTGCTTAATTAATGTATATTGAAACAAAAGATCGGGTAAAGTGTTTGATTTGTCTTTAGGCTACGTTTTCAAGGCTAATCTAATTCATAACTGTTAGATTTCTTTAAGGATATTAACAGAAACTTTCAGGTTAATCATGGGTTTGACTCCAGAATTACCCAAAATTATAATTGTTTACCGGAACGTTTACATTCAGCTGCTTGGATTCTTATTAGTGGCGTTATTATTCTTTGCGACTCAGGAGAGATGGAAACGAAAGGGAACTTTCCTAATTGTAGCGATTGTCAGGGCGACCGCGCAGACTTTGTAGGAGGAGGCGGCAGCCGCCCGGCAACCTGCGCTGCGGAGAGGGGCCATTGTGTGCGGGGCCGGGCCCCCGTTCAGCACCGGCGGGCGGACAGCTCCGGCCCGGCCCGGAGCCTCCGCCCGCGCTTGGGGCGGGCGGATGAGAACTCGCCTTCGCTTGCCCTAGTAGTCCTTCTCCCCGCTGGTAATGGATTCATCAGGGAGTGGAAAAGAGCGCACATTGTCTCCCCGTCGGTGTGTGTAGATGCGGCTGCCGTAGGCGTCTGTGGCTTGTGTACATACATGGCTTTAATAATTACACATAAGGCTCTATAACCTCATAATTCAGGAAAGACTAGAAAACGCGACCAAATTGGAGTGTTGGCAGCAGGGGTGATTGCAGGTCTGGATGCATACTCGGTCTCTTCCCAACTCGCCACCCCCTTCCTCCCCCCTCCCCCCCCCCCCAAAATTGTATTTATCTGAGATTATGTCAAATTTCAGTGATCGGAAATGTCTTGCCCAAGCCCCATTCCCGCTGGAAAGTCAAAAGGCTTCCTGGCATTAACATGACCTTGCATCATTCCTGATGAAATTAGCAGAGCTGCTTGTTTAGAGCTTTGCGAAGGATGCACTTTGGTGACAGTAAGAAGTAAGAAATTTGGGGTTTAACCCTACATCTGAGCAGGATCCGTCTGCTTTCACTAGCTGCAAAGCCTGAGACCAGCACTTGAAAGCGCCTTAGACCCGCAGTCCATTTTTCACTTGCCTTTAAGTGCAAGCGATGGGAATTGCTAACCTCGGCTAAGAAAATTTCATTTTCCCCATCCTGCTAAACGGTTCTGGTCGACATATGTTTGTTATCAGAGAGAGGTGCTATGAACACAGAGCCATTTTCTTAGCAGCTCTTTGACTCTGTGTTACCATAGTCCCACACGGCATTGGTCCTTTCCCGTTGGGAAGTCATGAATAAGAGACTATGAAGCTTGCACGTCAGATCTTCCTCAATTAATCCACCATTAGCATGTTCGGGATCCTCTACTGGATGGTTAACAGCAGCTTTGGTAACTGTATGCTGTCCATACCCAATTATGCTCTGCTAAAAATGAACTCTGCAGAAGAACCTTCCTGAGCTGTCAGTGTCTCCCGTTTTCCTATTTTAACGCTTGTGTGTAGTGGCAGGCGACAGATGGTGTAGATCAGATCGATTTGATTGCATTAGGCGATTTTTTTTTTTCCTCCTCTCCCCCCCGACTCCTTTTCTGGAAGCCCACATTCATCTGAGAGGCGATCGCCGGGGACATGGGAAGCAAGAGCAGCCGCCGATGTGTGAAAGCAACGAGACATGGCCAGCCAGAGGCGCCGGGGTCCCTTCACGGGGTTTGTTAACATGGTAATCCGGCACCAGGAGAGAAAGCTGCTTTCTGCTGCCTAGAGCCCATTCCCCATCACACATCAGATGACTCCCTGGCTTTACACACAGTTGGAGTTCTGCTCGAAACCTGGATTTAAAGGGTAAGCACTTCAATAGAGGTGGATTTCTGGTGGTTACTCGGGTAGGTGGCAAAAGGAGCGATCTTCCAGCGATTTTAAAAAGAGGCTCCCTTTGAGCGGGCATGAATATTTTCTTCTTCCTTTCTTCTCTCTCCCTTTTTTTTTTTTTTTTCCTGTGCCCCCTCCCCTTTGACCAGTGAGCCCCCTAATTCAGAACAATTTCTCACACGGAAAGACATTGTGCCTCTCTATTGATGGATGGGATCGATATTCCCCCCTCTGAAATTTGCTTTTCGTGGAGACCCCGAGCTCTGCTCAGACCTTCGCTCCTGATAGCTTGATTGTTTAATTCCCTCCATCCGATCCCCTCCCTTCTGTGTGTGTGTGCGGTGTGTGCGTCCCCCTCCGCGGGCACGGCGGAGGTGCGCCCCGGGGCCCTTCCCCGGCCCCGCCGGGCTGGCGCTCCGGCGCCGGGGCTCTTTTTGCGCGGAGCGGGGCGGCAGCGCCGATAAACATGGCTTTCCGGAGCCGGTGAACAAAGGTATTTAGTGCCGCGGCGCGCCGCCACGGGCACCTCCCGCACGGCGCGGAGAAGGTGCGAGCGGGCAGCGCGGCGGGGGCTCGCTGCCCCGGTGCCCGAGGCGTGCGGCCGGCCGGGAGCGCCGGGGCCGGGGCTGGCAGGGGCGCGGGGCTGGCAGGGCCCGCCGGCGGCAGAGGCGGCCCCGGGAGCGGCGCGGCGGCCGGCACTCGGCGCTGTCCGTCGCCGCGGGTGCTGAGGGGCCCGCGGGCGGGGGTGCGGCGGGCCGAGCCGGTGCGGGGCGGCGGCGGCGGGGCTGGGCACGGGAAGTTTCGGCAGGCGCTGTATTAGCGGGGAGTAGTGGGGGGGCTGTTGTTCGGGGAGGGGAAGGGCAGTGTCAGATGGACACAGCGAGAACAGCGCTGGCGCCGCGCGGGGCTGCTTTACCCCGAGAATCGCATTCTTTATTATAAAAAAAAAAAAAAAAACCAAAAAACAAACAACAACAAAAAAAACCCCACCAACCCCACGCAAAGTTTGGATTTCTGCCTAATTCTCGATGCATTTGTGGAGCGCCTCCCAATTTCGGAGATTATCAGTCTAGGGTATCAGTATAGAGTGTTTTCGCAATGACTCGGTGCATTTCACTTTTTCAAACGGCTTTTGTTCAAGTTGAGGGAAACCCACTGCATCAGTTATTTGAGTTCCAACGCCAGCTAATGGGGCTACAGCCTTCAGTTTCACAGCGGGGAAAAATTACAGTGTTTGTTATTTACTTTCCAGCTGCCATTTAGAATACGACTAGAAAGCTTTCTCTGTTAGAGGATACAGGAAATAACACCTAAAATGAGATTAAAATAGAGGAGAGTGTGTTGGAGATAATTTTGAAATTATTTAAGGTCACGTAGCTATCAAAGTATTTTTTTTCTCTTTCTTTCTCTGTTTTTCTCATTTTTTTTCAAATTCAAGTAAGAGTCTGTGATACAAAACAAATGCTGTCTTCTCGTATGTTTTCATAGGAAGCATAGTGGTAATACGTCAACGGAGGCAAGGGCTCATGTTAAGGAAGAAATCTGTAGAAAAAACAAGCATCTTGTATTAATTTCAGTTGGAATCTAATCAACAAGCTGGTCAGTCACCGAGTGCAGTGGATAATGAGGGCTGTGTGTGCTGCATAATTACTTATGGCTGAAGAAGTGCGGAGTACCCCTGCTCTGCGCGGGTTCGGACCGTGCGGTGCTAATTTCATTGCCCCCTCCCCACCACTCACACGGAAGCTGTTCTTAGCATCAAGAGCCAGGGTGAAATAGCATGGAGAAGTTCCTTAGCGCTAGGCGAAGTGTGCAGTGCCATGACGTTGCAGAGATCCTTTCTATTTAGTTGGCGAACAATAAACGTTTATTATCACCGCGGCAGATCATCAGACAAAGCTTCCCCCTCCCGCCTCCCCCAGGCACGAGCGCTGCTGATAAGGGAACTGCTCCGGGTGACAGGCAGAGCCGCAGGCGCCATTCGGAAATAACTTCTTTTATTATTGTTTTTTTTTTCCCCGGTTCGCCTTTTGCAAACCTTGGCAGGGCGGCGGCAGGTGTCAGGGCGGAGGTGCGCTGCCGCCGCCGCCCCCGCCCGCGCCGCGGAGCCGCCTGCCCGGCTCGGCGCTCGCAGCCGCCCGGCTCCGCCGTTCGGGCACACGCGGGGAGCGGAGTGCGCTGAATCTGTACTTTGAAGCCTTTTTCGCCTTAGATTTTGATGGCTCTAGGAGGCCTGACAGAGGAGTGCCTCTGCTGAGATCGGAGCCTTTGCTATTTTTTTTCTTTGATTTTTTTTTTTTCCCCCTCTCCATCGCCTTCCTTTCCTCCCTCCCTCCTCTCGGTAGCAGATCGAGTCAGTGTGAGTCAGGACTTGTAAAATGCATTTCCAAAGCCCAGATGAAAAATCTCTCAGGCGTGTCTGCTGCTTTATCGGAGCTTTCCCAAGCCCACCTATGCAAACAGATTTGTAATATTTGTGTGCTTAACCGTGCATCTCTTTTACAGGAATCTGTTGCTGCCTATGACATCTCTTGCAAGCTCCCAGAGAGAATTGATGGAGCATACAGCTAGGGAATAGGATACCGGAGAAGCACAGAGGAAGAATCCAGGCAATCACCAGGTAAAGTCAGCCTTACTTTGATTTATTTCCTTTCATCTCGCCTGTAAGCTCTTGCCCGCTCCAGTAAGGGAGCAGGAGAGCAGAGGGACTGTACATGTGTGTATTAAATGCCAACTCCTCTCGTTCGCTTCCTTAGGATGGGAAGGTTCAGCGTCCACTGGATATGGGACAAGATCGCTTGGCAACCCTTGTGGATTCTCCTTCTTCTGGAGGCGAATTATAGTTATGGATTTATTGTCCCGGTGCAGCACTTCCACCAGCAGCAGCAACAGCAGCAGCTTTCTGACTCTCTTCGGTGACGGGTATTCTTGGGTGGATAATACGGATTACGTTGTTATTGCTTAAGAATACGCGTAGTCGAGGAGAGTACCGGCGGCGGGCAGGCAGGCAGGCAGCGCGACCGCCCCCAGCCCACCAGCTGGCTCCTCACCTCCTCTAGTTGCCAAGGTAGCACCTTTTCCATCTTTTCCTACGCTTTGCAATGTTTCATTCTGTGTCTCTGCCCGGGCGGGGGGAGCTCGAACGCCCTGTCTCTTGCGGAGGGGGTGCCCGGAGTGTGTGTGTGCGTGGGACCAAGCCCAGGGCTGGGCCAGCTCCTCGGCAGAGGGGGCCGGGGGAGCCGCGGCCGCTGCGGGCTGCGCCTTCGCGGGCAGCGCTCCTTAGGCTGCTCCGGGGCTGGGGAGAGGCTCTCGACCCGTCCGGGCAGCCCCGGTGCCCCAGCACTCTGTCGGCAGCCCCCAGCCCCCTCCGTTCGCGGCCCCTCGCCCCTCTCCGGCGTGGGGTGCGGATGGGGCACCGAGGCGGCCGGCCTCGCTCCCTGCCAGGGGTCCCTCCCACCGGGACACGGAGTGCCCGCAGGGCCGCGGCGGCCCCGGCTCCATCCGCGCCCCCCGGCAGAGCCCGCGCTGCCGCCCCGCCGGCGGGCACGGCCCCGGGCCCGCAGCAGCCGAGTCGTGCGGGGCTGGGGGTGCCCGCGGGCGGGGAGGTGCCGAGCACCCCGTGCTAGCGGGGCGAGGGACACCCCGCACGGCCGCAGAGCGCCCGGCGCCCGGGGCAGCCCCTCTTCCCCGGCTGCCGAGGGGTTCGGCCATCCAGCGGGGCCGCTCCCGGGGAGCAGTTTGAGGCCGCTTGTTTTCAGTGGAAGCAATGCCCCTCTTGCTCTTTTATCCTCACCCTGCAACCTGGTGAGGGCAGAATTAGGAATCCACCTTCACACCAGCTCCAGCCCAGCAGAGTTTATCAGCTTCTGAGGCCCCAGACTGAGACACAAGTTTAGGGCCAGAGCTGAGGGGTTGTTTTCCCTCTGCAGCTCAGGTGGTGGCTTATTTGTGTCCTTTTCAAGAGCTCAGGACTCCCCAAATGCTGCTTGCAGCTGGACAGGTGAGAGACACAACTAAGGGAGTGTTGATTCCCATAACTGGCCAAGATGTGCCCCGTCACTTTAACACATAAAAAGTACATCTGTCCTTCTCTCCAATCTCAGTAGCAGGGTACAGGATTTGGTTAAAACCCTGATCAGTCTTTCAGATGTTGTGCTTAGGAAAATCCAGGCATAGCATTCATAGTTCTTGTCCTTTTCCCCTGCTCCTCTGCTCACAAGCCTGGCAGAGAAAAGGAACAGGGTGTGATCATGCCTGTGTCTTGCCATTCAAGGCCTCTCCCCATCCCCATATGATCCCAGGTCTTGTTGCCATGTAGTCACAATTGTGAGACCAGATTTCAGCCTTAAGTGAATTAGATCAGAAGCCATTTTAAAGCAAGACCAGGAGTCCTGTGATAAGACAGCCTTTTTGAATGCATCCTTCCCCAGACTCAGCTATGATGGGGCTAGGAATGATTTTTAATGTGGACAAGCCAGACGTAGGGTTTTTGTTGAGCACACAAGGTGGGCTGATGGAGAATGTCTTTCTCTCTGTCTCTTGCTTAGAGATTGAAAGGCTGTCAATGTTCTACTTAATAATTTCCAACAACTGCCAAAGCAATCTTAGTCTGTTGCCTTTAGTAGTGAGTGGAGCGCTCGTTGTAACACAGACGTGTGGATCTGTTATTCTTTAGACACATCTTTGATGCTAGCACTCTGATCCTTGTGTTTCTCTAATACCACTTGAAAGCAGATTTTTTTTCCTTGTAGTTTAGTATGTTCAACAGCCTCAGAAATAATGTTAAATTATGCTTTAGAAAGACATGATCAGCTGCTAAATCATAGTCAGTTCAGCACCGTAACACAGCCACATTCACAAGTGCTGCAGGAACAGCGATGGAAACACTATTTTAAAATCCAGGTTTGTATTACAAACCTTCCTCTGGTTTTACAGAGCTTTTAGTTTACGTTTTCCATTGAGTCATGACTTAGAATATTATTAAGAGCTCCCATTTCAACACATAAAGGGCATGGATTTGTTTGCTCTTTGCTTGGTTGAGTACCTTGTGTAGTATGTATTGGACTGGTACCCGTAAATACAAGCTTAGCAAATGGTTCTTTATCCTTGGCTTCTTCTAGTTGCTTTCTGTAAAGCATGATGAGGTGGTTTTGCTGAATAATGCCTTAATGACAGGGCTGATGCATTTTTAATGCATGTACTCTTTGTCATTGTCAAAATTAACATTTTGATGATTGTAGATTTCTCTTCTCTAAAATCTTTTGGGAATTGCTGTGCTATGTGGGTTAAAAGAGGGAAAGTGTAGGATCCGACTGGAGAAATACGGGATATGCTAGCCAAAATGATTCTAGAATATTGTGTAAATGCTCAGTGTGGACTCTTGGATGATGCTTCCCAATAGCATGACCTCAGGAGGACTCCCCCCATTTGTTAGCAGTTTCAGGGGTTTGTCACATATATATATTGAAGGACAGAAGGGGTCATTTCTGAACAACAGACATCTCAGTAGTGACTATTCATACTATGGGTCTGATCCTGGTAATGCACGTAGCTTCCACACTACTGCTCAGGAAAGCAAGCTTGCTCACGTTAAATCCAAAATATTTAGGGCCAAATCCTACTATCCAGTACAATAGCAAAGTCCCAATTGATTTCACTGTGGGAAAATTAGACCCCTAGTGAAAGGAATTTTTTTACAATGCTACACTTCCTACTTTGCTTTAGAAATTGTGAATTCTGTGTGCTAAAAAAATAACCCTAAAACCTCTCTGCCTCTAGTAGTTTAATGGTATTTCATTAATGGAAAAAATTACTCTAAAAGTTTATAGTGGAGCATAGTAAGAAATTACTTTATAAATAAGGGGGTTTAATTGTACCACTATGAGCATTTCCTAGGACATTTTAGAATGAGGTTTGTGGCAGCACCAACTGTGCATTAACAGCTATTTTGGTGAGGGCATATTTAATTAATTCAGAATGCAAAGTTTCTGTTTTAAAATGGGTTTTGTAATCTGGATCCTGGTAGAAAATTAAATTTAAAAATTACCCCAAAAATAATTACTTGAACTGAGCCTCGTCTTTAAAGGCCATAATCCTATGAAGATTTATATCTCTGGGTAATTTTCTTTGCTGGAGTAGCCTTGAAGGCTGCTGCCATAGGTAAGTCTCTGTCACGCCAGGGCCCCCAGAGCGGCGCAGGCGGTTGGTGGCAGAGCAGACGCTGGTGTGGCCGCGGCCCTGGTGCCACACAGGTGACACTGTGACACTGGCTGTCCCCTACCCTGCTGGGCCTTCCCAGAGCAGGGAGCTGCCCAAGGGCTGAGTCCCTGGGCACGATGGGCACATAGTGCCCTGTGGCAGGAGCAGGAGTACAAAGAGTAGTTTTGGTCCCTGCTGTCCTGTGCAGGCAGGGTCACAGCCCTGCCTGGGTCTGCCCACAGTGGGAAGCATTTCTCTGCTTAGCAGTACCCTAAATTCAGTGGTAGGGACTGCCATTGGACTTCAGGTGCTCTTTCCAGAAATAATTAAAACTACTGCCCTTACATATGTATATATCCCTGAATGGTATAAATATACATATAGACACACAGGCACCCCTCTCTGAATTCAGAGAGGCTAGAGCATAGCAGAAAAGCCCCATTCTCCCAGACCTGACAGAGGCACAACACCCACTCAACTCAGCAGGGGCCGTGCTGTTGCAGTGCGTATTTATGACCTGTGTTATGATTCCTCTTGCTGTTGCAAATTTGCCTAAAATAAATGTGTTGCATGTAGATGTGTACAGTTATGCAGATGTTTTTAATTTCTCCTTTTAAGATTACATATGATTTTGAGGGGAGTGTAAGTTTTCTTTCCATAACAAGTTATTGTCTTTCGTGTCAGTTTAGGTGGCTTCTAGTGTTCATAGGGTTTTCTTGAGGAAGCTGAAAACAGTAATATCTAGACATCCACACAGCTCCACACATACTTTGTAGCTGTAAGAATAAGCCAGCTAGCCTTTTCCTCTGCCTTTTTACATCACACTAGCTGTAATGTACACTACAAATTTTTATGCACTTTTTAAAAATAGATCACGTCTTTACATACACAAAAGGCTTTTTCTTCTCGTCCTTTTAATACATTACTATTTTTCTGAAAAGCATCGCCCCCAGGTATTACCCATGGCTGTTATGACACCTCACCATTTAGTGTTGTAATGGTAAATCATAACACTCATTATTAAGAGCCATAAATTTTTACCAGAATCATCATCTACCTCCTGAAAGCTTTAATGGTAGAAACATTTCCTGGGCTCACGCCCATGATGATTACATGCTTTTTATTGCTATCATTTAGTAACCAAATTGCTCAAAAATCAAAGGACTTGATTATCCCATACCTGCAATGTATAGAGCTATTTATAAATGTTGGCTCGATAATAACAATGACTCAAAAGAAATTTAAATGACAGGCCAAAAATAAGTAGTCTAAAAGTGAAAACACAAGCCAGAATTCATAGAGGTGATGGAAAGAGTCTGACTGCAAAGGACAGAGAGGATCCTGAGGAAGGTAAAGAGAAGAGTCTAGGAGGTGATGGTAGAAGGGAGATGTGACCCAGATTTTTCCGAGTCAGAGGGCAGAGGAGAGGTGAGGCACCAGGGACTGTAGGTGAGGAGGCATTGCATTGTGATGCTGGAAGTATGTACCAGAAGCATTGAAACCAGGGCTGGAACATCACACAAGTTTGGTAGTTTTCTTCCTGGAAAAACAGTATCTAGTTATTAGCAGCCAACAAAAAATTGGGTGAAATGTTCCAGAAACTAGAGCGGGTTGATTGATGGGAAAAATAAGAGCCTTGAATATATACCTGAAAGGTGATTTATATATATTTTTATGTAAACACACACACATATATATGACTATACATATGTAGCCAAAATTACATAATAATGCCCATAAAGATAAATGAAATGAGTATCCTGCTTTTGAAATCGTTCTCCTGCAGAAACCAGCAGGAAAGCAGTGCAGCCTGGTGTGTGCAAATAGACCTAGAAGCTATGTACAGAGAAAATGTGGCATGGCTATCAAGAAACATTTCCTTTCAGTGAACCCAGTACCGCTCTAGCCAGTGGGGATGATCTAAAGCAACAGAGCAATCTCCAGGCAGGAAAGCCCTTGCCTGGGAGATGTAAGATTAACTTGGCCAAGACACAGCAAGCAGCAGTCACCCTAGGAGGACTGGAGAGCCGTCTGGGGAGGCCTTCTTGCCTCTGGCTCCATGGAGCTGAAATGGCTCCGATAATTTCTCAGCATTTTATTCCACTGGAAAGAAAGGGCTAGGCCCACAAGAGGTAACTTACACTTTCCGAACCACTCAAGAATATTTCAGATTAAGTAGAACTTTTATCTGTTTTGGGATCAGTTGTCACCACCGTGCTGTTCTGTATCAGCTCATCTGAGTTGCTTTCAATGTACACCCCTTTCACATTATTTCATGAGGCTTGAAATGTTGGAAAAATATAGCTGACTTTAATATTAATGGCTGATTCATAACCTTGTTTGTAATATTAGAGGTTCCTTGACTAAATCAGGATAATACCACAAAGTTTATAAATGATCACAGGTCAAACCAATATTTTAAATCATTGGAAATCAAAGATAAAGTGATCAACATGGGGCTGGTCTTCTCTAATTGGAGGAAGAGGAACATTCTGAACCAGAACAGTACAGCATGCAATTGTGCAGCCTGTTACCAAAAAAAGAACCATCTCACTGCATCTTACAGAGGCATTTACATAGATAATGTAGATTTCATATGACTACTTTTAGATTATCTGATAGTAAGAGCTGTACAAATATTCACATTCTCCTAAAATACACTGATAAAAATATCAAATAAAAAAGGCATCACTAATTACTGCATTATTAAGGATTTATTTTATTTCTTCAATTTAGGTGGAAAATAGTAAGAGCAGGGAGCCTTGGTGCTTCCCACCAACTGGAAACTCTTTAACAATCATTATTCAGGAGATAACTTACCTGGTTACTCCAAGAAAATGCATTTCATTTTACCTCTTCATCAATTTGCTGTGATACATTCTTCTGTTTCACAGTTTATTGCTTGCTGTTTTACTGGAGCAACACTTATTACAGTCTTGATGCTCTAGTTGTTAAAAATGACCACTATGGTAAAAACTGTTTCTTGTTCCCCTTCTTTCCTCCACTGCCTTGCTGTCTACCTTCCTGTTTACAATAAATGCAAAAGATTTGAGGGGATGGGAGGGATTTTCCGTCTCAACATGTTTTATTTTAGAAATCTCAGGATCATTTAATTTCCTATTTTTTTTATGAAGGTCTTGAACTATAGAGGAGAGCAGTGGAAACTTTCTCAGACTTCAGCTTAAGAGGTGGTGATTTTTCCATTTTTAAGAAAAAGACCTTTTTCCCCATGTGTTTGCCAGGGTCTGAGTTATGCAGAACATAATAATTACCTTCAAGGTTTCAGTACATTCCTTTCTGTTTTTACTTCTCATTGTCCTTTGTTGTGTTATGACATCATGTGGCTGTCCCATCATGTGTCACACATGTGATAACATAAATCCATTTGCCTTCAGTTGTTCAAAGAACCCCTTGATGAAAACTGCATCTGCCAGTCCTGCTCTAGGAAGCAAGAGCCAAACCTACTCCCTTTTGCTCTTCTCGTTTAGATGCTTGTCATTTCTGTCTATTTAAATTCTTACCACGGAAGAAGGCAGGACCAGTCTAGACCTTTGGTTAGAGATGAACATAGACCTGTTTCGTTTTCTTTTTCTGGAGCTGCAGTGAGGTGGTGCTGCTCACTCTGCTCCAACCTCCCTGGTAGAGGGGGAGGAAAAACTCCAGCGGGGGAAAGGATGCTGAATGGGTGTGATGAGAAATCCAAGGAAAACAAATCAAATAAGTAAATTCACACACACAATACCTAGCTAGGCTTTTCAGGTTTAAGTTTTTATCAAATGCAACTCTCTTTTAAGTATTCCACATTTCTTGAATGCAAAACTTAAACATGTGCCCTGTAGAGAGGCTCAGAACAATAGATCTGCTTTCCCTAATAAACTCTCTCTTCTGAGATTAACTCTGGAGCTAGAAGTGAGGTCAGTGTTTCATTTCATATAAGTCAGCTCATGCTGACAAGGGTCTGGCCTTCTTAGTGATGGGCCGTTTGCTGCTCAGAAGTGTGAGGAATGGCTCTCTGAAATATCGATAGCTCGCCTTCGCTAGAGTTCATGGTCAAATTTAGCTGGCAAGTATCAATGTGCTACAGCCAGACTGCAGGGCTGAAATGCTCAGGCTTGGGCCAGCTGCTAAGGTCTGCTTCCTAAATCAGAGGCTAACTCTTCCATTAGTGTAAATCAGTGGTTTATAACAATGTCAAATGACATTTGTGTCAGAGTGGCCCAGACTACAGCCTGGACTTGGGATTTGAAAAGGAATAGAAAAATTAGGCTGCAGCCATTAGAATTCTTTTTTCATTTGGTTTTTGTGCATATTTGTAAATGTGCCTATACACACATGCATTTTGTTCCCATGGACTTGTGGCCATGTGGCTGCCATTTAACATAGACCTAAGAGCACAGAATCTTCCTCCTGGTGTGGTTTGATTGACATGTGCAGAGATCTCACATAAAGGCTCTGGGATCCCGCTTTTCATCCATAAAAGGAAAGCCGGCAAGCTTCATCCCTGGCTAAACCCTTTGCACAATATACATCAATAATGAGGCAGCATCTATTTATACATTGCTCACTGGAAATGACTGAATTCAGACAGAAGTTGGTGAGGCAGCCTGAGCTCCACCAGCCTCCATGGAGTCTATTGTTAGTACCCAGGATGACTCCTCAGGCAAATGGAGAAGAGAGGCACGATTTGGAGCCTACCATGCCACGGGAGGAATACCAGCTTCCACACTTGGCAGGTGGTGTCTCCTCTCAGAGAATGCCTTCTCTGGCTTGCCAGAACCCAGCAGTCATGGAGGAGAAACGCAGGAGAAATGGTCACAAGAGTGTAGCCCTGCTGCTGCTCCCCAGGAAGTGGAATGCTGACTTAGGTTTACCCACAGGGTGAGAGCTCCCTGCCTTTTTTTCATGAGCAAAGGACATGTCCAAGAGGGAATGGGAGGAAGGCAGTTCTACCTTCATGCACACTGATGCCATCTTGCCATATTGTTGCAGAAGGTTTTCAACAATATTTCTTTAGCTAGAAAAATAAGGATGCAGTAAAAAAGCCTCATTCAGAGTTAGGGCATTGTTTAGGTACGTCTGTGTGCCGACTGTCCACCAACACGTGTCTGTGATGATGAAAACTGGCTTGTCTGTGAGATATTTATCACAAATAAGGTACTCAGAACTCCTCAGCAGAGCACAATCCAGACAGTGCTTTTGCTCCATATCCTTCTTAACTCCTGCTTTCCTCTGTGGCTCTTGTGTACTTTGCCCATATGCTCTGAAGCTATTTTGTTTTCAGTTTTATGTATGTTTTATGTAAATTAGAAGAATCAAGCTCCTCTGCTTGCTAAATTATAAATTGAGTGGAAATTGGCCGACTCTCTTTAGACTATGTAAGTTATACAAGATGTAAGTAATCAAGCTCAGCAGGCTGGGCTGGGGAGGGAAAACACGTCAATAGCGTGGGCCACGTGAGCTGTGTCCGTGTGTCTCTGTGCACTGCTGCTTGCCTTTGCAGCCTCAAATTTCTCTTTGCTCTCAAGTGCCAATCCAGCTCCTTTCAGACCATTCTCCAAGATGCAGGTTTATTGCCTCTTTTGGTAGTTTGCTGGGTCTATTCAGTCCGCCTTGTATAAATGAACTGCTCTTAAATGCCTGTTTCCACTCTCTTGCTTTAGGATCAGAGTAGATTCAGATTGCCTCCTCTGGGAGCACTGATTCATTTTCCTTCCCTTCTTCCCCTGTAAGTTAAAATGCCTGTTGATTTTAGTGCCTGTCTCCTTGGCTTACTCCCTGCTTTGGCTCTATTTCCTCTACCCCACACTGCTTTTCATATGCCTGAATCTTGCCCTGGGTTATCTTTTCCTTAGTAGCCCACTGCAACCTCACAGAATAGGACTGCGGTGCAAGAGCAGGAGCCTGGCGCTGGCTGCCAGCCTGTGAAACACTGCCAGGAGAGCAGGGAGGTTGATTTGTGTCTTGGGTCTTGGTGAGATGGTGGAGAATCTTCTGCAGGGCAGAAAAGACAGACTCACTATAGCCTGTTAGGGCACCAGTTAGACCAAGCTTTTAGAAAAAGGGGCCTAAAACCAGACACCTAGGCCTGTCTTTACACAGCCAGGTAGGACCAGTGTTATTATAATAACACTGGTCCTACCTGGACCTAGCAGATATAAGTACCCCTAAGAGATGAGACTGATTGCAGTCTCAGCACAGACAGGCATTGGCTGCAGCAGCATGCACATGCTGCCAGAGTGACCAGAGCAGCCTTGTGCTGTGGCCAGCAGCCCATCCACCCCAGCAGCACCAAGCTGCATCCGGGCAGGGCTCGGGGTAGTTCTGCTCTCTGTCTTTTAGCTCCATGCCAGGCAGCCAACAGAGAAAAACATCTTCAGAGAGGCGGTGTAGTGCAGTTCTTATCAACTGACCAATGTTTTATGGAGAGTGAATGCCATTGCCATGGAAAATCCAGGTTAGAAGTTTATTGCTGGGGAGGGGATGGAATTGTGGGTGCTGGGTGGGCCTTGCAGGCATGGTCTCAGGCACAGACCTTGAGCAGCCAGCCTGTTCCCAGGTTCTGCACAGCCCTGTGTGCTCTGCTGACTCTGGCAGGGTTGAAGCATGTGCTCGACAAAAAGGGATCCCAAATGAGCAGTCAGATGGCTTTCAGGAGTCTCAGGTTAGGACTCACAGAGCTCAAAGGGGACCCTCTCTGCTCAGGCTGTGCCCTGCAGTTATTTGAGTTCGGGCTCTCTTTCACTGAGTTTATAAAATACATATTTTTTCTTTTAATTCATTAAATACTTTGATTCAGTGATATACCTTCAGAATGTGGTTTGTTCTGTGCAGTGAAATGTTTACTGAGGATGATAAAATATATCCAACCTGCCTTTTTAGAGCTGCTTCTTTTACTTCAAATGGTAGGCATAACCTTTTTTATCCTGGTGTGATTTTTACTGAACCTCTGCCTACTTTATTTATCAGGCCACATATAAATTTATTACCACTTGCGTTTCCAAATAAAAGACTCATAGGTTGGTAAGTACTCTATAAGTTGAGCTGCTATTCCTTGAAACTCATAAAAGGATGATTTTGATCCATGGAATCGCTAATTAAAGCTGCTTTTCAATACCCAAAAATTAAGTTAACAGTAATTAATGTAGCCAGCCTGGAACCTTAGGAAACTACTGCCAGCAAGTGTCTTTTGGTGCACTCAAGAGGATGCAGTTTGATTGTTGGCACCAACAGACAGGTTGGGAATTGTAAACATGGTAATTAGCAGTAAGTTTCTGGATCTCAACTTGCCAGACTGGCAGTCTGATTCTTGGAGTAGTTGTCACATGGGAGGAGGGAAAAACAAAGTAAGGGAATTAGAGCAACCTTGCATTGCTCCACCAACATATGCCACTGGACCAGTGTTTTTCTTGGCAAAGATCTCTGACAAGGCGCTTAAAAGCAGCATTGCAGCTCTACTGCAAACTGTGAACCTCACTGCAAGCATCAACCAAGCAACTGTCTCTTGTTCTTCTCTTTAAACTACGATTGTTGCTCCATGGTAAGGAATTTCAGAGTCTGAGATCCTTCCACTCCACCTCTGTGGTGGAGCACAGTGTTGATAAGGTTATCAACAATAATGGGATTAAAAGAGTTAAAATCCAGCTTTTGCGGTAATCCCGGAGTATTCTATTGTTGAGCTATCAAAGATTAAGGTTATAGTAACCTTATTAATCCTTGGTGTAGTGTAAATAAAAAGGAAATGTCAACCTTAATTCCACCATGAAATTAAATCTTCACTTCTCTAAGTGATGATTCCAACACAGCTTACTGCAGCCAGTGTGGATTATGAAAATCCGTAAACCATGTGAATGTAAGAAATCCAATCTGAGAGACAGAGAGAAAGGGGTGAAAAAACATGGCACTTGTTTTGTTTAAAATGAAAAAAAAAAAGTATTTATTCAGCCGGTATGTCTGCAGAAACTGTACCTAGGGCCAAAAAAGTATGTAAAGAATTAGGAAGGTACTGAATGCTCAAGGTGTACATCCCTGTGAGGCAGAGGATGCAGCTGCCAGCCCACAGCAGAACAGCCGTCCCTGTGCCAGAGAGCAGCCACAGCACTGCTGGTCCTGCCCCATTCCTGTCCCCTGCTTGCAGGACACTGTGTGGCCTTGTTGGTGCTGCCTCAGCAGCAGGGACAGGGTGCCCTGACACAAGAGCTTAACCGAGCATTGATCCACTTGTGCTTTCAGTGCCAGAGACAACATGATGAAAACCAAAAAATATCAGAAATGGAACTGTTGCTGAGCCTTCTGCAAATAGCAAGCCTCCACAGGTGCTGGTGTGAAGGGCACATGTTTTTCTGGCTAAGGTGATTTCCAGAGGGGTGGGAGTTGCCTTTTTTGGCAGTGGATGGTTTCCTCCTCACTTGTGCTGGGCACAGCCCCTGCTCACCCTGCCCACAGAGGTTGAACCTATAAGGAGGTCTGAAACTGCCCTCTGGGACCAACTACCTGAAGAGAGGGAAAGACAGACAGACTGAGCTTTGCTTAGAAGTCAATGGCATCTGGCCCAGGTATATCTGTGTTTCTTTGTGGGGAATTACAGTTAGCAGAAGTGGGCTGAGTACCCTTTCTTATGCTTTTCTGACTTGGAGGAGAAAAAAAGTAGTGGTAAAATGGGGTGATTCAGAATGATTCTGCATATTAAGTATCTCAATCACTCACTCTGAGTCTAGGAGAGTGGTAGTTAAATATCAAGGAGCTGCCTATAGCAGGAACTGAGATCTCTGGAGGGCAAAAGGCATTGCGAGAGAATTAGAGATGGTTTTAGAGGGGCTGTTCCCAGGGAAACGGGCTTTGTTACCTCAGCAAAACCCATCTGCCCCATGGTTTCTTCATGTCCTGGAAATTACTGGGTTTGTGGACTGATAGAGCTGGAGAGTGGGCATGTTCTGCATCTTCGTACTGTTTGCTCCAGTTCTCATAGACTCTGATAAAGTTGCGTAATGAAACTCGGGCTCATAAAAGAACTCATTTTAAGATGGGTTTTTTCCCTTCTTCACTCACTGAATCACGCTCTTCTCTGGTGTGAATTGTCCCAGCTCCAGCGCGTGCCCCGGTTCAGATGTGCCCGCTGGGTCCTGGGCTGTCTCCATCCCCTCCGCAGCTGCAATTGCTGCCACCAACACAAATTGGCTCGCTCTGGCTCTTCTTGTCTTTCCGCAGTGTAGGAACAGATAATGGGCCCATGGGGTTGCTCAGAAATATTGCTGGTTTCCAGTGCTAGCATAATGGTCCCTTCTAGGTAGTATCCCTTTCCTGGACAATTTCCCAGTAAAATAGTAAATGGCAACTGCAGAGCAGTAAAGGAGATGGCATATTTGTTTGACTGACATTTCAGAGCCTGCAGAGCAAATGCAATTAGGATCCACAGTGTGCTGCAGTTTCCTTCCTTCATTTCCCTGCCTTGGAAGAACTACTGTTAGGATCAGCTGGAGTTTGGTCCCTGCTACCTTAGAGTCGTGGAGATGCTCCAGGAATGGAAGGCAGCGTGTTCCCAAGCCTGTGTGAGCACCCTTTGGATTGGGACCAGTCAGCACCTCAGAGGGCTCAGCTGGGACAGGAGCTGCTGCCACTCCCCTGCTGGCACTGCAGCCCCAGGCAATAGTGACTTCCATAGTGGGTGGGCCCTTCCCCTGGACTGACACCAGGGTGGTTCTGTAGCACTAACCCTGACCTTCTCACTGGAGAGAAATCTCTGTCCATGCCCACGGGTCTGTGCTGGGCAAAGCACCACAGGGTTTGGGCTCCCCTGGCCTTCACCAGGGGCGGCCGATGGTTTATTTGGAATATTGCAGGATCGCCAGTTGATGTGCTGTGAGCACTTTGATACAGACTCGGCAGCAGAAAGAAACGTGCAAAAACTGGTGATAATTATTCAGACTTGCCTGAAGGAGGTAATTGAAAACAAATTGCTACTAAGAGCCACGGCCATGGTTAATTGTGGTGAAGCACTGTGGGCCACTCACCTGAAGGAAAAGACTGCTAGAGGAAAAATGAGGATCAAAATTGTTTCTGCCCTGGTGGAGAAAGAGGGTCTCAGTGATATATTTTGGTTTGTTGGGTTATTCTGTAGCTCCTAGATTCTGACATGAAAATCCAAGCCTGCAGAGCAATGCTTTAATGGCTGGAGATAATGCAGCCAGTGATGGCAGGAGCAGCTGTGGCTTGCCTTGGTGGTAGGGGGATGGCCAGGCTTTGTGGCATCCCTTGTGCCACAGGCAGGTCCGAGCTGACCCCCACAGGAGAGGCACAGGCAGCTGTCACGTCCCCTCTCAGCAGGATGGACAGAGCGACCACCCTACAGCCTGCTCCAACTGTGAGTTTTACCTTTCATGTGGAACATTGCTGCCATGCACTGTTTTATTTGTTAGCAAATTTAAACATTGTAATGTCTGCTGTTCCTGGTGCTTCTTGGATGTCTGGAGTCAGGCAGGTGCTGATGTCTGTGTGAACTGATGAAGTGTTTAGCACTGTGGATCCTGTGGGCCCAGGGTCAGGGAGAGCCAGGACATGGGGTGGCATGCATGGATCTGCTGTCTGGGGGTGACAGGAGGGGGGTTTGCCCTTGCTGGGCAGTGGCTCTCCAGGACAAAACCTCTTTGTCTCTCAGAGAAGCTCTTTTCAAAATGCTATTGCAAGGATTCAGGAGATGAAAACAATGATGAAAAGGATGATCCAATTTTTACTAAATTTCACTTTTTCTAGATATTTTGATTCAGAGCTCCTGCAGGGTAAAAAAAAATAATAAAATTCTGCAGTTTCCTGCATTTGGTGACAAATTTCATACCAGCCTCTTTCAGGACAGATCCTTGCTCCAGGTTCTTGCATATTTGCTTTGTGCTCAGGGAACCAAGTATAGGAGCACACCACAGCCTGTGCTGCTCTGTTTGCTCCATGGGCCAAGGTATGAGTTGGGAAAAGACAGGACAGCATGAAAAATGGGAACCAAAGTTTCTTAAAGCAGTCTAAATGCAGGGCAACCCTGCTGAGTTTGTGATGTAACATGAGCAATGGCTGAAGCAGCTCTGAGGGTTGGGCCACCCCAATTGGAGCCTCAATTGCAGCATTTCAAAAGGGACACTAAAGCATACACATGTAGCACAAGTACTAGAATATGAAAACCCCCATCTAATCTGAGATATGGGAAGAGCCATCACCTGTCTCTCTTTGGAAGAGAGAGATCTGTGATCCTTTGATAGTTCAACACTCCCTTATATAGAAAACCAAAACATGTTGATCTGACCTATTATTCTTATTATTATTATTGACAGCTTTTGGGAAGTTTGGTATTTTAGTCATTTCTCTTCCTTTACAATAAAATACCCCAGTGCTGTAGAAAAGCCTGTCCCCAGCCAGTGAGACTGGTGTGACAGTGTCAGGGACATGCAGTCATGCTCCCCTCTGTGGGAGTCTTGCCTGCACGAGAGCTGCAGGCTCTCAGGCTTTCCCCAGTGGAATGGCAGCTCTGCTGCACAGGGTACATGAGCAATTGCTCTTGTATTTAACATGTGAGATCATGACTTGCTCTTCCACTTGGGGTTGAAAAATACTGTTGAAAATACAGGAGGCTGACTGAGAAATCAGGGAGTAAACTACCTGGATGCTCCAAATTTAGATGTCATGACTGTTAAGGGATATAAAATTGATTACTCTTTTTTCAAGCCAAAAGATACTCTGTTGATATGATGCAATTTGAAGATGTTTGTTTTAAGAATACAGCTGTGTTTTACAGTCAGGTGTGCACCTGTATGCGCAGGCACACGTGAATGGAATAACTGCAGCATTCCAGCACTGCCTGGAGTTAGGTGCTGTAGGAAGCTGGCAGTATGAAATGTACTATGAGCTCCCCAGGGTCAAGCACGGTACCTTTACAATAGCATGGAAGTCTGAGTGGTGCTGGGTGAGAATGTTTTCCCCTACATAAATGTGCAGGTAGTAAACAGAATTTCACAATCCCCTTATTTTCCTTTATTTCCTTTTATTTCTTTAAGCAGAAGGGAAAAAGGGGGGGGAATGGGTTTCCTATGGAAGAAAAAAATCTTGGCAGGACAACAGCTCTATGCATGCTCTAAAGGTTAATGGATACAAGGAACTGCTGAGCACAAGGTGTGTGTGGTGGGTGGAAGGGCTCACAGAGGGCCAGGTGGGGTCACCTGGGGCCAGGGCATTTGGGAGCTAGAGAGCTTCAGTGGTCAGGGTGGTGGGTTATTGTCGTGTACAGACACAACCGAATCCCGCAGAAAACAAGGGATAACCACATGCTCAAGGCCAGTGCCATGCTGGGCTTTGTCCCATGCCGCGCTCCTCGGGCTGTGGCGCTGAGTGTCGGCAATGCTCTGCCTTAGTGTGGCTCTGCCTGGAGGCACAGGGAGGGGTGCCTGGGGACAGCCAGCGCTCCAGCAGCCCTGCTGGCTGCTGGGGAGCGGCTCTGTGCCGCTCCGGGCCGGGGGAGCAGCCGGGGCTCCGCGGGCTGTGCGCGGCTCCCGCGGCGGAGCGGCGGCTCTGCCCTGCCCTGCCCGGCCCGCGGGATGCGGCCCCACGGCATCAGCACAGCCCCGGCCCTGGGCCTTGGACTTCCTCTGGCCATATGCATGAAGTACAGTGTGCTGTCAGCGGGTTTCCATGGAAGGAAACTGAGAAAGCCAGGAAATTATTTTCTATGGTAAATATTTATACTTATGTTATTTAGACGAATGCAATCTTAAAAGTTGAACATTTTTTTTTTCCCCCAGAAATTTGGGGAAATTACCTTTAGAATATGAGAGCAGGAACTCACTGTAAAGCATAAGAGAGAGGTCTTGGTTAAGGAAACTGCAGCTAGGGACCTCTTGCTTTAGGAACAACCAGTCTTTCTACTGTTGGATTCCAAATAGCTATTCTGAAGCTCTGTGAGACTGAGTATGATTTCCAGAGGATACGTCCATACAATGATTTAAGCCTGTCTTGTTCACAAGACAAAAGCTTTTGTTGCATTAAAAAAATCCCTGCAGTTCTCAGGGTTAACTTGCTGCTCAGTGAAAAGCTGGGGACACCACATTGCCAAGTGGGTGAGGAAAGGCAGAGGAAATTGGTCTGAGGAGCTGAGGAGTCACAACCCAGTATTGAAACCCATGCTGTACCCTCCCTGCCTGCGCTGTTCTTCCAGGCAGGATTCAAGCCTCTAATAACTCAGTTTTCCTGCCCAATTACATGAAATGAGATCAGGAAAAAAACTGTTTACTACAGCGTGTTCTAGTTTTTGGATCCAAACAGATTGCTGTACATTGGGTGTGAAACTCCCTAATGTTTTAGAAATTATGCTGGAACGTCTCTGACTGACAGCTCTGAGCAAAGCACTTTCTGAGGTTATGTAAATGCCTAAAAAGAAATCTAACCCCAAATCTTAGTTGTGTAGCAGATTTGAGGCCTGTGAATTCTAGGCACTGCCAGATTTCAAAGCCCTGCTGCTACCTTACCTTACATAAATACTCATAAATACTTACAGTAAGTGTCCTAAAAAGATCTTTGGTTGCTCAAGTGAGCTAGAAAGCATTGCAGGACTGCCCCATCTCTACTGGTCACAAGGAACATGTAGTTCTGCCCAGGGCTGCTTCAGCAAGAGTCGGGAACCTGCCCCCCTTCACGTCCAGACAGAGCTGTACATCACATCCCAGGCAGAGGAAGGAAGTTATTTTCATTTATGATGCCAGTAACAGGGGAAAGAGACCTTTCCTTCTGTGTCTGTGCTCTAGCATGACGCAGAAACAATTTTAAAACATGTTTATAAATTCCACCTGGGTGTTGCAGCCCTTGCTATGAATCTCAAAAGTGTATTCGAGATTTATTAATATTGGGCTGCTTCTGACACAAGGGATGTGGGGCACAAAGAGCAGCAGCTTCTGTGCTATAAGGAAGCACAACAAACATGTCAGTACACTTGTAATTTTATGTCTCTAAATGTTGTTATCCGAATGCCATCGTACTTGGAACTATTCTGTGTGCATTAAATCTTAGGTCCAGAGCCCGATCTCATATTAAAAAGGTGAAAGTAGCATTATAGTCTCTCTAATGTTTTTGTGAGAACCCTTGTTAGCTCTTATGGCCTTGTCCTTTGTGTGACTTAAGGCCGAAAACCAAGAGTTTACTGCATTTTAAAAAGTTCAGAAAGATGTGCTTAAGTTAATAGAAGTCTGTCTTTTCAGGGTATGAATGGGAATGTAAAAACAAGGGGATTGAATAATTGCAAAGTTGATGTGACAGAGCACACTAAATAACGGCTGTGATTGATTTTGTAGAATTGTTCATGAATAATTGGCAAAATGTTTTCAGTATGCGGCAACTTCTAGAATGAGCTGACTCATTATTGCATTTAAGGAGTGGTACCTTGAGTTGTGATCTGATGCCTATTCAAAATTGCAATTGATTTATTTTTTTGGAGAGATTGAATTAGGGTCCTAAAGGACCTGTGACATTTTTCAAACAAAATACCTGCTGTTCCCTTACTTCTTTGCTGCTTATCCCAGGCTAGGTAAGAAATCAGCACTAAATTACAGCATTACCCACTTATCCTCTCCTGAAGTGAGCAGAGGAGAGGGACAGAACACCTGAGCAAAGGGAAAAGATAGAGGAGGAACAGGGCAGAAAGGAATGACTGGAAATAGACAAAGAGAGGAAATGGAGGAAAAAGCAGGGAGCAGAGAGAAGCAAAAGGAGACAAGGGAATGAAAAGTCAGAGCGCGGCACTCCCGTGGCTGCCCTAATGAGCTGCTGCTGGTCACAGGCCCTGTCTGGTGTTCATCCACGTTCAGCTGGCCCGAGGTCCACAAGGAGCATGAGTAAGCACCAGTTCTCAGCTAAATCTCAGCAGGTTTACTGTTTACCAAACCGTGACAAAAGATGATGTTCTATCTGGCCACACACTGGGCTCTTGTTATTTTAGTTTTTTTTCCTAAGAGGAAAGCTAGCTGATGTGTCTTGCTACTGTCAAAAAGAAAAAAAAAAAGTCAGTGATTGTGATTTAGAGGAGCTAAGTATTTAAAATAAAATATACATTCATATAAAGTGATTTCATATAAAGATTCTGTGATAACCAGATGACTCAAATCAATGCATCCTCATCAAAGGCCAAAGATTATTTTGTAAGGCATTTATACACTGTCTCTGCTCTCATTGTACCCTCTTACAGATTTACGGATGGGGACAATGAAAGCAACATGTTCCATGCAATTACTTGCTGCTGCCTTATAAAAAACCAAAGCCCAATAAACTTCAATATGGAGTAAACTAATCATGTCCTTGTGAAAGAGCAACCTGAGGAGTTGTGTCCTACTACTGATAGTAAAAGCAGACCTGTCAATGAGATTCAGCCTTCATAAAAAGCTAGGTTAAGATAAGATTTGAAAGAGTTTGGCTTGGCATTTCCAACCAGTTGAGAATGAATTCTGGACTTGGGTTGGTCAGAGTTAAGAGCATATCTTCTGTAAATCTTTATTTTGTGCTTTGGAGAGACCAGTACACTTGGCTTCTGGTAATCAGAAATATTGCCTACCCTCACACAAAGAGTAGAGATCTGATAAAAGCTCTGGTCACAATTTGTGCTTAGATTTCCTTATCATCAATGCAATTTTAAAATCGTGTTTAAGAGGAAGTCCATGCATTCCTCACTGAGCAGGAATAGCCCATTGGGTCTGAGCAGGAAGGGTTAACGTCCTAGACACAGCACTTTGTACAAACCAAAGGATATGAAGAATATTCCAGGAAAGCCATAAAGGGAGATGATGCAGTAATTGTTTCTGGGATGTTAAAAATACTGTTGTGCTTCCAAGTTGCTGAGTGAGCCTGACTGCAGTGCCTGGCTCAGGGTGACTCTGGGGATGGCACTTCCACAGATACCAGCAATGCAGGGGAGTCCCAAGCAAGTCCTGAAACTTTAACATGTGATGAGGCCAGTAGGTAGTTTGGTGCAGTGATAATGATTTATTTAATGCAACTAATGTATGTAAAGATGCATCTGAGACAGTGTGGAGTTTGCCAAGAGCACTTTCTTGGACACCACAGTGATCAATCCAGGCTGGAGGTTGAAGGCTTGAGTACAGGTCTGTGGGATCAAGCTACTAATTTTTAGTGGGTTTGAGCTGTTCTTAAATAAACTCTCATTAGTTAGGGTGGCTCCACTAAGTCTACTTCCTACTGAGCAATTGGAAGACAGAAAGAGCATCTACAACACTAATAGTTTTACACAAATTGATTTAATGTCTGGAATAATAGGAAGCTTACAGAGCTTGGATGAGGGATGAAGGAGGTGAACAGAAAGACGTGGAAACAGGGAGGAAGAAAGCTCAGCTGGCTGCAGACAAGGGAGAAATGTGTCTTCTCTGTTTTCTCCTGACAGCTGAAGCACACGGTGTTGCACACAGGAGCAGGGAATGCTTGTGGCACACCTATGATGCCATTCTTGAGTTTGTGACCTGTTTAGTGACAGGTGAACAGCCCCTGGGTGAAGTGGGTGTGCTGCCTTTTTACACCTTTCAATGTCTTACTCCACTACTGGGACCCACCTCAGGGTCCTTCAGGCTATGGTTTACTGAATGGTCTGCTAAGGGGCTTAATTACAGTCTCAAATTCCCAAAGGTTTTTCTAGTCTGTCTAAAATATTTATGTCTGCAACAATTCAGACCTGTTTATGTCTCTTTTTTTGCCTGCTGGGTAAAAAGTTTGGCTTTTACAATGTGTCTGTATACAGGGTTTTAGTAGCTTGGATTGCTTTTATATGTTTATAATGAAAGTAACAGCCCCTTAAAAATTGGATTATTGATCATGGGAAGACTACAAATAAATCTAAATTTAATCTTAGAGGCAAGACTACAAATAAATCAAATTATATGAAGTGTTTTATTTAAAGGCATTTGAGATTTTTAAAACTGCTACATCTGGTGTTTGCATAAATGGAATAATGCTGTTTGTTCATACGAGGGTTCAGAGGAAGCCATGGTAGGTGTTAGTGCTTCTCACTCAGTAAAGTGCACTGATGTCAATCACTCAAAATTAAACTCTTCCCAAATTGCAAAAAAACACTGAAAGATTAAAAAGTGAGGATTTGGACAGGTGTAAAAATCCCATTTCAGCTGATAAATTATCCACAGGAGTTGTGATCTCTTTGCACAGATGCACATGATGCACTAAAAATGTAGGATACCATCATGTGCACCTATACATACACCCATACATACATACGATGTGTAGTTGAGCATGTGTGTAAGTGTGGGGATGTATGTTTCTAAACCTAAATACCTACATACATACTGCACTGTCATGAGGCACCAAGGGCTGCTTTTGGCCCTGCAGTCTGTGCCACTTCTGTGCATGTCCTGTCCAGTATCTGTAGCAGTCTCTCCGACTGTCCTGCTTAGAATGCAACTCTTCCCACCCTAGTGATGATGAACTGCAGCACAAACACCTTCCCTGTCCTTGTTATGACCAGGTGTCTAAATCTGGGGGTTTGTTTGCATGTTCCAGATGTTTGCTCTGCCAGATTTGACCACAGGAATGTGAGGCCAGTGGGCTGAGCCTCATGAAGCAGAGGAGCATTTAGCCTGGAGTTTGCATCTTCCATCATTTCCAAGGGCGAGGCAGAAAACTGGTTTCTCCCTGGGAGAAGTCAAACAAAGAGGAACTGTGCCTTCAAGGAGGTGGGACTGTGTGAATGCCAATGGTCTTTGTCATTAACCAGCTCTCTTCAAGCTGGCTGAGGAGCTGACAGGATCTTGCCTTCCAAAGACAGGAACAAAATCAGCACTATAACGTTTTGGCAAAGCAAAATGTTTTTGTTTGCTGGCAAGGGCTTAACTCACGTGCAGCCCTGCTGCCCTCTTAGGATGTCAAAGAAAGAGGCTTTGCAAGTCAAATGCTGCCTGCCTCACCAGCCTGTCTTACCCCAGTGATGAAGTGCTCCAGCATCAGAAGTCACCTTCTGTGTTCAGCTGAGCTCAACTGGAGTCGTGCTCTCTGGCTGTGCTCTTAAGTGGCTCTGAAGATGTTACAGGTGCAGAGCTGTGCTGCTGTATTTCAAGTGATCATAAAAACTCACTGGATAAATTGGAAAAGTGTGACTTTTCATTGTAGCAAGCTTGGACTGGATAAGCAACTCCATCATTGTGCTAAGGCAGCAGATGCAGTCAGTGTTTGGAGGAAATGGCTCATGACTTGATGATGCTTTCCAAGAGATTCAATGAGGAAAAAAAGATGCTGGAGGCTTCTCATGTCAGAGTACCACTAGTGGGACAGGCAAGGGAAGCAGAAGGATCAGGCAGTGGGAGAGGATGAAGACAAAGGTGCCATGCAAGGAGAAAACCCCTCTCTGATGCTTCAGACTTACTCTTGTGCTCAAAGATGTGGGACAGAAAGCAATAGCTTCAGGAAAAGCCCTCTCCTGAAGACCGGCAGAGCATGCCAGGAGGGTGCTGCAGCCATTGTCTCTGCAAACAAAGTGAGGAGCAAAGCCACAGTCTGATGGGGTTGGGCCACAGGGGTCAGAGTCAAGATCTAGATCACCCTGAGAGTTGGGTCTGATGCGTCCCCAGAACCAGGGAAGGCTCTCAGGCTCTCCCCGCATGGGGATTCACAACAAGCTGGGATGGGGTACCATTGGATGCTGGGATGGACACTCACCACAGAAGCATCACATCAAAGCTGATCCTTAGCCAAGCAAACGTGGTTGGGCTGTTCCTGGAGTGTTTGGGTCTGTGAGCAGCTAGCCCTGGGAATGAGTGGGCACTTGCTGGGGCAGAAAGCAAATGTGCAGACATGGAACCTGCCACTGTCAGGGCTTGGCCATCATGCTCCCACTTAGGTGCCTCACTGAGGAGCACCTTGGGCAGCAGGTGGGTGCAGCCTCTGTTCCCTCTGAGCCGCTCCAGACAGAGAGCTGTGCTGGGCAGCCATGCTGGGGCCATGGCTGCTCCCTGGAAGGAGGAGAGAGACATCAGAGAGGGGAAGAGTGTGGGCTGGGAGAAGGTGATAAACCTGCTCATCAAGGCAGGGGTTGAGGTTGATATGCTGCATTACCTGACAGGACTTGCCCCGTGCCGAGGGTAAGTCATCTTTCCTTTGACTCAAGAAGGTGTTGGGGGGTGTGTTTGCTAGGCTCAGAAACCAGTCAGTGCTGCACTGGGTCTTTAATTGGTCAGTTGTGGTATGTTCTGCTGCCCTGTGATCTGCAATTTCTATTTTATTATTTACATGAACTCAGGCTCTTGCTGTCTTGGGGGAATTTCACCCAAGTAAGTGCTGGGAAAATTCACCTTTATTCAAATCATAAGCACGTGCACCTTTGACATAATTTTTCACTGTATTACTTAGTTTAGGTCCTCTTTAAAGAAGTTAATAAAGCTGGCAGCACAACTCCATTGACTCTCAGCAGAAGACCTCTCTCATTCCTGAGGTCCCTTTCCTAACCAGTTTAGCACCATTCATTAGCATCCTGCTTTTCTCTTCAATATTACCACACAATGTGCTTTCTATTGTAGTACCTAAAGCTTGTGAGATAACTCAGTTTGCCTCCCAGTGGGGGAGAAGGTATCTGTAATCTGTGTTTCGTGTCTTGGGTCTCTTGAAAGGACTAGAAATCCCAAATGCAGTAACTTGTGGGTTTTCTGTCTTAGAGAATTAGGATGTCTTTGCATTACTGAGCAGGCAAACAGTGAGCAGTGCTTGATCAATAAGAGGCATTGCCAGGGGTCTGCTATAGTCTGCCACAGCTGATGGTAAGTGTTGCTATAGGCTATGGAACTAGGAATATAAAATGTCAAATGACAGTAATAATTCATGCATCCTGGGACATATAAAACCAACAGCATGTCAATAGCTGTGGCATGCTCTGCAGAAAATATGCAGGATTTAGACATTGCAGGAGTCTGTTTTATTTTAAACCACACTTTTCTTGGTGAAATACAGACTTTCCCTGTTTGTTAAAAGCATTTATTTTCAGTTTCATGTTGCTACTTCTCTATTAACATTCTAAGAGCCACACAGCTCAAAAGGGGCCCTGAGATTCAAAAAGCAAAATATATGTATTTACTGAAGAAAAACACATAAAATATTTATAAAACAGAGGGTGCAATACTATTTGAGATTCATGGACCATTTCAGCATTCATAAAAGCAAATATGGTTCTCGTATTGGCTTCACCTGGAATCAGACTTTACTAGGGAGGTTACCCAGGAGGGACCTGCCTTAAAATGAAACTTATTACAATCATTAATTTTACATGGAAAATCATTACATTTTACATGGAAAGCAGAATGTATTATGAAATAAGTAAGAACTTCTCCAATATTCATCTTCTTTAAAAATACTTCAGGATAATTAATATCACTTTTCTTTTACGAAAAGATATGAAGAGGGTGAATTACTGCATCTGGGAGGGCATAGCAGGCATAAGAGGGAAGATTGTGTGCATCTGATTTGTTTTCCCCTGTGCCCCTGCTGCTTGGGAACCTAAAAGTGACAGGTACTGTTTTACTGGCTAAGGCTCCCTCAAAAATTCTTCAGATGAACCTTTAATGAGAGAAGGGTAAAAATACATTTGAGCAGCCCCATTCTTATGCTTTCAGCTGTTTGCTCCTGAGCACCTCAGCCGTGGGTCGTCAGGCCTCAATTTCTGTAAATTTGCTTGAAAGTAGAAGGGCAAGACAGAAAAGTTGCATGTCCCTCATGATTATATAAATATAGGGCTTCATGTACAGGTAATGCTTCTAAAAGGATGTAAGATATTACCTGAAAAAAGAGAGAAGGAAAAGCAGCGCAAAGAAATCCACTGCGCATTATTTAAATCTCCCCTGTGAGAGGCTGAGGATTCAAACACAGAGTCCTCTGCTCTTCCATGTGACAGCAGCCCCTCTGCTTCAGAGTTGCACAGTCCTGGCTCTCAGTTGTCTACTAGATATTTTTTTTTTTAAGTTATATATTAAAAAAATGTCTTTAAGATAATTTCCATTATTTGAAGACCATAAAGTGATTTTTGGTGCAGTGGTCTGTACCTATATAGACAGGCACTAATAGATATTTTGGCACATCTTGCTGAAGCTAGCTTGAGATGGGAATGATTGAAATAATAAAAAGCAAAATTAGTCCTCTGAACTGTCTGAGACCTAAGAAAAGGGATGTCTTTGTTCTGACGAGAACATCTTGGCTCGTTCTGCTCCTTTGGCTTGGTTTGGGGAGGATGTATTTAACAGTCCTCCCATGATACTTGGCAAATATAAAGCTGTCACATTGGATCCTGCTACTCTTTGTATTAAAAGAATGTCTATGGTGTTTATGTTGTGGGGAAAAAAGCACTATTTCTACTTATTGTATTTTCATTGTCTCTTTTCTTATGACTGTACTGTTTGCCAGCAGCTGAGGGGCCACTTTGATGCTTGCTTCGATGCCACGGTTTATTGTGTTGCACAGTTGAGCCTATGGTTTTCCTTTCAAATCAGAGCTGGCATACTGGGTGAAAAAAAACCAAACCAAAAATAAAGCTTTTCTATAATTATGGTTATCTCATAAAGTCTGCATTTGTTACAGCTGCTGGGGTGTTGGAAATCAGTGTTTGTAAATACCTATATATTCTGATTTGTTTTCAGCCTCAGAGATGTTTTTGTCTGTCTGTGTTCCTCACCCCTGGCCATTCATGCAAGCAGCCTTCCCTACCTGCACGCCGAGCTGCACTGCCTCGGGAAGATACCAGCCTGTTACCCAGCTTATCTGCATGGTACAACTTCACCTTGTTCCCTCTTCTCACTCTGAGGGATTAGCATCCAAAGAAAACCAAATTAGTCTTGTATCAATTCACCCGGGAAAGCGAGTAGCCAAAGCGACCAGAAGGTTCCTGCTGGCAGAACTGAGTGCAGAAGGAGGCTGGCAGGGAGTGTTCTTTGGGTGCTGCCCAGCTCCACCACGCTCTCTCAGAGGCCCACGGGGACACCGTGGGTCCTGCTGTGGGGAACCAGACTCTCCTGTGCCCACAGGAAGCCTCACCTGCTGGCTGCATGCTCCGTGGGGCAGTGCCAGTTAGGATGTGTAGAATACCTGCTTGGATGTGTCTGTTGCTTTTCTCCATATGTCTTGTGGTCATCTGCCAACTGAAGAGGAACCATTCTGTTTCCATTTTGCTGATGGAAAAGGAGAGCCTTGAGAGGCTGAGTGATTTGTCCAGGATTATGCAGCAAATCAATGGGAGAAAAGGGGATCAGGCCATTCCACACAGGAGTGCCTTTAACTGTCCCATGGGCTTTCTAGGGAAAGGCATGCAGGTCCCCAAAGAGGCCATTTCCAACAGTGTTCCTCCATTATTTCTGTCAGATTATTGCTGTGAACAGTGGGGAAATGCAAAATGAATTATTCATTTCTCCTACTCCTAAAATCAATAGCTATCAAAATACAAATACAATTTAAATCAAAAGGCACTTATTGAGTGCAGATCCTACTAATTAGGTATGATTTCCCAACAATTTCTTAAATTATTTATCCAAGGGATGGGTGGAAGGCACTTTATATGTCCCAGAGTGAATATTATAAACCTCTTGTCATGATACAGAAAATGTGAAACGTAGTGCAATGCAGTGTGATTTGTAACCTTGATGAACTAATGTAATATCAATAGACATCAATCTGTGCAAAAAAAAATCTGTCTCATCATACCACCTAACAAGATATGTCAAAAGTCAATAACCTTGTGAAATGGACATGTATCAGTGAAGGTTACAGACTTTGCTGCTAGGAATCAATTAAAAATGTAATACCCACTTGCAATGGAAATTACTACACCATCACCAAAAAGGAGGTTTACATCATGCATGGACATTTGTCATAAGGGCAGCTCCCTTTAGGCTGGCTGCTGGCTCTAGGAGCAATTCCACTGTAATAGATGGCTTTTTGGTTTTTTTTTCTCATGCTGCTATTGCTTAGTTTAGCCCCATAATCAACAGGCAAAAAATATTTACGCCATATCCAGTTAAATATATTTTTAAAACCCATATTTTTTATGCAGAAAAGAGCCAATGGTTTCAAAGATTTTGGTACAAAAATTAGTGAGCAGCTCTCCTGGTAAATTTACAATTGTCAGTCAATAATGTAGATCAATGTTCTTCAGTTTTTAATCATAAGGATTTTTCTCAAACTTCTTTGGATTTTAATTTTCAAACTTATACTCCCATCCATACAGCAGATCTTAAGGTTCCACCACACCAACCATGTGTCAAGTAAAATTCTTGGTCCCATCTTATAGATGTGATACCCACTCACCAAATGCTTTCAAATCAGTGATTTAAAAGAAAAGTATGAAATGTTATATATGTTTTCTCCTCAGTTTTTGATAAAATATGCACCTTTTAGGCATTTTACTTTGCCAATGTCATCTGATAATAATTTTGGGGCAAGTGTTAACTTTGAGGCCAAAACTAAGTATTTGAAGGGGGAGGGAAGTCCTATGGCTTCAGAGACAGCAGTGTGTGAGGGGCTGAAGTAAAATTATCAGAGTAATTCAGAGCTTAATTTTTATCTTGCTCCTTTCTTGTGTAGCCTTAATGGTGATCAGCTCCCAGGAAAGCCATCAGGAGCCCGAGCAAAAAGCTGCAGTGGTCCAAAGTGCCTGTGTGGCTCAGCTGCTGCGGGCAGCCCGCGATCGCACGGCAGCTCGGCAGCACTTCAGTGCAGTTGTGCAACCCAGGATTCAAGGCAGAGCCATAATTCAGAATTTCATGGCATTTTAAAGCACAAGTCAGAATTTTAATGGTTCTTCAACCTTCCTTATTAGTTGCACAATACGTGTCTTTCAGCCAGTGTTCTGCAAATTCCTTCCTGGTGGTCTGCAAAAGACACGGATTGAAAGTCAGAACATTGGAGGTGAATGCTGGGTGTGTGGAAATGGATCTTGAATTGATGGGAGGAACAAGGGATTCTGAAAAAGCACTGCAATAAGATGGCATGGGATAATAGGGGTAGTAGCAAAAAGTTTTAAAAAGCATGCCATTATTAAATTGGATATATAGGATAAATTCGACCTGTTATTCAGTTATCCTGCTTGTATTTTTGTTGATTTTAATTAATGAAAGTTTGTCTGGCAGGTATGAAAGCAAAGTTCAGTCTCAGAGTGTTTGAATTAGAACTCCTAGCTGCATCAAGTGAAAACAGGCAATGCTACATTTAATGTTTTGCATTTTCTCATTCGGTTTAAATGTGAATGAGCTATCTGGAAGGAATATCCAACATTGCAGATACTGTTTAGTGATATATTATTCTTATCTTCTTTTCTTCTATGCCTTTCATACATGCTGAAAAAGTGTGTGATTGTATGCATGATTGTATATTAGTGACTGCAAAGGTTACCTAAATTGAGACCATGGACTAATTTTATTTTAAGTGCAGGGTAGAAGCGCATCTGTTTCAAACAGATTTGTGAAATGCCTTTTGTGAGTTCAAATCACATACAGTAATGACCACTTAAGTGAGCTCCTACACACAGAAAAAATTATTTGCAGCCTTGCTAACAAATGCATCTATAAAATGTCACTTGCATTTTGGTGGTCTAAAATAGTCTCATCCTCTCCATTGCCCTGGAAAATTCAGCCTTCTGTTATTGTGCAGAGGATACTAAAGAAAAGCATGTGTTTTTCCTCATGGAGGATGTGTTAGCTGCTGTATAACTGTACTCAATAGATATTTTGTATTTTGCTTGGGTCTCCCTTTGAGAGAGGCATAACATTTTTTGAGTTGTAACTAACACTGTTTTCTTGCCATGAATCGTTATAATTTTATAAGATTCTGAATATAATTGAGGTAATAAAACCAAAGCCAACAGTGTAGATTATATCTGTGGATTGTATTCATAGGTCAGAAGTGTGTGGTTTTGCTGTACATCACACTGATTTCAGAAGGGTGTTGTTTGGAAATGATCACGCATGGGAGACATCAGCCGAGGGGCTTTACCTTACCTATGAGCCTGCACAAATAGCTCCCTTGGCCTTTTCCACAGGTGTCCTTTCCAAGGATAAAGGTGTGTACAGCCTCCAGGTATCCACAGTGTGCAAACAGAAAGTAAGCAAATAGAAATGTGTTCATTTAACAAATTTCTACTGTAAATGGTTTTGCCTTAAACTGTGGAAGGATCAAAGCAAAGCTTTGCAGATCACGGAGCTGGGGTGGCAGAGGATTGCAGCGCTGCTGCCTGGCCTCTGCTGAGGTGCAATCTGTCCTGCACTTGTCCTGTGAAGCAGGAAAGTGCTGTTATATTTAATATTCAGAGAGAGAGCAGAGACATGGACAGAAACCACGGGACCTGTCGGCACACCTAAGGGAACTCTGCAGAAGCTGAGGAAACGAAGAAAGCTGTGTGGAGGCCATGGTTAATAACCTAAACCATTAGACCATTCTCACAAAATCTGTGTTGCCAAATCTGTTGCCACTGGAATCTGAAATCAAACATTAGCAGCCAAGAACATCATGCTAATTAATTGCCTCAGGAGGACACAATTTCCAAGACCTAATGAAAGATGGAATCTAGCTTCCATATGTCCCATTTGATAGCCCAAGAAAACACGCACACATTTTTCAAAGAAACAGTGACAAATGTCCAAGTACTTGTCTCTCAGCTGAATAAAACTAATCACCAGGCCCAGGGATAGAAATGGCTGCTCATCAGCACCTAGCCTGAAAAGCCAGCCCAGGATGTTGCTGACAGACTATTTTCCTTCAGAATGTTGAAGGCAGCTTCAGAAGGTGACAGCTGAGCACCAGAGCCCCTCTGTTCTGCCCACAGAACAGCATTACTCCTGCCTTGCATGCAGCTGCCTTGTCATGGTGCTGGTTTATTTTAAAATATAATAATTAGGGACAAAAAAAGTTAGCATGTCACCTTCTTGACAAAATACTGGGGAGAAGGCAGAGGTATCAGTAGTCACAGATATGTGCCAGGGCTGCCTGGCAGTGCTATAACTTGTCCTTGCTTAAACTTGACATTCCTGTAGATGGGATGTTTGTGCCAGAATGGCAGTGGTGCACAGCCCCGGGGAAACAGTGAGGGCTGGAGAGCCTCAGCCCTCCCAGAGAGGCAGGTCTGCCTGGCTGTGGCAGCAGAGCCCCGCTGAGAATGGGAATGTCCTAGCTCTGTGTAGCTCTGAGGCACACAGAGTTGTTCAGCCGGCCTAAAGACATAATGTTTCTTTGAAATATTTATTGTTTGAAGGATCCTTCCATGCATGAGGAGGTCTGTACTATGTAAAGACCACATGCTGCACTCACAGTCTGCCACGTTTCAGGGGATGCAGGAGTCATCTCTGTGCACAGGAAACTCCTGCTCCTACTCCTGCTTTGCTGGTGTGAGGTGTTTTGCACAATTCCCAGGTTTGTTGAATGATCAGCTTGTTGTAGCAGACCTGACCATGGGGCATGAACATCTTTTGCTTGCCACAGCAACAGCAACAGCCCCAGCCTGACTGCCGGGCTCAGAGGATGGTTGGGAATGTCTTGGTGCCCAGTGAGCAGACTGGGAGGCCCAGTGCAAACAGGGAAGGAGCAGTTAGAGAGCAGGGCTGTGATGGGCCTTGGTGTCTAATCCAGGGTTTCTGAGTGACCTCTGATCCACACAAACATCATTAGTATTTGCTAAGTGGTCAAGCATACAAAATTTTCACTTTCCTCTTTCACCTTTTACATATGATTCATGTGAAACTTCTAATCTCAAAGGAGTATCTTGACACCCTGTTTAGTAAAAATGGGCATGAGGAAAGCAGGTATAAATTGCACAGCAAATTTTCACTCTAAATATTGAATAAAATATGTTTTATTCTGTCTATCCTGAGGAGATTAAAGGAAAAAAAAAAAAAAAAAGGTCATGGTAAGTAATTGTAGCACACCATCTATTGTGTATTTCCTCAAGATCGCTCCAGTTGTACAGAACAATGGCATTTCTGAACTTCAGTAACTTCCACCACACAAAGGCACAGCACTTTGACAGGACTCAGTAAATCATTTAAAATCATAAGGGCCATTATGCAGACTGTGTGATACAGGCAGGGTATTTTTCTGCAATTGGTCTTTAATTTCCCTCTAGATTTTAGGTTACATAAAGCTCAAAAGGAGCTCCTAGTGCTACCCTCCCAGAGATGAGATCAACACTTATGAGGACATGTTTTGATGACACAGCTCAGTAAATTGAAGGGATTATTATTATGGAAGGACCAAGGTGATAAGTACTGTGTTATATATGAATAACTGTCAGTCAGACAAGCCAAGAAAGGTCATAATCCATTATATTAATGTCATAAATGTTATCACAAACTGACATCTGGATGGTAAACTGGGATTCTTGCACTTTTTAAAGTGCTGCTGTTCTTAAATGACACTGTCCTGGAAAAACGTTGATATTAATTCTTCTCTCAAAATAAAAGACTTCAAAGATTTTCAGCAAAACAGAAGTAGTATTTTACATATTTGTTTGGGGTTTCTAATTTTTTTTTAAAGAAACTGACTGAATTATCACAACAGTATCCAAGATATCATGAACAGATGAGAGAGGAGACATCCAAGAATTTCTGAATTTTTACTGTCCCCTTTGCTTTATTTGAACTGTAACTTTCACCCTTCACTCAGACACCCTCTGGGGGCCACTCCAGCTGAGGAGAAGAGAAGCAGGAAGGCAGAGATGGAAGTTCCTGGGCTGGCTGCTGACTGCCCCAAGTCAGAACTGCACCTTTCTGTAATTCACTCCCTTGACATTAATATATTTCCCAATATCAGATATTAACTGTGATGATACTCAGGAATGTATGACAGCGAAAAAAGAAAATGGAAATAATATTTTATGTCTTTAGTGTTGCTGAGCATTTTGATGCCCACAGAGAGAAGGCAGCTCAGTGGATGTTACCAGTGCATGGCTCCTCTGAATTACCCTGGGCTCCCAGAGGAGGAGCTCCAGGGATTCAAATGAGACTTTGTTCTTGCCAACACCACAGTGCTCCATCCATTGCTGACCAGTTAGGAGCCAGCAGTAAATGACTGTCACTTATGTAAAGCTGTTCCCAACACAGGCTCCCAAGTGAGAGTAAGGGAGGTGAACTCTGAGCCCACACAAAACCAAAGCTTTGTGTCCACACTCACTGACATTGCAAATTCTACAAACAAACTGTGTTACACTGAAATGTGGGTGCATCGGGGGGAAGCAACTGGACCACTCGTTTCCAGCCTTGGGGAGAATGCTATGGTGAACTCCAGAAATGCAAGAGGAATTTAAGGTGAGTTTCCCCATCCCACTCAGAAGCCAAAAGAGAAAAGCAGGGTAAGTACTTCTGGAAGGTGCCATGCTGTATTTGCTGACCACATCAGATCAGAGCTATGGTTTTATGTCAGAAGTTAGAATCCAACATGTCCAGCAGAGCCCTGCAGATGCATGGCTGGGGTAACACTGACGTGGGCAGGAGGCAGCCGCCGGTGAGTCACTGCAGCACTTCCTGCAGGAGCTGCCTGTCTGCACTGGGCACCCACTGATGGAGGGTGCCTTGCAAAAATCACCCATCTAGTCTGGCTTGTACAATCCACAAATAAGCCACGTTTGTATCATGCAGGTAAAATGTTCGGGGTGAAACCAATGTGGGCTAACTTGAATTGTATAAATAACTGCAAATCATTACTTCAAATGAGAGCATAATGTCTGGAACCACAGGCAGGAAAATACATTTACAGACTATCAAATTATCTTGGGATAATAGTGTAATGCTTTTCACTGCTGTACTTTGTGTTCTTTTAGCTGAGCAAAGAATACTACAGCTGTAAAAGGCTCCAAATTTCAAAGAGAAGAGATTTCATGAGTAGAGTGCTTCCACATAAGAGACTGTCTTTTCTGTTATTTTAGGGGAACATTAGAAAACCCCCAGCAACCAAAAAAAGTTATTTTTTTATGACTTGGAACTACACAGAATAACATCTGATGATAAACAAACCTTTAGAAAATTTGTCTATTTTATAATATAACCTGCAAAGTGCTTCCTTGTTCATATGAGGTTACCTATCCCTGTGATTGCAACAAAATGCTTTTGATCAAATGTGTTTTCAGAACTGGCACAACAAAATCAAGTAGCTAAGCTGCTATATCAGTTTGCATGCACAAGTGCTGTTTGAGTATAGAATTTTATGAGCACATTTTTAGAGAAAACAGAGTGCCCTTTGAAATCTTGGAACTAAAGCTGTATAAATGCCCTAATGCTGTTTATGATGTCTGTGGAAATATATGACACTCAAAGTGCTTTTAGGATGCTCCAAAGTACATCAAAGAGCATTAACTGCAACACAGCTGGGAATGTCCCCAGATTCACTTATGAATGCATGTTTCTTATATTCTGTATATTAACTATAGCTACATATAATGCCACACTTAATACAGCTTGCTCATTGAGAATAATCCACAGAGTAAGCCTATTAGGTAAGGTTTAGCATCTACATTTTTCTGCTCACATCTGCTTGCCTGACATATATAATCTGCCTGGATGTCACAGTTTACATCCTATTTTCATTGGATGATAATGAAACTTGATCAGTGTCTTCAACTCCTTCTCTGTCGCTCCAAGAAATATTTCTGCTTGTCAGCTGCCCCTTACCAGGACACTCTGGTGTGACCCTTAGCCAGGTCCTTTATTAAAGGGTAGTGCATGCAAGGCTTGAAGGCAACTGTGCAATTTGTCATTGTGCAAAATGCGTGCAGAAAGTGCTACTTACAAGGCAGTAAGGAAATAAAAAGTGATATAGCAATTTCCTAACCTGAATTTTCTGTACTTCCTTTTCTCTCACAAAGGTCTGGCATGTCACTATTTTAGTAACAATAAGTCAGTATTTGCTTTCTGAAGACTTATGTTTCTGCTGAAGTCTTATGAAACTGAACTGTAGGCACCTCAGTAATTTTAGAACAGCTTAGTCTGAGAGGTAAATTAAAATTAGGGAAAATTAGACCATTTTTAATGAGATGGTTATTACACTGAATAATGATGATTATTGCTTCTGCTTAATAAAACTGTCAGCCAGTGCAAAATATATATTAAGGGAAATTACATTACATTATATTTCTATCAACTCAGAAATTTGGTGTGTTGCTTTTCCAAAAACCATGGAAATAATGAAATGTTAGACGGGGCTTCCTTTTCCAAATAGGATCAAACATGCAGCTTTCAGAAACAGCCCTTTAAATCCCTGATGTAAAGCCCATTAAATCTCATGTTTGGGAAGATTTCTGCTGACTTCTGTGCCACGTAGATCAGGACTTGACTAAAATGAGCAGTGTTCCCCCTGTTGTCTCTACTAAATACCTGGACAACACCACATGGTGAATGCACACTGAGCTCAATGCTTGCTGGCACACCTGCTTTTCTCTTCTGATTTACCTGGCAAATTAGGAGATGGACTCCATAGGGTGAGACACACTGTTATTCCCAAGGTGAAAACAAAGAGGAAATTACCTATTTTCTATTATAATCGATGTAAAAATTAAACCCTGCTGTGGAAACCTTGGTGTGGAAGCTCCAGACACTTAGAGGTGAGGCACCTCCCCAGAAGCCTGTCCAGAGACACAAATGACCAGGAAATTCGAGTGCTCAGCATTTTTTTGTTTAAAAGTAGGCCCAGTATAAAAGTCTGCTTTCAGCAAGGGCTGCTGTCCTGAGGAATGAGAGCTGGGGGGGCTCTCTCCTCCGTGCTGGGAGTCTATGTGACAGTAAACTGCCAAATGGGCAAGAAGAAGGGAGGTGGGAAGTGAAGAGTTCTACTACCCCTTCTCTATGTAAGGCTCAATCTAAAAGGATATGTTTTTGTGGAATAATTTTATAAAAACTAAGCCACACTTTTCTTACAGAAAGACATTTATTGCAGTTGCAATAGCAGTAAATTTTACAGATTCTGAGAGATCAAATAAGCAGCAAAACTGCATGACTCAATACATGCAGTTGGCCTATGCCAGCTGAAGCAGTGAACCAAGGCACAGAGGTGAGCAAGTCTTTCTGTGGTGCATGTTAAAACCTGGAGAAACAGAGATTTGCCATATAATTTTATTTTTTGAGAGCACTATTCCTCATACAAAGAGCACTGTATTATCTTAAATGAGGATGATAACATGATTAGTAAGTCACAGCACATGTGTTTCTCAGGTTTTCACCATACTTTGAAACATTTACCAATCAAAAAGATTTCTCATTTTATGAAGCCCATTTTGTAGAGTTCCATAAAACAGATTCAACAGTCACAATTTCATTAGCATTATATTGTTGCCATGGTAATATGGTACCAATTCAATGGATGGGCTTTTCATCCTGGGCTTATAGAATTGCTCTTCCTGTCAAAAATACATCTTTATGGAAACAGCAAACAGACCTTACCACTGGAGTATGAGCACAAAATATCACATGCTAATTTGGCTAGGAATGTATCATATTACTGGCAGCAGACCCAGAAATCATTAGAAACATGGTAGAAGTTACTAAGCATCATACACAATAGCAAAGTCACATTTCAAAATTAGGAAAGTTACACACGTTCATTGATGCAGTATCTGAATGTGTTATTGCTAAAGCTCTTGGCTCTACTGTGTTCATTCTCTGAAATCCTGTTAGGAGGGCACAGAGCAACTGGGGATATTGGAGGAAACAAAAGCTGTAACACACTAAAGAATAAAATGTGAGCCAAAGGTGTGTTGGTCCTTCTCTCATCTGGGTGTTCTGCAGCATGTTCTGGGCTAATTGCTGCCAAATGCAACACCTTGTTTCTCTGGTCTGTAAAATTGGGATAATGCCCCCTCTGCCCCTGTGCAGAGTACCTGGTGTATACCAAATAGTGAGTGATGGCTGGTATTGCTAAACACTGTCATTAAGTAAAGTAGAAATGCTTTTAACAGCTCTGGGAAAATGCACTGCAGAGATTTACAATTTGAGAAATGTCACTGGGAGGATCTGGACTCACCCAGGGAAATGCAGAAGAGATGACAGACTGAGCAGGTAACAGTACATACGAACTCATGGAGAAAAGATACATCAATAAAAAATCATGACAGTTCGTAGGTTTTTAAAAACAGATATTGCAGGCTGCAGGAGAGGTATCCACAGCAATCTGAGCAAGGAATACAATATAAGCAACAATACAATATAAGGCAACAGCGGGTGGCTTGTTTATAATATGTTAAAACACTTTCTTGTGTATTTGCACTGTTTTTTATGATGGTTTCTTATTTACATAGGAAAAGTCTTTTACCATCCTGACACGTGATGTTCAGTCTATAATTTCTTAGCTTAATCATGTTGTGTCCTTTGTAGCAGCAAAGGTAAATTGCGGACAGGATAGTATACAGTATAATCAAAGATGTGTTCCACTTCACATGATAAGTTTTGTCTGATTTACAAAAGCAGTATCTTCTCCAGCTGAGTGAGGAAAGAGACACCTTAACTTGCACATAAAAAAACTCAGAGAATAGGCTTCTCCTCCATTAGGATCCTGTTGTTCACACACAAAAAGATAACTGTTGTTACCACTATTATCTATTTATTTACTTTTCCATGATATAGCCACAGGACCCAACTGTAATCAGGACCTGGCTAAGCACAGTAAAACCCCACAGAGTGCTGCAGTCTCTCCTTCAGACAATTTATAAGCCACAAGAGAGGCCAGAGAAGAAAGAAAGAGAGAGGGAGAAGCTGAAGTAACTAACTCTCTAGGTCAGAGAAGAAGTTAGTGGCAGAAGCAGCACAGATCTCCAGTCCCTGAACCCATGGGGAGGCCTGTCCTGGTGAGTGACGGATTTATTTGGAGATATCCTCCGCCAGATTCTGAGGAGTCACACTCTAACTCATGCACAGAGCCTTGTTTTACCCCCTAATTTCAATGGCTGCATCTGTGTTGCTGAGCAGGGCCTGAGGCAAAGCTTGAAGTCAGCTGTGAAGCCCACCCCTATTACCTATTAAAACACCTTCAGGCTGGCTCCAGGGCAACCCTGTTAATCCTCTCAGGGACAAAGGCTCGGGCATACCCTATGCTTTTTTTGAGCATGTTCAAGGGCACCAGGGTCAGGGTATCTGCCAGAGGAATATTAATGGGTCTCAACTACACAACTGAAGCAATAGGGATCAGGCTTTCTTCCTTTGGAGAAGGGACTTCCAAATCCAAGATTGAATAGATGGAGGGAGGGTGGAAAAGACAGGAGATTTTGGTCACAAGAGCAAGAAGTCAGTTTACATCAGAATTTGAAAGCTTTGATCAGATATGATGCTATAGATTAGGAAAGCATTAGCTTGGAGTTTTTCTTGCTTTCTCCTCTCTCCCTCTCAAATATCCACATAAAGTAATCTCCTTAGACTCTCAGTGAAGAGACATTTGTTTTCTGCTTGGTAAATACTTCCTTGTGCTGTGTGGTGCCTGCTGACTTTACTGCTGTTGCAGCCTTTTAAAATGCTTCCAGGAAATCTCATTCCATTTTAACTTTTTTTTTTCTTTTTTTAATTTTTTTTTTATTTTTTAAATTAAGGAATCCGGAGAGAGTTTATAATAATCCCAGTTTAACTTTTAAATGAAAACTGCAAATAAGAGGCTAGCATAGATTTGATTCCTTACACATCTCTGATAAAAATTCGGATCTGTAGTAACATTGCTAGCTGGGAGTCTGTCGTCATCATATTAATGAATATAAAAGCTGGCAGCTTCAAAATGGCAATATTAAAGTAAGCCTACTTTTTTATGATGGTTTTGTGTTGTGCATTTAGTATTGATGAAGATTAAGATTTAGCATGCAGAAGTAATATCCATTATGATGGGATTGACCACAGTGAATTGAGTAGGACATTTGCTTAATTAAAAGTATTTATCTTAGATGATTTAAGACATATGTCCTACTACCGAACTGATGAAGTAAATTGGTTTCTTACAATCAGTTCACCACTGATGACTCCTTATACAAAATAGAAGAAGAAAAAGGTAAGAGAAGAGTCAGAGGAAAATAATAGATGCCACTGCCAGAGAATTTAAAGGAACTTTAGAAATAATGTTTACCTAACACTATGCCATGAGCAGGAAATATACATAATCACACCCCTAACACAGAGATCTAATAGTGCCCTAAAAGGATGCACTTCAAGCAGAAAGTTTGGAGAAGAAGACATGAACACATACGCAGATTCCCTGTCCTACCCACTGCAGCTGTGCCTCAGAGGCACTGGTCTTTGGAGGGCAGAGCCTGGGGATAAGAGGTGGCACAGAGCCCGTGGTGGGTGAAGCCCTGTGACATGGTGTGGGGTGTCCTGCAGGGGCTGGGCAGGGCGTTCCCTGGCTTTGGGCATGGGCTGGGAGCTGAGCTGCTGGGGCTGGCAAACTGGGGCAGAATGGAGAGCAAGGCCAGAATTCCAGGGAGGGCAGGAACTGGTGTAATCTGCTCCTTAGGGTGGTTTTAAGTGTGTTCATGAAGACATACCGAGTGGTTTAATCTCTTATACAAATATACTTTTAAGGGAGAATCCCAATGGGTGGAATGTTTCAACCTCTCTCAATTTTACAGCCCTACAGCCTAAGTTTCCTGCACTAGTCCACCGTCCTTCCTTCCTCACCAAATGACTCACGGAAAGCAGTTGATCTTCAGTCTATGGAGACAATCTAACATCAGCAACTTTCTGTGGGTGCTGCTACAAGGTAGGGCCACATCCAACTCCTTTGAACTCTCCCATCAGCTCAGGTGTGCTATTGACGTGAAAAGCTTGTGACTCCCACTGCAGAGACCTACTTGTCTGCTTCCTGGAAACCCTGCAAAGCTGCCCTGAGACAACTGGGCCTTCCATCAGCCATACACACAAATCACTCACTAAATAGTTTTGGCTGAGGTTGTTGGACAAAGTCTTCATAGATAGAGCCAAGAGGACAGGCAAGAAATATTTATCTCCTTCATGTCACATGTTGTTTTTTATAATTTCTTCTTTTCTTCTTTTTACACTCCAGGCATTTTTTTTCTTTCTACATAGGCTAATAGGAAGAAATACTGTGGCTTACTCCAGTCATTTAATTTAAGTAATTTGTTTTAATTCTAATTATGAGCATTCAAATAACAGGTGACATTTGTTGATAAATGTTGCACTTCTGAAACACTAGAAAAAATATCTGAGTTATTGTTACTCTCTGCTAATGCCTAGATGACATTTTAGGAACAGGAGCCACCCTAGGAAGGGCATGTGCAGGATGGGAGCTGTCAGTGGAGTGAGTTTATGGCTGTGAATCTGGTTTTGACCTGTCCCTGTGATTTTCCAGGTGAGCCTCGGACTCTGCCTCCAGGCTGTGCTCCCAGATGGCAGCCCCACGATGGCAGGTGGAGGGACATCCCAGGCACTGCTCCCAGAGCTGCCACACGCCATGGGACCCCCAGCTGCTGGATGCCTGACCCAGCTCGACTGCTGCTGGAGATGTGCTGGGGCTGGCTCAGCCCTGCTTGCTGCTGCCTGTCTGCCTTTTTCTTCTGAGTTATGCCCCAGCCCGCTCCTGTCCTGTTGTGCTGGTGCCTCCAGGCTGTACTGAGTTTTCAATTATCACTATATACAGCGCTATGCAGATGCTATGCAAAACAGCCAGTGAGGCTGAGCACGCTGAACTCAGGAGAAACACAGTTAAATAAAAGTACTGCTATAATACCAGGAGGCTGATTGGAACCACAAGATACCAGTGTCATATCCTGTGGCTTTTATGTTGGTAGATGTAGATTTCAGCCATTAGAGTCTAGCTATTCAACAGATAACAACTACAGGAAATGGATCTAGGTATCTTCAGTTGTGAGTAACTGATCCACATTTGGCAATAAATGCAGAACCTGGTAAACTGCAGAAGAAAGAAAACAGTTGAGATACCTACCAATATATCCAGGCATGTACTATGGGGTAGCATCTAACTGTGTGCAACTTAAACTCCCTGAACACAAAATACACTTAAAGTGGTACATCAAGAGAGCTCTGACTTCACAGAAGAATGTGTGGTTACTTGCCAACCCCAAATTTAGGCAAGGAAATAACCAGCAAGTATAGGTCTCAACTTCTCTATTTGTACATGCAGTACCAGGCTCCCAGATAATGATGATAATGATATTGAGATATCTATGTGGGGGTAAAAGGCTATGACAAAAGAGGAAGAAATAAGCAATAAATACAATAATGTCAAACTTTCCTGTTATTAACTTCTAGAAAAGCCCAACAGCTGGAATTTTAAAATATTTTACGTTGACAAATGTAAAGAGAACAACATACTGAGTGTGTTTTTTTTCCAAAGGAAAATGAAATGAAATAGGCATACAGAGAAAATTATTATATTTAGTACTCTCAGGGCAAATCCTAGTTAAGGACTATGAAATAATTTGAAAATATTAATGATTTAGCCTCACAGCTAGCTTTTAGGGAGATAATAATGATAATTATTACTATAAATAAATATCATTATTATCCTTCTTATTCAGAAGAATGGAATATTGATGCATAGAGATCTCTGTATTTGTCCAAAATACGGCATACCTTTGTCTGTGTTTTACTACTGTAACCATCCTTCTCAAGAACTATTATATATTAGGATTATCCTTTTCCAAATATTATTCAGTTTATCAGTTCTAAAAACCAACCAACCAAGCTTCCTTGTGAACAGTGCCAGTCAACATCTCAATTTGCATGTGAAATCTCTAGCAGCAGCAGTCCTGGTTCAAAAAAAAAAAAAAAAAGATGAAGAAGAGAAAAGGAATCATGAAAATCAGTACAAAAAAATCTGTCAAGGCCCCATCTGCGACTGGGTATCAGAATATCACTAAGAAGCTCTGAGGAACAAAGTTCATTCCAAGTCTAACACATAGAGCATTTTGGTAGATGAAATTAATTCAGGCAGGGAGAAATGAGAGCGCATACCATGAAACCCTCTGTTCCTCCACTGAGGATCAAAGAAAAGAAGCATTGCTGTGTGTGGTCTTGAGTTTGGTGCACAAAGCCATGCTTAAACACTACAGTAATCAGCGTGCTCATGTCTTGTTTTGATGGCCAGCTGTTCCTCTGAGGAGGGCCAGGGATTGAGGGACCTCTGGTCCTGGCAGGATGAGGACTCCGATTACATATGATGGTTGCAAAAAGCATGACTTACAGCCAGCTACCTGAAGTAGTATGGAAACAAAATTGTAGTCTCCACCCTGGCCTTGAAAATCCCTCTACAAACATGTTTATTTCCTTCTGAATGGGAATATAAAAAGGCTGGGGACACTTATTTGTAGGCTATTTTTATATCTCCTCTTCAGGATCTGAATCTAGCATATTAATGAACTACAGAAAACAGGAAAACCAAACATTAACACCATTCTAATGCAGCATACTATTTTTCTTTCTCTGTTTTTAACTGTTAGAGTATGCAAATGTTCAGTTAACTGGTCCTCATGTTTTCTCTTTATTGAATTGCTTTCACTATGGCAAATAAATATTCATAAAGAAATGTGGACAATAAATCATTTCAGATAGTTCAAAGCCATTTTCTTTCTAGACTGCATATATTTTCAGCTGTAACTCGCCTTTAATATTTCATTCAAAAGACAGACTTGTAGAAGGACAATAGACATAATGTGTCAAGTAGTAATTAAAACAGGGAGTAATGATTAAAACCATTTTGATCTACATTGTGCTCTGCCAGATTCATAATCTTCTGTGTTTGTTAGGATGACATTCTACTTGCTTTATACAGAAACTCAAAATAAACTTCTGTTTGAAGACACTGCTGAAAACAAAAGATTTCAACCCTGAGCTTGTGGGGTCCAGAGCTCTTCCCAGCTCTGGAGTTTAGGTGTATCTTCAGTACCATTCTAGCAAAATAAACTCAAGCAGGCACTGTCTTTCCTGCTAATATTGTGACTTCTCTGGGAAGCAGATCCAGATGCAGAGCAGAAGACACATCCCAGTGTGTACAGGTAAATGTCACCTGTCTCACCATTGAGATTTAAGCTAAGAGCTTCAAAAGAAATGAAATGTAAAGATCTGGTTAACTTAGACATTTAGGGATCCTGGTTCAAATTCAAGTAATAATTATGCTCCTTGTCTCATTGTATGTTTTGGCTGTTAATACACATATTTGGCCCAAACTCATTATCTTTCCTATGACATGTTGCTGACTTTAGGCCCTGATTCAACAGAGCACTTACATAAAGACTTAAATAAATTGATTTAGGAAAGCATTCCTATTTGTGTTTAATCTTGGGCAGACATTCAACTTTCAAATCAATGGGACTTATGAAGAGCCCTGACCTTTGGGTCTAAATATTTGCCAAATCAGTGCACTGAGAGAAATATATTGGAAAAGATACATGTCTAATAAGAATTTTAGTCCCTACTTTCATTGGTAAATACCCATACATAACACATTATTCTGCTCAATAAATCCATTTCATAGAATTTATCAGAAAGCCTTAAGTCACGTTTTCTGTTTATGTCAAAAATACCAGATGAACAGCATTATTCCGTGATACTGTATCTGTAATACTCTTCAAATAAATAAATAAAAGTCAGGAAAAGTGCTGCCACAAAAGGGCATTCATAATTATTTACCAATGCCTTCTCAATTGCCTAGCATGTGGCAATCCTTTGGAGAGCAGGAAGGTGGAATGTCCCACAGACTTGAAGAAAATTGCATATGAAATACCAAGGGAAACTCTTCCCCAGCATTTACAAGGGCCATTTATATACATATAGAATTTTGAGAGATCACATAATTTTTACTAGAGAATGAGGGCAGCCAGGGTAAAACCATGGATGTTTCTGGTATCACGTGTAGAGGTTTTACAAGTGCATCTATAGCCAAATCTATGAGATTAGAAGAAGCAGGTGGTAAAATAATTGATGCTATGATTCTATAAATAAAATAATCTTCTTGCTGTTCTGAAAAAATATTCACACTTCAGTTTTCTTTATTATGTTATTAAGAAGGCAAACAGAGGCTGTTAAATATTGTTTATAGAGTGGAAACAGATATAAAAGGGGAAGTAGATTACAAGAGGTCCCATCATGTAATGTAATTTGAAGAGTGATGAGTATGAATGTCCTAAGAAGACGCAGGAAGAATCAATGGGTGCTACATCTCAGAGCAACCATAGAGCAATACTGTGATCCACATTATCCCACTGCGTTCTGTGGGCAGAGTTTGGGAATAATGCACAAAAAGCAGTTGTTGAGTGTTCACCTGGCTCACACAATCACATGGATCCATCCTAATGCTGCCTACACTTATTTTGGAGGTGGGTGAGTCAGGAATCTGGAGCTGCTGTATTGTACACTCACTGCATGCAAGCTCTGGAGCAAGGCCCCTTCGAGCAAGGAGCAGACTGCAAGGGGAAAGTACAAGGGTCTTATCCTCCTCTATGACTCTCACATTACAAAAAAAAAAAAAAAATTAAAAAAAAGCTCAAACTCCCTTTTGCATCTACTGTGTCCCAGAGGAGAGGGAGATTACAAAAATTACAAAACTGCCTCTGATAGGCATTTCCATATTTAGTCATGAATTGGAGCTAAATTTGCTAATTTAAGTCACCTGCTCTCAATGAAATCAATTTGTGCCTAGCAGGTGCAAAAGGCTTACGAAGCTCAAGGTGAGCAGGCACGGGTCCTTGGTGGATGAAAGGTCTTTTCCAGTGTGGGGAGAGGATTTCTTTAATCAGTTCTTTAGTTTCTGCTGAAATTGTACTGCTTTAGTGAACGCCATTCTAGAGGTATGCTTTGCAATTGATCTAAAGATTTTGGAGTTTCATGTTTTTTCATCTTTGCTGATACCTTTGCTTAGAGTGTAGTAATGGTTTTTCTATGCTGTATATAACATACAGGTCATAGAAAAAAATATTCTCTCCTCGCTTCACTAGTATTTACACTGTTATATCTTTTGAGGAACTAGAAAAAGTCACCAGCTCTGCTATCAAACATTATCCTTTTATGCCTATTTCTGTTGTCAGAGTTTTCCTCCTTTTTAACTGATAATGATTATAATTTGTATCTGAATGTCACTTTGATGAATCTGCCTTTTGACTTTTTTTTTTTGGTTTTGCTTACCAATACTGAGTCAGGTTCTGAAATATAATTGATTTGCACTGAGTTTGTCAGAGACTGGCAGACTTCTGAACTTCTGGATGCTTAACTTCATATTCTAAGCAATTTAGCTTTTTTATTACCCTTTTTACTAAAGAAAAGACTAGTGTGCTCTTTTTCAAATGTGTAATAATAAGGAACTTGTCAAGGCATGCTAATCATAAGGAAGGCCGTCCTATAGATGCTCAATTTCCTATGCTTTTAGCAACAATTTAGCACCTGTTATCATAGTTTCCTATGGAGCAAAAGAAGTTCATTGCAGGTTACACTGTATGAATTCCAGATCCTCATGTAGCAGTCAAGCTAATGGGAGATGAAATGTAACACAGATTAGAGTAACTTGATAGAAAAGAAATACTTAATGCTCATCCACTGAAGTGGGGAAAGCAAAAACATTTCCCATTGCAAGCATATTTCTTTTTTTCCATGTTTACCTGGAAATTGTGAAATCATCTGAAATAAGCAGCATATAAAGAACCCATTCATATTTTGGATTGTGTTTGAATAATTTCATTATATTCAAAGAATCTTTTTCAGAAGGATGCTTGGTTATAAGTTTGAGGTTTTTTTACTTTCTTTTGTCTTTTTCAAAATTTTTCAATCCTCTGGCTTTTTTCCAAGCAGGAGAATAATTCTAACTTATAGCAGATGTAGTCTATCCCTTAAGACTCGGGATCAATCAGACAGAAGATGATTGTTCCCTTTATCATACTAGGATTTACTTTGGTTTAAAAGTCAGCTTTGTGTCCTGCAGACCCATTATTTACTAAAATAAATACTGCAAAAAGCAGCCATACTCTGCTTGAAAATTAACAAAAACTAGCTTGACTTTCTACTCAAAGATAAACAGCTCATCACAGTAGAGTAAGAAAACAAAAGGCTCCTGATGGTATGACAGAGTTAAAAGCAAAAGTTCCACATGGATGATGGCCAAGTGAGCAAAGGGAATGAAGAACAGGTGGTAGAAAGGAGAGAAGGGGAGGGGATAAAAAAATGGGCAAGGTATATTAAAGGCAAAGGCTTAGACTAAAGAAGAACATGCAGCCCCGGGGGTATGCTTGGGGCACTTCAAAAAAAGTTATGAATAAAAAACTCCAAACTCTACTGTGATGTATATCTTGATAACAGAAGTGGTTTCTGTATTGTAGAAACTTCAGATACTCAAGTAGGAATTGAGGTGTTATATACTAAAGCTTGGCCCAAACAGACTCATATTTGGAGAGCTTTTCTTAACTCTTTGAATTTGATATGGTAGAATAGCAACCATAAGCTTAGTTGGAAGCCTCTAGGCTTCTGTGGTGTAGTAAAACAGCCTTAATAGAGTTGGGATTCTGGACCTAGATGTTCCCTTAAAATGGGACATGAAGGGTCTGGTTTGCCTTTTAAGTTGGCAATAGTTAATTGAGAAAGACTTTAATCAATACTTCATGTGATTTAAACCTGATGCAACCAAGTAGCCTGTCTCTGAGCAACTTTCAACCAGGGGTTTGCAAACTCCCTAGGACTCAATAGTATTTTGATGAATAATATTTCTAGCAGGCTAATTTTCTTCCTTATTATCATCAAACACATAGACAGACATTCTGCTGTAGTAGATATGCTTTGAAAAAAACTACAAGTCCCTTCAATCATGGGTGAAAGCAAATTAAAAATTCATATACAAAGTGATATAAAGATTTTTAAATCTTAAAGCAGTGTTTCATTACAATATCTTGGTGCTCAGATACAACATCTTATAGTTGATAGATAAAACACCCCCCATAATTGATTTTGAAATTAAAAGTCACATTCCATGGATAAAAGTCCTAAATTTTATATTAAAAAATAAATTAGGTTGTAGAAATTCTACATGGCAAAGTGTTCTCTGCCAATCAAATGTGTTCTGACCAAAGGGATTCTATGAATTTTTTTGTTTTGTTGAGTGCTTTATTTCCACTTTAAAAGGAAAAATAAACCCTACAATATAACTTACCAAAATTCATGGATCTATGAAGAACTTTTGGCACGTAAGGCCCAAGTGTATTCTTCCTATTACAAAACACTTTGAGGCTACTCTTAGTTCCTAGTAATAAATGTTTCTAGTCTACTTTATTTCATTCTGTGCAAGTGCTATGAGATAGAGAAACAGACTTAAAAGGAAAAAAGATCTTGCTAGAAGAAACAAAAGCAGGTATGTCTCTCTCTGCCATAGTCTGCATCCTTCCAAATCCATCCTGCTGATGCCAAGGCTTGTCCCTCACAAGATCACAACTATGTCTGTGGTGAGCAGTACTTGCTTGGTGTCCCATCACTCAAGCAGTGCAAAATGAGATCCAAGGAAACTTGTGTTACTGGGATCACTGGCTTTACTGGGAGCAGAGAGCATCTTTAAATGGCTGGGATGTACTTGCAAAGTACAGAACCCAAGCTCAGAGCTGGCAGTTTGAGGATATGATGAGAGTAACAAGCAAGTGTACACCAAACAGATGGGCCAGCCAGGCTGTTACAAAGGGGTTCAGCTGCAGCCCTGGCTCTGTGTGTGGGAGCTCCTCCATCAGGCAGTATTGTCAGGCTGTATTGACTTTGGTGTTTACAATACCTTTGCTTGTAGGATTATGATTAATTTCTTCTGTGATTGAGAAAAAAGATTCAAAAATAAAAAGGCCTTTTAAGTCCTATGATATTCTGCTCCTTTCAGGCTTGTAACAAATATCCAGTGACAGTGATATAGATTCTCTCTGCAATAAGTGTGAAGTTACAAGTATGCATATGTATATGATCTCATTGTCAGTATTTGACAAGCTTAAAAAAAATGTTTTGGCTATAGAAGCCTCTGATGTAGGTGTTATGAGACATATGGGAGGGGGTCTTTCAAATTTTTGGAATGCTTGAAGCAGGAATTTGCTGTGTGGGCTAAAAGAACTGCATCTGTGGCCCAGCCAGGTAAAGATCACACTTTCCTTGCTGGCTGTTGTGGCAGTAGGCCACCTAAGCATTCTGCAAAAAGGTGGAATGCATCATAGTCAAAAGTTGCCATAGCAATAGATTATTGTGCAGCTAGAGTAAAATCTTGGGTATGTACATACTGCAATTAAAGTGATAATTGGTTTGAGTTTTGGGGAAGGAGCTGTACTGGACGTAATCTTCAGAAACACAAACAAGACTCCAACAAAACTAATCAACCAAAAAGGGAAAAAGCAAAAAGAACATAAAACCTTTTATTCATTTGTGTAAGAAGTCGGCAGTTCCACAGCACCATGATTTGTTATTTTTTTCTCTTGGTAAAAGCTAAATTTTTGTGAGGTGACTGACACCCAGCATAATACAGTACTTTTTTTGCCAGACATATCTTTTGGTTTCTGTGGAAATTGTTGTTTTGCAGTGTGAGACTTATATGCAATACACAGTAAAGAAACGCAAAACCCCACAAATTTAGGCATGAGATTAGACAATGTAATCTTGTTTTATTGAGGGGGAAGAATTTTTTTATCATGATATGTGTTCTATAGCAGTAGTAACTTTCAGTAGAAATAAGATGCCCCACATTTATGGATAATGTTTGTTATAAAGGGTTAATTTCCAAAAGGAATCTGGTTTAGCTCAGATTTTCTTTAGTCAAATTGATTCTGCTTGATGTGATGTAGTGATCTAATATGACCTTGATTAAATTAGAGAGAAAATGATGATGCAGACTGTTTGTCCTATTGACAATTGCTACCTTAGGCTAGGATGGCAGTGAATTAACATCTTGCCCATTTTTTGCAGGGACCTTGGCTAGGAATTAATTTTTTCTATTCACTTTAACCTTGCTAAGAAGGCAAAGGCTGTTGCTGATTGTAAAGTTAGCCTATTTCACTGGTTCAGAAATAGCTACAGGAACTCACTCAAAACAGTCCAAGACAGATGACTGGCTTGCCATCTTGCCATCAGCCTAGTAGTTCAGCAAGGACATAGGGAGGTACCAGAAGTAATTTATATTATTTGAACATCAGTTCTCCAGTCAACAGCTGAGATTGTGGATAGTCTTTATACATCATCTCACACCAGCAGTTGGGGGCTGCAGCTACATCTGATATAAGTGGAAATTTGCTTTCTTCTATGCAGTGTAAAGGTCCTGGGTAAAAGCCATCCATCTATATAGCAAGGTAGGGAAGAGATTTTCTTGAACTTTCCCATGGAAAACCTGGTTAAGTGTTTGTTTCTTTTGTCCTATTTGATGAAAGCTAGAGAGCAAAAGACGTGCTGGTTAGAGCTTTGGAAGCTTCTATTTAATTTTCATCCCAAGTACTATGTTACTTTACAGCAAATTTTTATTAACTGTAAAGCAACATAGAACTTCTTTTCTTCAGCAATATTTCATTCCTTGGCTTAAACAAAACATTCACATTAATTATGTCTGTTACTGTTGATGGCTGTTAAATACTATTATAAAATTCAAGTTCCAACTGAGGTTTGTTGCACTGAGCACTGTAAAGACCTGTACAAGACAACAGCCTCTATTAGCAAATGATTTTAATATATAGTCTTTTAACTCTGTTTAAATCTTGCAATGGGAGCAATACATTTCCCTGTGTATATGGCCACAACTGCTGAAGTTACAGGACAGTGAAAATTATTCTTTTCATGTAAATGGAACTCTGTAGGAAGAAACTTGCAGGCATGTAAAGAGTATGGTTAAAAATGTGCAGAGTCCTGTTAATGTTTACATACAACACTGGTGGAGGGAGAAAAGGTTTACTATTTTAATGGCAATTCAGTCTGTATTGAAGTCAACAAGGAAAGAGAAAATGTTGATTTTTGTGTACTGTAATACCCAAACTTTACCAGACTTCTCTGGTAAACCTGCCCCCCAAGCTAATTTACGGTGAGGCTATCATACAGCTCCTATCATTCGCTATGGTTTTCTTTTGTAGTGCTCTCATTAGTGCTTTAATAATAGATTTTGCAATGATTGGCAGATATTTTTTGTTTGGTCACAGTGCCTAGTTGGAGGTGTTATAAAGGTACTAACCAAGCCTAAAACTGCTGCTGTTGGTCAATGGGCATTACCAAGTAAGGCTGGTGTCATGTGAAAAGGGGAGACTTCCTCAACCCTTAGCGTGGGAAGGTGTACTTGAGTCTTAGTGTTTAATTTGTCTGTCAATGCCCCAGGACGGCTGAGACCCTCAGAGAAGTACAAACCCAGCACATCGATTTAGCAATTCTCAGGCTTAGTAATAAATATAGAATTTGTCTACACTGTCATCACTGGAGACTGGAGGGGGGAAAATGGCCTGATTTTTCCATCCCCTAAAATATCCTAATGAAACATTTCATGGCATTTAAATGGGAAAAAATATGCCAAGCCAGGAACAAGTCTTACTTTTTAGTATTTCTTTGAATTGCACGGCAGTGGTTATCATAAGATGTTCGTGGTGTGAAAATATGTGGGTTCCTTTTTCCTATTTTTTTCCCCAAGATGATCATGTTGAAACTTGTGGTCCTTGCTACATCTTAGAAATGATTAAGCAATTTAGGAGACAAGCTTTTGTTTACACTGATACAGATGGCTGGAATAAATTAGTGGACTCACTAAAGAACAGCTCATTTGTGGTTTTAAATGAATTTGGGCCCACATGGTGGCCATTTTGTTGCTTATTCATCTATTTGTGCCTTACAGTTCCATGCCCAAAGGCTATGTCTGACTAATGGTCAGAGCTTCCTCCTAAGAGAATTTATAATTATGTGTCTCTCACACCTAAAGAGCATTGGTACTCCTGCACTGTGCCATACCCTGGGTGATCCTGTAGGTGCCCTCTCTGAAGTGTATTGAGCACTGAAGAGTAAATCCAGCTGCAGACAAGCAGATTAGAAAGGCAGTGCACGTCTTCACTACTGGGAATGTGTTACGTTAAGCATTTTCCCTAAACTGGTGAAGAAATGCACAAAGTTGTAATTCCATACTGCAGCATCAGTGCTGCTATTTGGGAGAGGTAGTCAGAGCAAGCTTCCCTAAATTAAGTCTTGAATTCGAGTCCTCCTGTATTAGATTAGGATGGGTGAGGACAAATGATGGCATAGTTATTCTGTAGTTCTTATGTACCTTTCAGAAACAGTACAGTAAAACCTCTCTATTTCATACTTCAACTTTTTCATGTGTGTACACTTGTTTCCTCCTTGACACCAGTACCAGTACTGAAGACATGTAACACAAATATCATGTTGATGAATCTGGCACTGGAATCAGCAGCACTACTTTCAGCTTTAACAGTGATTTACCTTGACCTGTTAAAGTCACCAGCACTGCTACTATGACTCCTAGTGTAAGTGAAAAATCAAAATAAATCTGAGAAGCTGTTGTGAGCCTTCAGAAGCAGCTTGTATTCTTCAAGGCATTTTCTTCCTAATCCCATTTCTCTTGGACGATGTGCATACTGGATATATCAACTTTACTTTGAATTTGGTTAAGCCAAACTAAGAGGCCAGAAGCAGCAAATAACTGAAATACAAATCTTTCCACTGTCATAAATAGTAAGAAGGTAAAATAGCAACTTGGATTCACTTCAGGCTTTCCCAAATCCCGTGAACTTGACAGGTGAACTTGCTTATGTGTAAGGAGCTATCTGGATAGCTAAATCAGGCTTTCAGATGTTGGGAGATGATAGCTGTGAGACTGTAACCATCACTCTTCATCACATGCAATGAGGGAGGAACCTGATCCTGGAATAAAAATAGTGTGAGATTAAAGAATGCCCACTGAGTTCCAGGTACAACTACACAGCAAATTAAAGTCTGGAATGTCTGTCTCTAGTACTTGAACTGACGTGAAGCAGGGGCAGTTTTGATGAAAAAGTGGGGAGCTGCTTGTACCACATATCAGTACATGGAGACCTCTAGGCTCTCTAATACATCACTGCCAGAATTTGAATGCTGAACTTTCAGAGTTTACAGTTTACCCTTTAAATTTGGAGATTAACTACTGCAATGGCTGGAGGAGGAATCCTTTGTTTTAGATTACAGGTTGTGTTCCTGGAACCGTTTGAAATTGAAGGACATGGCTTTTCTCACCGTCTGCTGCCCTGCCCTCCTTTGCCCTCCCAGTGAGGCAACCATTCCCAGCACAAGGCTGTAGCTGCTCTGGTAGCTGTGAGTGCCTGGAGCTTTTCTGAGAAAGTTCACATGCAATTATTTCTTTGGCATGTGAGCAAATTTTACCTGAAGAGCACCAGGAACAAAAGGTTAATGGCAATTTTTCAAAAGCCTGTAACTCAACCAAGCCTCAACAGCATTTCATGTCAGAAGTGAAAGCTAAGTCTTTAGTATCCCTGCTCTATTTCTGCTGCTTTAAAAATCCTGCTGGCAGGAGAAAAAAAATAAAATCAGAGGCTGAGCACTTAATGAAAAAGGCCAAACTATATCTGGGCTCTTACTAAAATTTCTTATAACTTCTACTTTGGAGAAGATTAAATATTTGTATTTTGATGAATATTTTGCATGTCTCCCTCTTTTTGTCCATTTCTTTCCTGATACAAAGTTCAGCTGTAAACACGCTCTGTGCTGATAAAAGCACTATTTGCCACAGCTGAGGATCCAGGCTTCAGATGGGTGATCCATGGAAGGCCAGCTCTCCCAAACTGCTGGGGAAAGCTGGCAAACAGCAGCAGGCTGACACAGACTGGCTGACTGCCATGCTTTAAAGACAGTAAGTTGATTCTCAGCAGGAACATGGAAAGAGAAATAAGAGGAGCTGAGAGTTGAAGAAAAATATGGTTAGGTCTGAGAATCCCTTTCTCTGACCCATGTGTATTGACAGAGTAAGTTTCGCTTCATTTGCAGGAAAATTTCTATTCCCATGAATCAAAATGGTTTATTGGTTTCACTGGTCAAAAATCCTGTGAGTGTCAGGTTCATTTGAGTTGCTAGATTACATGGGGGTAACCAAGAATTTACAACTTGCAGAACAAGACAGAAGATGTGTATGATGGAGAGTTCAGTGCCTGCTGCTAGTCTCTTCTATGTAAATGCTCCTTTAGAACAAATGGAGGCAAACTCCAAATGCTTGATCACAAAGAAGTTCATTATTTTATTTACGCTGAAATATTCCTTGTGAAAATGACTTGCACCTAATGTACTTGCATAGTCAATATGGTGCTGTAGGTCAGGAGCAAACACAACTAGAAAACTCTCCAGCTAGCATCAGACCACTGAGCTGCTCAGCGATGTCAATATTAGTGAAATGAACCAAAGACATTCGGATTTGTTAGAGATAAGTACTCCCAATGAAGGAGATCCTGCTTCTGATTCTCCTGCCAACACTTCAGCTGCTTTACATGGGTGATTGTAATCAGCAAGAATTGTTATGCAATAGTGCTGAAGCAGAGACTTGAGAAAATATAGCTCTCACTTGAGACACAAAAGACCACAACCTTATTTCTTTACATCTTACCCAGTGGAGGGTTTTTTTTTTCCTTTGTATCTTTAAAGTTCTCATTTACAGAGATGGAAAGAAATAAAATAATTACAAGGTAAAGAAAAATTTCCATGGTATTCTGTGAAAGGCATTGTGTCTGGAGATGTAAAAGGAAAAGGCAAACCAATTCTCTACTGCAATCAAAGGGTCACCAGTGTCCAGAAGCTACTTACAGTTTTCCAGGCTTTTTGTAAAATAAATAGGAATGGGAAACCCATTTAATTTTTTATTATTATTTTTTTAATGCTGTACTAAGGAGGGGATAATAAAAGCTAGCTGGATAAAATGAGTGCTGTAAAGGGAATAAAGAGCAGATCTGGGGTATGTTTTAAGAACGAGAGGAAGAACACAGGAAGCTGCCTAGTATGCATATTGGAAAAAATAAAAGATTAGTTTTAAACTCCTCTATCCTTGTGAAATGGGGATAAATGTACTCTCATTTTGAGCAATCATAGACGTGGCTAAATCCAAGTGCACTGTAGAAACAGATGTTTGGTTGGCTGGTTGGTTTGGGTGTTGTTGCTTCCCGGAGTGGAGACTACTTGCTTTCTTTTTTGGCCTGTTGCAATGGGAATGTTTGTTTCCGTGACACCGTAAATATTGTGTTTCTAGTGTCAAACAATTGCAATGATGGGTGGGCTGTGACCTGTCCTTCGCGCACCACTCCCACCTGCTGGATGGATTCTGCGAGGGGAGTCTCCCAAGGGGCGGGGAAGGCTCGCTGTCCCTGTGGGGCGAGGGGTGAAGGTTCAGGGACAGCCCAGGCCGGTGCTGCTGGGAAGGTGTAACTCTGGGAAGGGTCCACCGCTCTTTCCTGGGGGGGCGGGTGATCCCAGGCGCAGCAGGGTCAGCCGTGGCGTGCAGGCTGCACCTGTGGCATTGTCATGAGCGGATAAACACAGCCCAGAGACCGTGCGGAGGGCGCAGCGGCGGGGCGCGGCCCCGGGCTGTTCCTGGCAGGGCGGTGTGTGGGGCGCCCCGAGCAGCGCTGCTGCCGAGCCGCGTCCTCGCCACGTTCTCGCCGCTCGGTGGCCGCTGCCGCAGGCCCGGGGAGCGGGGCTGGGACCGCGGCCGCCCCGCGGGACACCTGCCCTGCCCGGCGGGGTGGCCCCGGCCCGGCGCGGGGGCTCCCGCCCACCTGGGCGTTGCTGCCCGGGCTGCCGGCTCCGCCTCTTCCAGCTCTCCGCTCCCTTCCACTCCGGGACTGCGGGGAGCCGGGGGAAGGCGGTGCGGACACCATGGCTCGTGTGCTGAGCCGGGACCCGGTGGACATTGAGGTACCCACTCGCCCTGCCGGGACGTGCGGCTGTCACTAGCGGGGAGGGGGCTGTGTCCGGCGGCGCCGGCGCCCGATAAACTTTGGCGGCGTTAGGAAGTGCCTCGCCGCTACCTGCTGGCGGTGCCCAGAGCCTCGTCCCGCCGCCCCCTTCCGTGTCGTGCCGACCGGCCCCGGCACCGGCCCTGGGGCTGTCCTGCCTCCCGGGTAGCCGCAGCCCTTGCGGGCAGTGGGTGCGGGGCAGCGCCGGGCGCACCGCTCCAGCCGTGCCCCTGCCCCCGTCCTCGGCACGGTGAGCGCGGCGGGCGCCCGGCCGAGGGGTGTGAGGGGGTGGTGCCCGGCGCCTCCCTTCTGCTCGCCGCCTCCCGTCACTCCCCGGCGAACTCGAGGGCGGGATGTGACCGAGCCCCGGTGAGGTCGGGCTCCCGGCTCTGGCAGGGTGCCTGAGGGGCGGGGCTGCTCGGGGGCCGTGACCCGATGAGCCCTGGACGGTCTCAAGGTGCGTGGCCGATGGCCTCGGGCTCAGCGTCCCGTAGCTGCCTATGGGCCAGCGGAGCTGTGCGGAACCCAGCTCATCGCTGTCCTGCCGTGGGTCAAGCGGCGCTCGCGGACTGCACCCGGTCTCCTCGGACCAAAACAAGTGCATGGAAGGCTGAGCAGGAGGGCCGGGGTAGTAGCCTTGCTGCAAGAGGCGTTCTCACCTGTGGCACTTAAGGTTTTTGCATGACATTCCTTGCTGCCGGTCGTACTGGCTTCTGGAAGTAGGGTCCGGACGTGGCCTTGGGAAGGCGGAGCTGAGGTGGTGTGTGACCAAGGCTGGTGCCCTGGCACACGTGGTGAGCTCCCGCTGGTGTTAGCCAGATTGCAAGGTTGGACTTCAAGGTAGCATTTGCCCACCTTTCCCAGAACCTCACATTTGGCTGTAAACTTCATCTCTTTGTGAAGAGCCTAGTAAAACAAAAGCAATAACACACTTCTGGTTGATAGTCTTTTTCTAGCCTGACACAACTTTTTGTTGTGGTATACCTTGAAGTGTAAAATGTTAAGTTTAATTTGGGCTATTGCAACTCATTGAGGCCCAGATATAATACACAAATACGCACAGTAAAAACTTGAACACATCTCTAGGGCAATTGTGACTGAATTTATCATTAGTTCTCGTGTTGAGTTTTTATGTCCAGTCCATTTCCTAGCTGAGCTGCTGTTTAAACCATGACTAATGCCCAGAAGTGATCTTACAGATACTCTGATAAAACTGAAGCATGGAATGGATAGGAAAAATGAACTATCACAGAAGTCTTCCTGGCAATTAGGGAGGCACTGTGGTATGAAATCAGCACTGTCTTTTACCTGCTCAGTGTTTTCAGAGCAGCCTGTCTTGGATTATTCTTTAAATGTTAAAGTTCATTGTTCTATGACAAAGGTTTGATTTTAGTTGTTTGGGGTTTTGAGTACCTTCCTTAAATTTTTGATGCAAAATATTTCATGTATAGCATTGTTTTGCATTTCTAGATACTTGTTACCCAGATTCAAAGAACAATGTTATGGTAGGATCCTTTGTTAATAGTATGCAGTACTACATATATGGTTTAGGAGATGAGTTGATTGATTTTTAAAAGGCTGGTGTTTGCTTTATTCTGAGGTTTGAGATACAAACTTTGGTCAGTATCTTACTGTATATTTGTTTTCAGCAGTCATTTAAACTAGCAAGGAAATCAGCGCAGTCTCCTTCTGACCAAATGTACTGTCCTGTCCTTCCCCCATCTATTTGAATAAATGTAGTTGTTGTATGGTTTGTCTCACAAATGAATATATCAATAATTACTGATAATCTAATTATTGCAGCATTGTAAACCTGTTGTGGTTTTGTTTGTTCATTTGTTTTTGTTTTTTTCCCCTCCCTCTGCATAGGACTTTATTTTTTGGGGGGAGGAAGTACTGCATTTAAAAAAAATGTGTTTTATCTTTGTCTTTGAAGTAGGGACAGTGCCTGCTAGCTAATCCTCTCATTGTAGATAAATATTTTCAGTAATTTGTTTGTTGAGTGGAATAGTCTATCAATGTGAGCACTGGCAGCACAACTTGAATATTTTGGTCACTTTCTTGGCTACAGTATAAAAACTGAACCAATGATTTAATGAAATTTCTCTCAATGGTTAGTATCTCAAATTCAGTGAAATTTATCTCAATAGTTAGTATCTCAAATTCGTATAATAAAATATTAAAAATGATCTCTTAAGTCCTGGTGCTACTTTACAATGTATTTAAATAGTAATGGCTGGATAAAAAGACATATCATTGCTTAAAGAAAAGCCGAGAATCTGTGCTAGAAGAAGCTAAAATCACTGATGGTTCTCCAGATTATTTTACAAAAGAAAACTTCCAGGGAAATGTCCCTGAGGAATCTTGTCCCTCTTGCTTGGCTTAGCCAGCAGCTTCAGCCTCTGGACCTAAGTAAAGAAAATGAATAAATTACAAAGAGAGTTGTTTTTTCTAAAATCTGCTTTACAAATTGTGGAAGACTAGGTGTGTTGTGATTTAAATGCTTTTTGTTGTGATTTATATAATTTTCTCCATTTTTTTTTTTTAACACTGAAACAAAATATAACACCCAAAATACCAAAACAAAACAACAACTCTCCCCTCAACTACCAGCAACTCCACAAACCCCAAACACTGCCTTTTAAAAAATGAAGTCAACTATCAAAGCATGCTGCTAATATTCCTTGGACACTGATACTCTAAGCAAAAGTAAAGAAAGCTTGTTTAAAAATAGCTCCATGGAAAAGTAGCTACCTTGAATTTATGGTATAAGGACTTGCCTTGGGTTTTTGTTGATTATCTCTCTAAATCTTTACAAGAACTTTTGAAATCTACATTGTGAGGGCAGCATTCTCTTTCTAACTTGTAATGTGAAACTGTTAAACGTACATTTGAGCTCCAGAGAGTGTTTACAGACTTCCTGTAAACTTCCCAATGGTACTCAGGGAAGGGAAGTCTTCCATTCTTTTGTTTTCTCTTTTTTTTTTTGCCTGATTCCTGACTATCACTGTGTGTACACCATATATAATTACATCTATTGCAATCTGCAGGATTCTTTGAAGAATTAAAGTTGTCAAATCAAGTACTCGGAAGTTAATGAATTGCAAAATGAATAGAACAGAATCTTGAATGACATGGTTTAGCATTGTTCTCTGTACCCTTTGTTTTCCTGACTGCATTCCAGTGTTGCTCTGCAGTCTCTCCTCTTTACTTGGTGATGTTTGGATAGGGGATACTTTCCAGCTCTTTGCCCCCCACGCTACAATCTGGGGAGAAGAGCAGGTCTCCCAGTTTTTTGGAAGGGGCTTCTTTGCAGCAGAGTGGGGACACTTCGCCACACTGTTGTCACAAACCTGAAACATTCACAGAAAATCAAAACCAGCCCCCCAACACAACTTAGTATAAAACAGCAGGGTTGTTCTTGCAGTAGGTAGGCAGTATGTTGGCACTTCACAGATCTGTCCTTCCTTCTGTGTAGTTTAAAGGGGAATTGGGTGTTGATGAGTGGGTAATTCCCTGCTAGACCAGCAGCTGGGCACCTAGAATGCTGTCACAGCTGTTTCCATCCCAGCACTGATGCTTGATTTGTGAGAATAAAATGAAAGGCGCAAAGGACTAGAGCCAGGCTCTGAAATTTCCATCAGGGAACTGTCTGAGAATTATCAGGGTAAATTTGTCACTTTCACTTAAAATGCAGTGATCATTGTATGAACAATGTTCAATGAACAATGAGCTATAACTGTGTTAGGCTTTCTCTTCCTTTAGCTTCAGAAAGTATAAATGGCTCTTAAATCATGTATTTCAAAAGTTATATAATTCACCCATGTATTTCTTTGGTGTTACTTCAGGGTTCAGAGGAATGATTCTTAAGGGCCAGACTGTGCCCATTGGGTGCTGACCTTAGTGAGAGCACAAGAGGCTCTAGGGGTTCTTCAGTGCTCAGTAGGCAGCATGTTTGTTGATTTTGAGTTCCTTCAGCAGCAAGTCCTACACTGCTGTCTGAAGGTCCTGATGAATGTGGGATGAGGTTATGGGCCATTTGAGCAGCTCACTGATGGTGCAGACAGCATATCTGCACTCAAGGCCTGCAGCTGGTTCCAGAGTCAGCCAGGGGAGCGGAGTCCTTTGTGCCATGTTTCCTGCTGCATGCAAGGGTCACTTGGGAAGTGCTCCTAAGACTTGAGAAAGCATTATTGTACAGCCTTCCATAGTTTTTAAGTATCAGGTTTGATAGCAGTGGCAGTTCTTCGTTCCCTGGGATATTCTTAGCAGCTCTTACCAAGCATGGGCTAGGACAACAAGGTAGGCAAGTTTTTCTCCCAAAGCAAATGGACAAGAACAGTGGAAAAACTGCAAGTAATAAGGTATGTCTGAGAGCTAGGCTTGGTGTGCTCACAGTGGGAAGCAGGGCAAGGGTTGAAAGATAAAAATACTGTAAAAACCAGGAAACCTCCAGCAAGATAACAGGGAATTCTTCTAGTCAGCATTGCTCACAAAAGTTGTTAGGCAAAGGTTATGTGAATAAATAACCGAAGCTAGCTTTCCTTGATCTAGGCTAAACTTTTATTTTAAAAGCCCCAATTATTACAGTGTCTTTCTCTGTTGTAAATACCAGTTAGTTTTTTTGAAGTTCCATAATGAAGCTTTAATATGTAGAATGTTTTTATGCTACTGCTTTATAGCTTGTTGTAATGATCAGATGGCTGTTCCAGATTGATGGCTGTGTCTTCCTAAGGTCATTTGACAAGCAGTCAGTGAGAAAACAAAACTTCCTATTTTGCTGTTTCTGCTTAATGAATTTCTCAAGCCTTTTCATTGTTTTAGTGGTTTTATTGTAATAAACTCTTAGCTGAGTGGAACAGCAATTATAGCATGATTGCTTAGACCTTGTGGAAGATTATAGGCCACAATTATAATGTCTGTCTTAGAGAATTGAACAATGATTTACTCATCAGGTTAGAATTTGATCTGGCAAGTAGGAAGGAAAGTCTTCTGTGTGAAACATTTTTTTCTTTTCACGTTTTATATGCAAATCCTGTTGATGCTCAAGGAATTATGTATGGTCTTGCCTGAACAGTCAATAGTCTGCCAGATTGTAGCAGTCAAGCCCTCCAAATAACTATGTTGGGAAAAAAATTGTGCTTTTCAAAACTTGTGCTTTTCATTTTTCTTCAACCTTTGTGTTTTAATGTTGCTTACAAATTAAACTCCCATTTTTCCCCCCATCCTTTTAATTTTTACTCTTTTTGTGAGGTCTTTCATGTAAGAACTGATATTCTCACCTTTCTCATGGCTGAGACTTATGAGTAATCTGTAGTTAGCAGCTCTGGAAACAAGAAGGAACTGATAATCATTTTATTTTAGTTACAGAAACGAATTTTGTGATGATTTTATGTTGTAGACCGAACTGGAATTTTCTTCTTTCCTCTGCTTTAGTGTCACATCTTCTAAAAAAGTGTAACTACATGCTGATACAGAAAGCTGATATCCATGAGGCAAGATTTTGCCGATCAGCTGTGACAAAAGTGCAGCACTGCAGGATAGGCATTTGAGATGCGTTTGAAAGAGTGCAGTTTTAGCAGCAGGGCAGGACTTGCCTGGTTTTCAGTGCAGCCCCGAGGGGTGTGGCTGTGTCTGATGGGCTGGCATCTGCTTGGACCCAAGATTGCTTGGCTCTCTCCATCCTACTGGCCAGTGTACATGTGTGGTGTAGTTTGTGCTACCCAAAGACACAAGCTGCTGTTTTCAAATTAACACTTTGAAAAATTCTACTGTCCATCCTATTCTATACCATTTTGCCAGTGTCAGTAAAATGACCCAGGGAACACAGAAGTAACTGGCACTGGGTTGGGAACACACTTCTAGTTAAAATATTGAGAAAAGCTGTAATTCCTGGTGGCTGTAGACAAGCTGGATTGAATGTGTCCTGTTTGTTCTGACTATGCTAACCCTTTGACAGCACCGAGTTCAAATCAAAAACTGCTTTCTCTCCCTCCCTGGTTGCCTGGCAACATCCCTCCTCTTATTAGCATATGATTTCTATTCCTTTTTTTATTTCATCAGTACAGTGTTACACACTCTGCTCCCTGCCCTGTGCTGCCGCCTTTGAGAAGAGCAGGATTTGTGCCTTTATATGAGACTTCGGCAAGTATGTGATTTGGCAAAGAAATCAAACATTTGGGATTAGGAACCTTTGGCCATAAATGCCTTATCAGAATCTCAGAGGGTGATGTTTGTGTGGGCATGTTTTTCAAAGACTTTTCGTTTTCATTTGCTGTCATTTTTATACTAAGGGCAGAATTCTTGCAAATCAGCACAGCATAAATCTCTGGCATCTCTACATGTGCAGAGCATCAGTTTGTGAGACCTGCCAGCAGAGATTGGCTACAGAGATTTTGGGGGGCATTTTGTCCTCTTGGTCTTTATGCAGTTCCATAATGTGATATGCAATGCCATAATTCAGAATATAAATTTTTTAAGAATCCACATCAAATTGTGATTGGGGAAGAAAGCAGCCAAAGAAGTAAGTGGGAGAATTGAACTAAATTCTCCAGTTTTCTTCTCATAATAATGCTTTTTTGAAATGAGAACATTTTGCCTTTCAGTTGGCCGGGTGTATTCTTTTATGAAATAACAGGTGATTCAGACTGGGTCTATAGTTTAAACTTTAAATTGCTTTTTTTCTTTTCAACTATACTAAATACCCCAATTTTTTTTTGCTATTGCATAGGGCAAAGAATGTAAGATTCAAGTAGGAGTAGAAAACACAGTAACTACTGAAATTAGAAGTGAGGAGGAAATGACAAAGCATGTAAGTTTGAGGAGTGTTTATATCAAGATATGTAAAGGAGTTTTTTCTTAATATCATCCAAATCATAAATCACAAAAGAAGTAATCTACTTTTTCAATATCCTTGTTCTGAAGGAGGGTCGCATCTCTTATTTAAGGGGGTTGCTAGGACACGTAGGGAAAAAATTAGGGAGGCCAAAGCTCAGTTCAAACTTAATTTGACAACTTTTGTAAAGGATAATAAAAAATATTTTTACAAATATGTTAATGGCAAAAGGAAGGGTAAGGCCAACCTTTGTTCTTTACTGGATGTGGGAGGGAACTTAGTAATTGCAGATAAGAAGGCAGTGGAAGTGCTTAACACCTTCTTTGCCTCAGCCTTTAGTGGGAAGACGGCTTGTCCTCAGGACAACTGTCCTCGTGGGCTGGTAAATGGTGTCAGGGAGCAGAAAGGTCCCCCTGTTATCCTGGAGGAGGCAGTCAGAGAACTGCTGAGCCACTTGGATGTTCATAAATCTATGGGACCAGATGGGATCCATCCCAGGGTGAGGAGTGAGCTGGCAGATGAGCTTGCAAAGCCTCTCTCCATCATTGACTAGCAGTCCTGGCTCCCTGGGGAGGTTCCAGATGACTGGAAGCTGGCCAGTTTGACACCCATTCACAAAAAGGGTGGGAAGGAGGATCCTGGTAATTAAAGGCCAGTCAGCCTGACCTCAGTACCCAGTAAGGTAATGGAACAGTTTATACTGAGTGTCATTACACAGTGCTTACAAATGATGGCCAGGGTGTCAGACCCAGCATAGGTTCAGGAGAGGTAGGTTGTGGTTGACCAACCTGATCTCCTTTTATGGCCAAGTGACCTCCCTGGTGGATGCAGGAAAGGCTGTGGATGTTGTTTGTTTGGACTTCAGCAAGGCCTTTGACACTGTCTCCCCCAGCACACTCCTGGAGAAGCTGGCAGCCCATGGCTTGGACAGGAGCACTCTTTGCTGGATTCAGAACTGGCTGGATGGCCAGGCCCAGAGGGTGGTGGTGAACAGTGCTGCATCCAGCTGGCAGGCAGTCACCGGTGGTGTTCCTCAGGGGTCTGTGGTGGGGCCAGGTCTATTCAATATCTTTATTGATTACATGGATGAGAGGATTGAGTCCTTCATTAGAATTTTGTGGAGGACACTAAGCTGGCAGCATGTGTTGAGCATTTGGGAAATATAGGTTGGATATTGGGAAAAAGTTTTTTACAAAAGCATGATAAAGTACTGGAATTGTCTGCCCAGGGAGGTAGTGGAGTCACCATCCCTGGGTGTGTTTAAAAAAAAGATTGGATATGGTACCCAATGTCATGGTTTAGTTGAGGTGTTAGGGCATGGGACTCAATGATCTTGAAGGTCTCTTCCAACCTAGTGATTCTGTGATTCTTATGCTATGGTGTGAGTTTGGCAATTTCACTTATTTCCTCCATCAAAATACTTAGACCTTCCTGTGAAACATCTGGGTTCTTACCGTAGTCATAGATGCCTTCTTAAACCAGTGCAGAATTGTAAGTGGTTTTAGGTCTCACAGAGATATTTGAATTAAAAGTAAGTCCCCCTATAAGAGTGTTGTTTTTAATAATGCTTCCAGTATTTAAAGATATCATTTCAGAAAGCATTCTTAGTTTGATAAATATTAATGTATGTGATGTTGGTATTTAATTTGTAGATTTAAAGTGATAAACACAATGAAGTCCTTGAAATGCCAAACCTTTCATCTCTGCTCAAGCCAAGGTTCAATTTTATTTTCAGTATGACATTTGCTGCCTGAAGTGTTACAAGTGACTTGACCTTAAAATTACGTTTATTTTAGTTCATTGAAATGGCTGGCCTTTCCAGTTCAACTTGACACCAACAGTGCAAATGGGAGAAGGCAGACATGCTTTCCTGTGACTCTATTTGAAAGCAAATTAAAAAGGTATCTAGGTGATGAATTTAAATATTTCCATTTAGATGGGATGCTAGTCATCACTTAAAGGTGATCATGGTGCATTCTGACATTTTAATTTCAGGTTCAAAAACAATTATATATGTAATTAAGAAGCAAAGTGTCCAGGCAGCCAACTTGTCTGATTTACACATCTTGTTGGTGTGTGTGGTTTTTTTTTTTTTATAGAGGTACCTGTGCACACCACTTTGAGACTGTAGAAGGTGGAAAAATTGAAGGCTGGATTTTCGTTAATGTGCTCATCTTAAGGGCAGTCTTCTTCCAAGTATTAATCACACATTCAATGTCATTAGGTTTGTATTTATCATGGAGGTTGGACTCCATGCCATTTGCAAAGAGGTTGTTGTGATATCTAGTTTATTTATTAGTATATTGCTGCATGTTTGCCTTGGTTTTTGGTGTGACTTTGTTAACTGTACTCAAATACTTTGAGTATTTTTTAATACTCAAAAAATTCTTATTTGAATTGGAACGTCCATTAGAATGAACTTTCCTGGCTGGGCTTTTCTCAGTCAACAAAACATTTGGCCAATATGGAGAGAATGAAGCAGGCTGCTGTGCAGGAGATGCATGTCTCCTGAGGCAGGGATGTTTTGTTGTGCTGTGCACTCTGTGCAGGGCTGTCTGCCCAGCCTTGAGAGAGGTCCTTGTGCTGCCCAATTGCATCTCTGTTAGTCAATTAAGGAATGAGAATATTGTGCTCTGAAGGGAGCCCTTTGCACTCTTGTGATGAAAGGACAGAAGGCAGGATGAGCTTCTGAGCGAGGAAAAAAGTGCTTATAAATATGTGAAGGGATCTATGGGGAAGGAGAAATAAAATATACACTGAAAGCAGGATATTGCTGAGCTTAATAATCACAGCATTTTCCTGTCCAGCCGTTGCACTGTTAGCATCTATACTAGCATCTTGCTTATTATAAAATGCTTGGGTTTTCACTGATTGTGAAGGGCATTCTATGAAAACCCTACTCTATTCTGCTCTTAACAATACGCTGACTACCCTTCCATCCAGGCATGTCTAGCATCCATGCAAAACTCCAGAATTCATTTGTGAAAGTAGGTGGAAGTGTTAGAATAAGTTATTAAAAATGTAGACCCATAATGGGAGCAAAGAAGATTGGAAGTATAAAGGGAGGTTTTACACCTGGAAGTTATTATAGTTATTTAGATTGAGCGAGAATAATAACCAATTGTTTTCCAGGATGTATGACACATTTATGAAAAAACCTTGAAGGATAAATGGATCTTTTTAGTATGCTACTTCCACAAAGGACTCTATGAATAAAATAATAGTGAGAGAACTCTCAGTGGATGCTGAATACTGCTAATTGATGAAATTATTACTTATTACACTGCAACTGAACTCTGCTTAGAAACACTATTTTCAGTATGATTTTTTGAAAATGACAGCTGAAATGTAAGAGGCTTTGTATTGAAAGTGAATAGTGATAATTTCTTGATATCTTTGTAATGAAAGATATTTCAATGACAGTTAAAACTGAAAAAAGTGTTTTTTCTTAAGTGCACAAATCATGGACTATGACTATGAAAATAAAATGAACTTTTCTGAAATCAATAAAGTAGACTTAATGTGGATTTATGAGGCATTTAAAAAATAACTTGAAGTAGTCTATTTATAATAAAGCAGTCAATTATTTGTGTCAGCAGTTTTCATATTATGTCACATTTTAAGGTTAAAAATTGGGTTTGTGAGATAGAGTGTAGCAATCATATTAAGGAAAACTCTTAATTCTAAATTAAATCAGTATTGAAGAATACTGCTGATTTACTCCTCAGGGCAAAAATGGGAATGAGTACCAGATTTTCCTTGGTTTTTTATTGAGGAAATTAGAGCTTGCTGTCCTTGTTGGTGTGTCTAGTCAGGTCTGTATACTAACTCTTATGGATTGTTATCAGTAGTTGGTGTGAGCACCTGTGCTCAAAGGATCACATGTAGTGTAACATTTTGGAGTATAATATGGGTGAATACAAGATCTAATTTTAGCCCTAACAAATCTGTTCATCAGTGCTAAGATGAACCTCTCTGTTAATTTCAACAGACTGCAGCATCAGAGGGACAAAGTAGTCTTGTGCAAATTTGTGCACACGCTTGCGTGTGGATGTGTGTGTACGCTGCAGGAACGCAGGATGGGAGATTAAAAGTGGTTCCCAGACTTACTCTGTTTCTGTTTTAAAGTTGTGTTTGTTATTGCCCTTTTTTCAGTTCCAATTGAAAATGCAAAATTTGAAAGATTTTAGTAAGCACAAACATAGCTTTTCAAAACAGATGGAAGTGAGAAAGTGACAAAAGAGTTGGGAGGAAAAAAAGCAAAGAAGATAACCACAACAGAAGCTGTTCTAGAATGCTAGTGATGAAATGAAGAAATAAAATGAATACAGAACAGAGAAAAATGAATTATTATCTCTTCTCTAAGTATCTATAGTCTGAGTAAAGTGTCACTAGTCAGCAGTAACCAATAATAAGATGAAGGGCCAGTACTATTTTGTTAGGATAGAGTATGATAAGAAAGAGATTCTGAAAAGCTGTAGAATAGGAACTGGTTCTTCAGTAAAGCAGAATAGCTTGCGTGTTGCTAAATCATGGCACTAGGTGAGGAGAGAAGATGAAATGATTTAGGAACCCCAAGAAGTATTTAGCACAAAAGTAAAGTTAGATCATTTTTAACTCCTAGTATTATGTTCTTTATGCATTTAATCAATGAGCTCTTAGTGAAAAATACATAAGAAGTCTTGAGAGTTGGTCTGAAACTCTTTTAGTGCTCGAGCAGGATTCTTGTCATGTTCTCTGATTTGTAATCTTAGTTGAACTGATTTGCAGTTTCCACTGCCTCTGACCAGAAACTTTCCAACACACAGCGGCATGTGCTCCTGCTCATAACAAACAGCAAACAAAGGGATGCTGGTCTGAGAAAAATGGTTTTTAATACTTCTATCCTCATTGAATGAGAGCATTGTGGTCTTGTATCTTCTGTTCTAGGAAAGAGAACTTGGACCTCCCAGCAACATGGGAATTTTATTTTTTCAAAAGTCCGATACTTAGATTTTGATGCAGCTTGAAATCCACCGCCTTAGAATTATTACAGTATGTTTATAGAAGAAATATTTTGCTGTAATTTTAGAAAACCTTACAAATGATAAAAATAGTTCTTCCTTGTTCAGAGGTCTCACAGCAGAGGTGTAATTTGCTTAATAAATAAAAAGAATTAGAAAATATTGCTCCTAAATACAACACTCTTTAATAAGTGTTTAAAAGTAAGTTTTCTCTATAGGCATGAGACAAAGTATAATAGATCAGAATCCAGATGTTTACTGGCATGTTTCTAGATTGGGCAGCCTTATCTAATTATTTATTTTAAGAGTATCACCTCTGCTTCCGCCCCACACATTCATCAGTATTTAATGTCAGTAAGATTTGAAAATCAAAATTGTAAGAGTGAAGAACTCCAAGGAATTTTCTATATTTCCTGTTACTGATATGTTCCACTCTCATCTATAGCATGGGAGTCCCTGTATACTTACGGAGTGTAATGTTTCTTTGCTTGAAGGTGTCAGCATCGCTGTGCGCTTCTGCAAAAGAAGACAATGACATTTTTAAATGCAATAGGAGAAATTGGAAGCAGTTTCCTCTTGCATGTTTTCAAGCAACAAAACTTGTGTGGTTTTGTTTTTGGTTTTTTTTTTTTTTTCAATTATCAGACACTTAGTAATATTTTATAATAGGGCTTCACATATAATTACTGCTTATAGGATATTATTAAAAATCCTTCACATTTCCATTTTTTACTACATGCTAATTCTTTTTTTCCTTTTGGTTAGAATGCTCTGGTGTATGCACAGTTAATAGAAAGTCTGTAGTCCCATTGTCAAGTTTGCATTTTACAATTGTATTAAACAGTTGCTATTCTTCTTTTAGTAAGAAGTTTGCACAGTAGTTGCAAAAAGGTAGGTTTACTTGTTACTTCTTCATATTGCAACAGATTTAGAGAGTCAGTGCTGATAGATAGTTGGCATGTTCTTGGAACAAATACAAATGTTCACATTTGTTTCAAGCACTGAGTGTACTAGATCTTTTGGATGTATATTGTTAGTCTCATCCTTGCATTTCAAGTTCATTTATTGCACTTTGAAAATCACCTTTTAACAAAGTTTTCAGAACATTGCTTTGCTCAGCTAAAATTAGTTCCGCTGATTTTGCCAATGATTAAATTTCAGCAGTATTAACTTTGCTAATTTCTCTCCTCTGATCAAAAGTTAGTAGAGCATTCGCTTGTCATTAACAGACGTGTCTCTAATGCAAGTTTGGGTTTTGCTTAAGCAAACACAACTGAGGGTCCAATTCAGAGGTTCAGTTATAGGGATACAATGGCCTTTTTTTGGTTCTGACAAAGTTTTTTTCAAAGGCAGCTGAGCTTGCTTTGTCTTGTGATCTGTTATCTTGTAGAAAAATAGAACTGAGGTGTAAATGTATGAGATGTACATGTATAATAACGATCCTTTTTGCTGTGATCCTTTCAATAAATGACTCTGTGTGAGGGAGCACTTACCAAATAACGTTTGTATTCGTCATATAAGAGAGCAGTTTGATGTGCAAGCATTTGAGACATAGTTCAATTTTACACTGAAGAAGCTGAAAAGTTCTGATATACCTGTGATGCAAACCTAATATTTTTCTGAAGCTTTAAGTTTTGATTTGTAAAGGAGGAAGATGTTTTTATTAGGAATATGAGAAAAGGTGACTTTGAGTGTAGTGGGTATGGCAGACTGGAGACCATGTGTGTGCGTACTTCTAAAGTAGCAGCAGTCATGAAGATAAGAATCAAGGTTGTGACATGAGTTGCTCTGGTTTTTTTTGCACTGTGCCAGTTAGTTGGATGATTAAAGTTGAGGTCCAGTTAGGGACAAAAATTACTAAAATATTAACTGTGTGTGTAGAAGGATAGCTGTACAAAACTTTAAAACCTTGCACTTTTAAAGGTTGTAAATAAGGTAATGTTTTATTCAGCCAAATAAATACATATAGTGAATTCACTGCTGAGTACATCAACAAGAGCTGTGCTCAGCTATGTCTTCTCTGAATTTTGTATGTAAAGGCTAATATTTTTTGGATTTAGTGTATTGTTTATAGTGCAAAAACATGATTGTGTCACACTGTGGTAGTGTCCCTGGAGGAGCCTCAGAACTGATCCTGTGTTGTGGTGAAGTTTAAGTCTGCTTTAGGCTGTGTGGTTTTGAAATATATATGTGTTAAATGCATGAATAATTCACTGATTCTGGTACTTCTTGGATACTTCAGTAAAGCCTGGAGGGTGAGTATTTGCCTTGGTATTCCCTGTGAGGGTCAACAGTTTCTGCAGAGATTAGTTGTGTCAAGAAGATAGCATGCAGAGTTTCCAAGAGCATAATTTACCACCCAGAGCCCTTCCCATAGAGGAGAGTGTTTGGTATCTATGGGAAACAAGTAACACTTTTTGGGTTTCATTTTAATAAACCTTTTAGAATTTACAGTAATACCTAGCACGAATGCATTGCTGAGTTAGAGAAATCAAGCGCTAAATCCGACAGGTAAAGTAACAGCACGATTGTGTAAACCGTGCTTAGGGTTGTGTAATTTTGCTGCTATGTTAATGTATAATGCATTAACTTTGTTATGTAACAGAAAGTGCATGAAGTATAACACACTTTTGTTAACATAGATGTATTCATGACTAAGAATTTCCCGACTTTTGTGGGAGTGATTTAGAAAACTGCTCATTTTGTTAAGATGTAGTATTTATATATTGCAGGAAAATCTGAGGACCAAGAAATTCTGTAGTGGTAAAATTGAAAATCCCAATATCTAAGTACCTAGTAGGGGATCTAGGACTACACCTCTAGGACGCTGGTATGCTATGAGGGTGTCACAGGGTTAATTGTCATGCTCGAAGTTTTAGAGGCTATATGAGGGGTGCAAGAAACCAGAAAAGTGTTTGTTCTGCTATCAGCAGTTTGTCTTACGGGGAAATGTAAAGATGAAGATATAGCACTTAAATGCTATGTTAAAGGCACGTGGCAGTGCACAGGTAGCGTATGCTTATCACTAGGTCATCCATCGGCCTTAGTTTCAAAATGGATCAAGAACTATGACCTTGTGTGGCTCAAAAGAGAAATTTGTCTAGTGATTAAAAGTTGAATCTTTTTCCAGCTGGATTTTAGCTCCCTGTGTCCATATGCACAGCGGGATACAGGGCCGGGTCTCAGTCCTTTGAGCAGATTGGCTTCTCCATCCCTGTCTCACAGGAGGCTGCAGTGCTGCTGCTCTTCTGGCACTGGTTCAGAGGCTGGTCGTCTCTTCAAAGTAGTGGTGCCCCATCTTCCAGCTCACTGGATCTTGAGGACGGGTTTGTAGCTATCACAGTAGTATAAAGGACCAGTTCTTAGGCATGGACAGAGGGTCACTTGCAGAATTTATCATTACTGAAAGAGATCAGAGGGCTACACCTTGTCACACCCTGATATATTGGGATAAAATATGTTCACAGTCACCTTGTGGCTTTGCTCACGTGTGCATCTATTTTTCTCAGTAACAGAAAACATACCAGGTAATTTACAAAAATAATTTCTTGGGGGTTTCCCTTGGTTTTTACTAAGGCTGACCATGTTCTTCCCCTGACATTTGTGTTCATTTCACATTTCATCAAGCTTGCTCTGGCTTTTGTTGCTTTGCAGTTAAGCTAGGCCTGAACTACTGTGAAAGCATGGTCTTCACCTGTTTGAAATTTTTGCATGAATTCATGAATTCCTAAGATATGTTATCAGCCAAGTTACATAAATTGTTTGAAAAGTTTCTCATCAGTTCTGATCTTAAGTAAGGAAATCGCAAGTATTGATTTGTAGGATATTCTGTCATAAATAAGCATATGGGAGAGATTCACAACATTGTCCTGTATTCTTTCAGTAATGGAAAATAGCACAGCTAACTTGGGGAAGACGTGACACCATAGATACTTACTTTTGGAAATCTTATGTTTATCTTTAGCGTAACAAACTCTCCTATGACTAGAACTCGCTCTTTCTGATTTGGCAGTGAAACTTCCATGTATAATGGGGACTTTACATGGCGTGTAAAGTCCTGCATCTGACTGTCAGTGCTTCATGCAACTTTCCAAGAAGTAGAGTAGATGTGAGAAGTAAAATGTGACTTAGGCAATTCAAATTAGATATTAATAGGAGTTCGTGCCTTGCTCATCTTCTTCTACACTGATGTTATTTTTCAACAAAGTTCCTTATTGTGGTTCATCTAATCTCATGAAAACAAATACATTTGAGTTCTTTAGCCTTTGATTGAAGAGCAATTATACAATTAGTTTCATATTCAGAGATACTAGAAAATATTAGAGGAAAAGCCCCAGGTATTTGTTTCTGTCAGTGAAGTAACACTTGCATAGCTTTGAAATTAATTGTTTAGTATGCTCATTACTCTTAGAAAAAATAAATATGTTCTCATTATGTTCACTTGGTGAGCATATGTATCTTGCAATACATTTGATGTTACTTGCTGTGAGGGAGATTACAACTCTTTTTAAGGAAATTGGGTAGATTAATGGAATGGGGTGGGTTAAATTGCTCTCCACATGCATTCCCTAGCATGCCTGGCCTACTCCCGAATTTTAATTGATGTGGATAAAAGTGTTCAGCTGAGGGGGCTCTGTGAGGCAACAGGATTAAATCAGGATATAGCCTGTGTATTGCAGGGGCTGGGCTAGGGAAATGAGCTGTATGCTGAAACAAGGAGAGTGATACATGGGACCTTGTTTTATGCCCAATCACAGTCTGCATGTGAACTGTTGCATTTTCCACATCTTCACTGTGACAGTACACCTAGTGATCTGCAATGAACTTCAGGAGGTGTTTTGGGGCTGTTCATAGGAAACTTCCCCAACAAGCTACTGGAAATCCACAGAATCCTTGAAACAAGCAAATACTTACCTAGTCTTTTTAAGAATTTTACGGAGTTTTAATATCGTGACAGAGCCTGAAGATAGATTTTCTGATCGTTATTCTGCCTTTGAATGAGCAGTAACAAATATGAGGATTACTAAGCACTAAATACTTCCGGTGCAACTCATTGGTTTCAGTAGGAGGCTCTTCAGAAGAAGAGTGATCTTTAACTATTGAATTTTTCCAAATTTATTGTTTTGAATGAGAGATAGATAGAGTCCACATAAGCAGGGCACTTTGCTAAGGTTGTTACTTTTGGGGAGAAAAATATAAAGTCAAAGACTTCATGCCACAGTGCTTTAAAGAAAAGGTTTCAAATTTTGAGTTAATGTCACATAATTTACAAAGACACTGCTAGACTCACAGGACTTTTTAATGACTATTGTAAAAGTTACTGCAGTCTCACGTCCCACCTGTGTTCTAAATGCTACTTTTTTTTCCTAAAAACATCCCCTCTCTGCGTGCCCTCCAGTCCCCACTGGCTATGGAGCATTCCCAATGAGCAAAGTGCTTCCATAACTTTATATTTTATTTTGCAGAATATGCGCTTAATTAAAATTCACATTTAATTAAAATAGCTTCTTCTGATTTCAGGAGAAGAGTAGCTTTATGAGACGAGAATAAAAAGTGCTTTTAATGAAATTAAAAGCAAAATGCAATGTCTTCAGAAATTTATGTTGCATCACTATAGAGCATGTGCCAAGCCTGTCTTGATTTACCTGAAAGTGCTGTATCAGAGGCAGGACTCCCAGCTGGAGAGTGTATCCTGTCCTGGATGACTGCTTTGAAGTCACTTACTTGGAGTAATATTAATTCAAATTCCTGATAAATTACTCACTGTGATATGACATGCTGTTTTTAAACTTTTACAGCCTTTTCATTAATAGATTATAGTGAAAATTAGAGCTAGTATATTTTGTTTAGACTTCTTAATCATGCCATTTAAAGAAGAAGCTAAGCAATAAACATCTAATGAATGGCTTATGGTAAGTTTAATCTCAGAAGCTATGTTGCTGTTGGCACAGATCAACATAACCATCTATCAATAAATTCTCAAAATTTAAAAACTGTAGCTATGACTTATGCATGCTAGTCATTCTCAATGTGCATTACATATGAGTAGTTGATTGCATTTTAGGATACTTGCAACCTAAATCGATATCTATTAGACATAACAAATATGTTCCTTTCTAGAAGGGGATGTATTCTGAAATCTAACCATTCTTCTATATTTTGTAGCTTTTAATAATTGTTGTCTTTTAAAAGACCTGAAAGAAATAATTGTCATGGGTAATTATTAAAGGAATTCCTTAAGGTAATGATATTTGAGCAAGTCATCTGCAAAATATATTTGAGTTGCATTCCACAGAGATGGGCTTCTTGGCTTTTTTCCCAAAGTGAAGTCTTCAAATTAATCTGTGGAAATAGTGAAGGAAAGTATAATACTTTGGTGGTGCCCATAATCATCAATACTGTGCAGAGTTGCAGCTTTAACTCAGCTGTGCGTGTTGTGCTTCTGCACCAAGAGTCACAAACTCCACACGGGCTCAGTTCACTTCTGTGTCCTTACTCATAGCCCCATCTCTTTCTTCATCAACAGAGTACCACAAGGGATTTCTACTGAAGCACAGTATCCTTATATTCTGATTTGCAGCCATTAATGATAATGGATTTATATCTACTATTAATGAAATAAATGGAGCCAGTAATGTAAAACTGTAAAGATAAAATTCATAGGTTCTGCATTACTGTACAAATAGCATCTTAATGTGAAATCCAAAGTTGATAGTACTTTGAAAAGGGATGTGTTATGCACCTGCATCCTCTATTGGGGAGCTTGAGTCTTGGCCTTTCAACATCTGGAGAGATCAAACAACAGCTCATCTGTCAAGAATGAGAATTTATGTGGCAGAATAAGCATGAGATTCAGACAAGCAAGATTGCAAGTGCCCAAATAATTCTCACCAATGAACTCTTTCCTTGCTTGGATGACCAGTGTGTTTGAGAGACTGGAGGTGTCAGGTTTCCTTTCTTGCATGTCCAAGTGGTTTTTTTTTGTTTAGTTGTGTATATTCATTGTTATTTGCAATATGTACTCTAGAAGGTTTTTTTCAGTAATTTTGCACTTACTGACTGACCCATCTGAATTTAGTTGTTAAATTTACTAAATGTCTGACTAGCCATAAGCTGTGAAAAGCCAACCAGGGAACTGAAATGAATAGGAAGAAAACACCCTCACTAATTTCCCTTCTGACTGTTCAACTGACCCAAGAGCATTTACATTATTTTCCCACTTAAGCAGTTAACTTCTGAGTTGTTCTTAAGCACCAGGGACCTCTAGCTAGAGCAGCCACTTTGGTCAGCAATCCAAGATTTAAGCAGGTAGTATATTATTTATGGAGTGGAAATATAAGCAATTTTTATATTGTATATGTGATTTAGTATTTTCTGTGCCAGTTTTATTTCAGATTAAATTCTGGGACATGCTGTGCTATGTAGTCCTTTTGGATTTCTGCAACTGTTGCACTTGGAGCCATGCTCCTGCTGCAGAATTCCAACAGGAGCAAACATATGGGGATTCTTCCGTCCTTGGCTTGCCCCACCATTTGTTCCATGTTTTAAACCAACTGGTGCTGTACCCAGTAGAGTACATCTGTTACAGTTTATTGCTAGAAATTTGCAATTCATTTCAGTTTGCTAAAATAATATTCATGGCCAAGCATTAAGCAATTACAAAAGAGAGTAGGCAAAATTTTGCTGAAGTTTTTGTGCAGAACCTACTGCCCAGCTTGGGTAATTAGGACGCTCAACAGTCGGATAATGCTCTGACAGTTGAGTTTGATCATCCTGAGAAAATCAAGTATCCACTGAGATATCCCTTGTGTGGATGTCCCTGCTCTGTTTTAATTAAGGGAAAAATAAATTGGCATGAATAACCACTGAATGCATTTGGTTGCCACATCTTGCCTGAGATACTCATCTGAGGAACACCCTGAACTGGAGCAGAGTGCTTGCTGCTGGAATTACAGGGGCACATCCAGTAACAACCTGTAACTCTTTCTGAAAGTCAGCAGCATGTAGGCTGCCAAGTAGTCTATATGTTTTTTTAATGTTGTCCCTCACTTTGTGTCTCTGTGCTTCAGGTAAGCTGGGAGTTACTTTGTTGGGTTATGTTGTTTGCAGAGGTGAGATTTCTGGTTTGAGGGGAAAATTGGATTACCAATCATTACCTTCACAGTAAGGCATTAAGTAGTTAAATAGAAAGTGACTCCTTCATATTTAAAATAAGAAGTCCCCATAATCAGCGCAATAAAACCTTAATACAAGAGATGTTTCATCATTATCACCCTCTGAAGCAGATTTTTAAAATTAGGAAGAATCACAATATAATATTCATATTCATAACCCCGTCACACTCATCATGTTTCTGTAAGTCAGTCTCGCACATCTTTGACATATAGTAACAGAATAAACACACTCTGCTCACTGCAGTGGAGACGTGTAGTTCTAAAGCCAAGGCTTTTTTATAGGTAAACTTGCAAACTAATTCCAGAAGTTACAAGCAGCAATGTGCCTGTTTTTGTTCTCCATCACAGACCTGAGTCTGGCTCTGTCTCTTGGATGCCTTTCGTACTCATCCCTTGAAATAAATGTCGCTTTTGCTGTAGAAATCTGTTACTTGCCTGATGTAAAAAGAGTTTTGGTTCCAAAAATTAGATTTAATTTGTTGAGTTACATTAGGGTAGTGCAAGACAATGCAAACTTCATTCTGCCTGTGTTGTCAGACCACCACTATGACTTAAAAGTATGGCTACATTTCTGAGATTTATTTGTGTCCTTGCAAATAAAAGCATTTTAAGATAAGTGAGTTAACTCATCAGTTCACTAGGCTTAGAAGGAGATTCTTTTGATGGGGAAATTGGAGCTTATGCTGAAATGATGAAGCATTCAGAAACAACTGAGATATTTTAAAATATTTTTGCTTGTTTTGCTTTAGAAGTGTTTCTTGGAATGATACATGAACCAGAATTGTCTTTCTATATGCTGTACATAAAAAATATCTAGGAATGGAAACTCTTATTAAAGCTACTAAATATAACTCTATTTTTTAGTAATCCTAGAAATGTCTTTAAATATTAATCATCTAAATGGCGCGGACAATACAATCTAAACAAATTAGTATGGAGTTGGGCTATAATGTGGAATAATTGCATTTGGTTTTATAGAGCACTGTAAATAAGTGTGTAAAGTGTGATCTAAGAGGCTTTGAAAGTGTGATCTAAGAGGCTTCAAATTATGGAAATTTGAATGTATATTTTAATGCCTTTTGTTCTTTTTCCACAGAACATTCTGGCTTTAAATCCCCGAAAACAAACACATGCAACTCTTCACTCAACTGCAGCAAAGAAACTAGTCAAGAAGCAATGGAAAAGGAATTCTGACAAAAACTGTTCAGTAAGTGCATGTTTATCATTGCATCTGGAACATGTTTATCATTGCATCTGGAACAATCATTGAGGCTGAAATCACAGCTGTGGGAAAAATAAATTAGTGTTATTCAGTAGCCACATTTGGCTTCTAGTTTGTTCCTGTAGATACAGAGTTACTTTGTGATGAGCTCTTTACTTTTCAGAAACTATTGCAGTCCATACTTTTTTCATTTTTGGTGATTTTAGTAAGTGTTTGATACAACTTTTGTGCCTTTGTTATGGAGCCTGATCCCTCTCAAGTATCATGTCCTGAGCCCCTTGATTTCCCTGGGTAGTGGATAGCCTCTTCTGCCACTTCCTCCTCTTTTTGTTTTCCAAGAGTCACATTGGGCTGAGCAGCACTTCACTGTCCTTTCTGAGACTTCTAAAGCTAATTTTATTTGCTACAGAAGTAAGGGAACCTGTCAGATGTAGCTATTTTATAGAAATACATAAATCTTAGATTAAAACATGACTCTGGAATTTAAATTTTGTGCATTGTATTTTTCAGGAAATAGTTGATTTTGAAATAAATACTTCTCTTGCTGTAAACTGTCTATACTCTTCTGTATTCCTGCCATTTTATATCATCATTTTCTTTCTAGGTGTTTGAATTCCTAGTCTCAGTGTGATATTTGACTAATCCTATCAGAATTTTAGTCCCTTTGATCCCTCATCCGATGAGAAGTTTTGTACTGTTTTTACTGTCTTCCTACAGGTTGTCTAACATAATCCTCTAAATTCAGAAACCTTTTAGGTAGAGTACTAATTTCCTTATGGGTATAATGATAGTGGTGTCTTTTCATAGTGTTGTCAAAACACCTCCCACTAAAAAGGAAAAATCAGGTAGGAAGTTGATTATGTTTGTAATTAAAAATATTTCATCCAAAACCCAACAAAATACAAAAACCCAATCAAAAATACCAAAAAGTTTCTCAGTTTCTTAAAATCATGAAATCCAGTATGAACAACAAATATTTGCTGGATAGGATATCCTTAGCATTTCAACAATGCTCTTAGTTCCTGTTTTATAGTATTGATTATAAGAATCTCGTTTTTGCTATAGCTGTTATTCCTATTTTCTTGTATTTATTGGCTTAGATGATGTTATGTGTACTAGAAACTTATGTACACGTAAACCTTCTGTTTGTGAACTTGGAGGATTATTTTGAGATGTCTGATCCAGATATTTCCCACAACTGTCTGTTCCTGCTGCAGAGAGTGTTAGGCTGCTTTGAAAGTGGCTCCTGGGCAGCTGCAGTTTACACTGTCATGTTTTCAGGTGACCTGAAATCAATACCAGGCTGTAAACTCCTCTGCTTTCAGAAGCTGTTTGTTAGGAGGCTCAGGTCTCCATGCAGCAGGGCAGCTGGGTATCTGTGTAGTAACCTAATTAGCTGTTCCCATGTAAATTATTCTGGTTAGTTAAACTGTAACAGTCACAGAAATATTTTACTAATAGGTGTGTTAACACACATTTCCTAAAGCATCTAGGCTTTTAAGTCACACTTTGTTGTCCCTGAGCTGTTCTTCATGTCAGCCTTGCTTGGATTTTGTATTGTTTACTCATAAAGTGTTTTATATTTGCTGTTGATTTTGAAAGTGCATGGTTTTCTAGAAACTGTTTCTCTCCTTGTGTTCCTGCTGTTAGCTGTATGTGTGTACCTCTTGATGTCTCAAATATTTCTGGATTCCCAAGGTCTGAGCTTCTTGGGTTGTGCAAACACCATGGATTTGGGTTCATTGCCAGCTTGTGTGCCTTGTCTGGATTTTCAGTTGGGAGAAATTCTGAACATTGTCAAATATTGCAGGATGATGTTTTGGCATAGGCTTGGAGTCTAATAAACAACTTGATTTTACAGTTCTGCAGTACTGCTTGGAGATCTGTGCAGTTATTAGCACCCTGTCCTGACAGGAATCTGCTGATGGGGTACAGTTTACAGGCTTAAAAGTCAGAAAGAAACATATATCTGTATATGGGCAGATATAACTACTTTCATAGCAGATAGTTTTAATGCTGCTTTATTATATATTATTTGGTTTGCAAGCTGTTGTAAGAAGTGTCAAGTGCTAGAAGGAACTGTAAAGGGATAGTCCTTATTTCTAGATGGGTAATGATCCTAGTTTTTAAAACTGACAAACTTTTCTTCACTCAGAGATATGTAGCTTACTCTTACTGTGTAAGATTTACCACATAGCTTACTATTAGCTTACTATAGCAGAAAAAGCCCTGAAAAATTAAAAAAAAAAAAAAATTGTCTGGTCTCCCATTACATAAAAGACATCAGTAAAAAATAAGAGACCTTTTACATTCTCCAGATCATTGTTGTTGAATGTTTTTAATAAAAAAATAAAATAAAACAGTTGAATCCTTTCATTGCCTCCCTAAATTAGGAAGGCTAATGTAGGAAAGGATTCACTGAACACAGTTTTCTGTTTTTGTCCTGAGAGCCACTGGCGATAATGTTTAGGCCTGCTAATGAATAGATCAAGCTCCATTTGAAGTCCGTATGAACTTTATTTGTTTCCATTTCCCTAAAATCTGATTTTGGCTTTTAGCTTTGGATTCTTTTAAAGCTGTTCTGATGCTGCCTTTGCAGAACTACTGTTGAAAGGAAGGAGGGAGTATGAAAATACAAAACTAATTAAATTAACAGCCCTCAAAACTCTGAACAAAAGCTACATCTGCTGAGGCATGCACACAGTGACTTTGTAATGTCTAATAGTCTTCCAGATGGCAGACTTACATATTTCTTCAGAATAATTACTCAAGTAAAATTTTAACTCCTAGCCTGCTCTGAGACTCTTTGGGTTGCCCATTTAATGAGTTCTGAAGTGGAAAAAGGATGTCAATATCTTTCCTCAGCACTGGAAAAGTATCCTTGTAAGGGAAGGTTCAATTATGCCTTCAGTGAGTACTATTGTTTATTTACTATGTAGGCAACCAAGTGTTGCTCTAAAAATTATTTATAATTTTAGGTGCAAGATTAGTCAGCTTTCCTTCAGAAATTTTAACTCAGATATATGTATCAGAGTAGGAAAACTCTTTATTCCTGTGTCACCCTCAGTAACAGTGTTAGACCTAAGCATTAACACTCCTTTTTCTTATGAGTCATGCTGAAAAGGGGTATAAACACATGCCTCTAGTTATCTGGGGGAACAAAGATTTCTGTTGTCCAGAAAAAAATAAAAGTAAAAGAGTTTTGAAATAGCTGTTCTAGTAGTAAGCATTAAAAAAGGGTACAAAATTTAGGTCACATTAGATCATCAGTTTACAGATAGAACAAAAGCAAAGGGATCAACTGTGAAACTGGGAGGATTTGCTTTGATTTCAGGTCTTTCCTAAGTAGTTCAGGGTTGTTTAGACTTTGGATAAATATTTTTGTTTGTGGTTTCTGACTCTTTATAATTCCATTTCTGTGTGTATTTTGTGGTTACCAACATTTTGGTCACCAACTAGGGGGCACACATTATGTGCATTTACATTGCACCCAGCACACTGATTTCCTTGCTTTATGAATAGGGTTTCTGAATATTATGGACAAGTTTTGTTCTACCTTGTACATGTGCAGGTTTGTAATTTAAATGAAATTCACCTCCACAAGTTTTATAACTTGACTTGTCACTGGAGAATTCAGTGAGATACCCTAGTCCAGGCTTCTTTTTGGTAATGAAATCTTGTAGATACCTACTAAGGAGAGGTGAGAAGTTTGTATAGATTCACCTATGTATTCAGACTTGCTTCAGTTTCTGCATGTAGAAATAATTGTAGGATTTGCTCCAGATGGAAATGCTGGAAGTATTTCAACACTACAAGAAGGTGAAAAGGAAATGGGGTTTAAATTGGTTTGTAGCTAATTGCCATAGCCTGTAACAGTATTGATTTTCTGGCAGTATTAGCATTGTTCTTTGTCCTTACATGTGCTAAGCCTGATCAGTATTGTGCAAAAAGAGCCTCTCTTCCATGAACAAAATAATTTTGATGCTCACCTCTTTTTGGTTTTGGGGTTTTTTTCTTCTTTTTTTTTTTCTTTTTGGCAAGGTCTCACTTTGGGAAAGAGACTTTAACTCTACTCTAATTCTTTACAGCCATTAGAGAAAACCAAATTCTTCACCTTGTCTTTTTTTGTGCAACATTAAGTTGCAACTACCAGATCATTTTGTGCTAATGATGGAGCATGAGATCTGCAATTCAATGCAAGATATAACAGCTCATGTTGCTCTTTAAGTTCAGAGGACAAGGGTACTCCCTTAAAACAGTAGTAATAAGAGCTTGCTAAAACTTCTAACTACTTTTCACTATGATTGTATTTCTGTGGCTGTCACTGCTATATATAAATGCCTGTATAAAGAAATTCTTTAAAAAAGATATGTAAGTACCTCTTGATGTACCAGTGTCCAGGCTTCCATTGAAAAATCTGTAAACAAGATTACAGCTGAGATCATTCTCAGCTATAATCAGTGTGTTACTCTAAGTGTTGCCTTCCAGCGAGGTGGGAAAAGTTCACATGATTTTTGTCCCAAATAATGTATCATGCTTACAGAATAATCAAGTTAGCATTTCACAAATAACTGATGGATTGAAGCAGAAATAGTGCAAATTGCAAACAAATAGATATAAAACCCCATACACTGAAGGCCTGAAACCAAGAACCTTAGTGAATAAATGCTTTTTCAGTGAATAATTTGTCTATTTCTAGACATGTATTGATGAAAGATTCTATATTTATAAATAAAAAATAATCCCAAATATTGTAAAATAGAGAACACTCATTAAAGGAAATCAACTCAATTATATTTATAATCTAAACGTATAGTTTACCTTTGCAAATATTTATTTTTGTCTTCATTGCATATGAATATGCAAGTTTAGCTCTTTTCTGAATGGGTATACAATGGCAGATGTCTCTCTAATCGCTGCTCTATTCAAACATTAATTGGTAGAACATATGTAGAATTCTACTAGTCTGAATAGGTATAGGATAGCAGCAGTCTCTTTAATCACATCACTATTCAACCACTAATTGGTGTGATGATTAAGGGACATTAGAGGGAGCACTTTGACATCTGATTCTTTGAACCGATGTCTGCTCGAGCTGCGCTGTATTCATCATGGCCAGACTGATTTCTTAAATAAAACGCTCTGATTCCCAAATGTGGAAAATATTGCGTTAGGATCTATTGAGGTGATTAGGGAATTTGAGAATGATTCTTTTATTTAACTAGTGATTGACTGTATATGCACAAACTATTCATATGAATAATACATGTGTTGCTGAGTATCAGAAAGAGCTGAGAAGTAACATCAAGAGATTTTCTCTTTTCTCATAGTGTCAATAATTAAATATTAATACGCATTTTAAAATGTACCAGTTTAATCATTTAGCAGTCAAATTCCTACTCATGCATTTTTTAGATTAACTAATTACTCTGCATTTTCTCTTATCGATAGCATATGCTGGCATTTATAACTCTTTCACTGGAATAAAGTGGTTTACATGTTTATATATGATATCTCATATACTGGGTCTAAGACATGCATATTATGAATTTCCTTGAATAGTATGGTTTATATTAGTTTCAATATCTTAAGGTGTTTTCATTAGAATATCTCAGTAGCTTCTAACTTGCCTGATGCAACAAATTAGTAGTTTTATGCACATTTTCTGTGTATTAAATAGCAAATTCCAGGTGATTGCAAGTTGTGCCAAATGCTTTCTTAGTACTGCGCAAAAGATTCCTTCTCACCCCATGGCTCTTCTGGAGTCCTCTGCAAAACCACCTCCAACCTTTTAACTGCTGCTGTTCAGAGTTCTTCAGGTTTGGTGTTCCTCTCATTTGATGTTGGATTATTCCTCTTCTATAGAGAAGCATTCACCGTTTAGTGAGCAGCATTTAGTTCCAGGTATATTTCTGATCTTAGCCATTTCAAAATGGAAGTGTTTCAGAGTTGCAAATTGTTTATCTTTGCACTGAATTATATGACAAATTGAAAAATGCTTATTTGCTTTAAGTGCTGAATTCTAGGTAAATTGAGTTCATTCCCTTTCATTAAAGCTGAGCAAATCAGAGTAGGGATAGGATCAGAAACCATCTTCACTGTCAACTTTCAACTTCTGCTTAGTATTGTATTCTTTCAGATGTAGAATTCTGTATACTTTCCTGTGGTTACTGGATGGAGGTAAAGATGCCTCCTTATGCTGGGTTTTTTTTTTTTTTTTGGAAAACAGAGCAAGATATCAAGACTAGCTAATCTTTCTTCAGACCTTCTACTCCCACCTTGTTTTTTTTTTTTTTGCTTTTGTAAGCTATTGCCTATGCTGAAACCAAGATTACTCTTTGCTGTACTAGACTTCCCTCTTCTCTAGTGATGACCATCAGACATGTGCTGTTCCTGCTGTGAGAGTGTTGGATTATCTTGTTTTTATGGCCCAAATTCTCACCTATTAGTTTGGTTTGATTTTGAAATTCTCTTCTTGTCTTTTGAAATGTTTAGTATTTCTTTGTTCCCTGTTTCCCTTATTCCACCAACATTATGACAGTAGAAACCATTAGTACATTAATTTTTTCCAATTAACCAAGTCACTGAGGACTTGGGTGAGTCATGAATCATCTTGATTCGGGTTATTTTTGGTGATAGAAAGGATCCTAGTTGTTTCTCAGTAAGTTACACGCTCAGTGGATATTATTTTAGTCTAGTCTACATTTTTAGTTGGCTTATGAAAATGGGCTGTGGCATAATTAGGGGGGAAAAAAGTTTATTCCAGATGTGCCACATCTACTCTGCCAGTTATTCTTGGCCAGTTTTACATGACCGTGTTGGCGCTTTTTATATCACAATGTAAGTTTTAATATATGTGGTCCATTTTCTCTGCCTGGGGTTATGATTTCTGTTTTCACCCTTTTTTTTTTTTTTTTTTTTTTTTTTTTTTTTTTGTTTGTTTCCCCTCCCCCTCTGTAAAGGGAAGCATTATGTCTGTCTCTTCTGACCTTTGGAACCACAAGCCTTCTAGTGGGTGCAATTGATAGTGCTCCATGCATTGCTTCAGTTAGTTAGTTAGTTCCTCGATGACTCAGTGACAAATGAGCTGAATCAGTCAGATTAAAAAGAATAAATTATTCTTTTTTTCTGTGCTCAAGCCTGCAATCCCATGTTCTTGCTGCAAATATATTTTTTTAGTTGTAGTTATGGCTATACTGTGCTGTCTTCGTGAAGAGGACAGGGAGGGCTGTTGATTCTGCATCACTTATTTGCTCTGTTGTGCATAATCTATACTTCTCTTCATTTTCTTCCCGCTTCTCATGTATATAGAACAGTTTTCTTACTATCATTTTACAGTTTTCTCCTCTTCCTTTTTAACTTAAGTTTGCTTAACTTTCTGGTTTTATTCCCACAGTGTTTATGGAGTTCATTTATACTTAGAAATTTATCTACTCTAGATATGTGTCAGTTTCCCTGCTTTTATGATTTTGATTTCCAGGCCACTGTGGGGGGAGGCATGGTATGATCATAAAGGTGTGCTAAGAACCCTCTTTCGGGTGAGTTTTTGTTTTGTTTATTTCCTGTTTGTTTTGTTTTGTTTGTGGTTTTGTGGGGTTATGTTTTTGTTTGTTTTATTTTTTTCTTTTTATTTGCTTTGCTTAGGAATAGTTCCCCCTTGTGAATTTCTGTAGGGTTTGCCCTTTCTCCTGCTTTCTTTTACTGATCAGTAAAACTCTTAGGATACATACCAGAAATTATATTTTCTGAAGTTCACCATCCTCATTCTTTTACCCTCACTACTTTCTGCACTTGGAATTGATTGGAATCTATTACAGAGGTAAGTCATTGATTGTAAGATGCTTTGACTTTTTAAATGCAACCTGTAAAGCAGAGATCCTAATAATGGTAGCATATTTGATGTGATAACTGACAAACTTTGTTAGTAACAGTCATTTAATCAGGAACACTAATACAGAATTTTAAAATCAGTATCGACTCATACCAATCTTATCAATTCTGGTATGAATCTGAATGGACTTTATCCCTTTAGCAAGTGAATGAAGTCAGAATAAATACAGATTATAATTTTCATCAATATTTTTGTTTTAAAGTTCAATATAAATAGTATAGAATAAGGTAAACAATTCAAAGACATTAATTTTAAGATTATTAGTATTCAAAATATACAAAATTTATTTGGAATTTGAATCCAAATTTGTCAAGAATAATTTCACACTGAACTGTAGAACAACTTCAAAAAGTTTTATGAGGATTGCCCGGAGGGAGTTCAAAAAAATGGGATTGATTGGCAAAGCAGGAAATACGGAGAAAAAAATGAGAACTTTCAAAAGTCAAGTTGAGTCACTCTGGGTGAAAGAAATTAAAACAAATAGTAAAAGGTTATTCAGCTATATAAAACAAATAGTAGAATATTTTCTTAAGCTGTTTAAACTAAAAGAAATAAAAGAACAAGCAAAGTCAGTGTGAAGATAGGATTAAGCATCTTAGGTGTTGTCTGAAGTCTTTGTAAATTGTTGTCCTACTTTCAGTAAGATGGGAATGAAGCAAGAGGTGGCTAAATGGGCAGAAAAGTGCAGAAGTGGAACTTACACCAGACAGGCCAGAAGGAGAACTTGGAGTGTTTTATGTTTGAAGTCAAAGGAACAGAACAACATCCATAAAAGTATCGCAGAACAATTGACGTGGAATGCCAAGCTTTGTAGTAGAGCAAGTCCTTGATTAAAGAATAGGCAGTGCAGTTTGTGTGTGTTAAGAGACAGAGAACTGATGGGCAACTCTCGCTCTGTTGGTCTCATATTGGCAGCATGCAAAACTTTGAAAACAAAATTTGAAGTAGAGATTTATTAAATGCATTAAGGAAAATGGAAGATAGAATAAGGCATATTAGGCTCTATTCTTAGGGATAAATTGTGCCACACTAACAAGGGTTTTGAGTTTTTATTTTTGTCAATTAATAATGAAGTGTCATCTGCTTAGATTAGAATAGTAGCATGGATAACGAACTGGCTAGAGGGGAAATGAGAGTGAGAAGTGTTTAAACAAGATCTGCTGGGCTTTTAGCAGAGCTTTTTGAAGAATCAGTCTTCAGATTCATAACATTTAATATTTTCATTAATGAGCTTGACATAAATATTAGGAGCATGTTACAAGAAAGTCGACAGGCGCTGTCAATACAGAAGGAGCTAGAACATCATAAAGAACCGTGTGACACTGAAATTTAGAATAAAAAAGATAAGAATAAATTTAAGAGTACAATTAGGAGGCTGTATAGCCAAGGGCTGAGGATGAGAATGACTAGGAGCATAATATCTGGAATTTAGCAAGAAGAGGATTTAGAAATACCAGCTGATCAGAGGGTGATGGCTCCATGAACTGGGTAAGAAAATCTGAATGTAAACTGAATGTGAAAGCAAGAGGTTACTTGTGATTGTCTTAGCTGTCACTTCTAGTCTCCTGTATGCTTTAATGTTTTGGACTGTGGGGGTTATGTAGAATAAATTGCATTTGAATCACATCAGATACATAGTGAGCGTCATTGAAATGCTCATGGGGAAAAATGTGTCTGCCTTCAAGTAAGGATCTGGTTAGTGGCCAGTAAACAAGGCTACACCTTGAGCCCAAATGTTGAAAGGCTAATGATTAGGTTTGCCCTCTCTGTTGTTTTCTGAGTCATGAAACACTTCTATGTAAAATAGCATCTGACTGTGTAATTAAAACTGGGTTTGCTGCATGTATGTGCAGGAGCCAAATAAAGTTTTGAAACCTTTTTTAGGCATTTTAAATATAAGTGCCTGACTGTGCAATGCCTGTGTTTCTTTTATGGACTGTATGATCTATGGGTTCTTCTGTGTTCTCTAGCCAACTCTATGTGCCTTTCTTCAGCCTTCTATTTTTACAAACATTACTTGGGGAATGAGGTTAATTGTGTACCTGAATGTTAGTTTCTGTCCTTTGTTTATTTGGGTGGATCATTTGCAGCCTGTCTTTACTAAGTAACAAGTTGTAGCTGATAAATGTAGATTATTGCTGTTAAATATATTTTTAAGGTATGTGCTCTCTGATCTGCTTTCTTTTCACTTGCTACTGATGCAAGTGCTATGCAGACATGAAATTGCTTTCAGGCTGATTTAGCTATATATAAAATTTCCAAGCAAGAATGCTGACTTTTGATACCCTTCAGAAATACAATGTTAACATTTTCAGCATTTTGTGGGACTTTATTGTAGGTTTGTCCTTAGCTAAATGATGTAGTTATCTTTTGTTTTAACATTTCTAGTTTTTGACTCCCCTTCTAAGACTCCAACTATCCTTAAAGTTTTAGTCCCTTGCATAAGTGACATTTTATCCACTTTCTTTCTCAGAGGTGGTTGGTGAAAGAAGCCTTTCACTGCTGGGGAAAAAAGAAAAAGGACTGTTGGTGAAGCTGATTTAGTATCTTTGTAACTCAGTGTAGCTCATGCTGAATCATCAATACTTTCAGTAGTTTGGACTTAATGAGCATTTGTTTCTGACTTTTGAAGACAGCCCATAAACTTGCATTTTAAAGAGAAGTGCTAGGTGGAGAATTCCCTTTCCTTTCACTGCTGTCACATCTGAAATAATTAGAAGTAATACATACTGAAAATCTTTTAATATTGAATCCTACAGTTTTTGGGGACAAGCTTTCATTTCCTTATAATTCCACTTCATTTTTGACAATGCTTGGACCATTTTTCATACCCTCTACAATCTGCAGGCCGTCTTTCCTTTTTAGTGTAAAGCTTTCAGAAGAGGCCAGTGAATCTCAGCCACTATTGCAACCATAGTAACTATATAAGACTTGGTTGAATTGAACACATTTTAATTGCATAAGAAATCTTGTTTACATTCTGTTTCTCAAAGATTGTAACAGTAGTAGTATTGGTGAACAGCAATAACCTTAAAGTTGCACGTGTTTTACAGAGTCCATTAGAGACAAGAGGGCAGTGTGCATCAGAGTAGGTGGCCATTTCTTGTGCTGTTGCTGATGTTTTCTCTGGAGTTTTTCTTTTTCATTTGTTTTCCTCTGCATTTATTTTTCAGTGAATGGCCAAACAATGTGAGAAGGATCTTGCATATATTTGTAGCAATAAGTCTGAAAAGCTCTGTTGCCACCAGGGCTCTAGAAAAGCTGTGGAGAGGTACAGGGCGTTGCTAGGCAACACCGCATGGCCACAGATAGTATTTTTCTTTTAATTTATTTATTCTTCAGTTTGAGTGTGTCCTGCTTGGAGCCATTTGGGTAATAGTTAAGCAAGCACATAGAAATCAGAGAGCTGCAGGAGTGGAATAAAGGAATGCAATAAAAAAATGTAAGAAAGGAAAAGCCATGACACATAATTAAACGACCAAGAGACCTGAAATAATTAGTAAGGACTGGAGAGAAAAAGTAAACAGGCATGAGGAAATAAGAGCAGGAGAGAAAAAAACCAAAGTTATGAAAAAAAGAGAATAGAAAAGATAGGGCACTATTGAAGAAATATTAAAAATTGAAAGCTCAAACGGTTTATACACAAGGGGAAGAGGGAGCTTACTGCGTAGGAATAAGACTTAAAAATCAGAGATAAAAATGACTTCAAGAAGAAAAGGGAGGAATTTGGTAATGATGTTAAAAGAATGATGATTTTTGTTTCTTTTTGATTTGCATCATCCTGTTCATTCCTATTACTCTGTTTGCACATATGCAATAGTAGCAGTGACACTCAGGAGCTGGGGACTGATTAATAAGTCCAATATGTTTCCCAGAGAGGAAAAATAATTTAAAGTAAGAGTTTCAGTGTTATTTAGAAATTATTCAATCTGTCTGTTTGGAAATAGCATTTTCAAAACTAGGTTATTGCATTTTATTGAAAAAATGTGGATGATTATACCAAGGGTGTTAGGTCAAGCACTGGTTGTGCAGAGGGAGTAGGTTGTTCATACTCTCTGAGTTAAACACGATAAGCAGGGCAGGTCTGTCCTATGCAGTGTTCAGGGAACTAAAAGGCCTTCACCTGCAATGCTTGGGGCCATTTATAGATTTGAATAGCATAGCAATGTGAGGAAAATTCTGTGCCAGTGCTAGCCTGGCTGAGAGACCCATTTAATTAGCCCAGGAACTGTGCTACCTGGCCCAAATGTCTTGAGCACTGTTTGTGGGACCTGAATTAGTCTCCTCCAAACAGTGCTAAGCCAGATTCAAATCTAGGAGTCTTGCATTGCAGTTCTCTTCTGATGTATCTTGGCTCCATATGGACCTAATTGCATGGGAATTGTGGGAAGGGGCTTGGCTGGTGCTTTGGGGCATGTTCATATTGTTCACTTCAGCTTGAACATAGCCATTTTTCAGAGACTAATAAGAAGGGGAATACTGCTGCCTGATCTGTCTGAAGACAGGCCAGAAGGTTTTGGGAGAAGAAAACTATTCAGACTGAGTCATGAAAGCTTCCAAAGAAGTAAAAAGCTTACAAAGAGGACAGCAAATGAGATAGAGAACCAAAAGAGTGCATAGTGCCATAGTGAGGTATTGAGTAGTTAGGGCTCTTCTCTCTAACATGGTAAATGGAACTGAGACCTGAGGCAATATATTTATCCTGGATGCTGTTCTCAAGGTACATGTGAATAAACAAGCAGCATTACATCAGCATTCTCTTAATGCTCTTTTGAATGCCTTGCTGTAGCTTTACATAAGCCCTGTTCATTTCTCTGTATAGGAAAGTTATTTTTCTAATAATTCTAACGTAATTTTTACAGAAAATAAATTAATACCACCTATTTTCTTAAATTTCTTTTGGAAGATTCTAAAGCTTGTTAAACATGCATGGTATCTTCAAAGAATATTGCACTTATTTGAGCAGTTTTCCCTAATTTTTGATTATGCCTGTATGTCTGTAAATAGATGGCACAACAGATGGTGAAAACTTCATGGGATCTGCAACCATTGTAATAGCCTCATAGCTCTGATTTTTCTGAATTTTTTTTGAGAGGGAAAAAGCATTTTAAATGTAGTGTCCTACTTGGTTATTTCTTTCCCACACCATCCCCACCAAGACTAATCTTCTGCCTTAGCAGTGAGTGGAAGGTTTTGTTTTGACTAACTTGGCTTGATGCATGATATTTAAAAATAAGTAGTTATGTTCACTATTAAACAGCTTTGTGAGTCTTTCTGCATTCTTATTCATGCTTTCCTTTTTTTATTTTGCACTTCCATTTGTTTTTCCTGAGTCTGTGTATATTAAAGAGACTGAGGTCGCTGTCTTACTGTATGTTTTGCAGTAAGGTTTGAGATACCAGTCATTGCTAAGTAAAGTAAGGGATGCATGTAATTATAGTAGTTTCTGCACAGTCTTTTTTCTGTATGGTATTTTGAAAACAAAAAGATTTAGCTGATTTTAGCTGATTTAGCTATTTTAGATGGCAATGAATATAAAACGTGCTTAAATACTTGGCTTTTCTGGACATCTCAGTACATGTCTTTTGTAAATCAAAGAAAATGGAAATAGTACAAAAATTCCAGCCTGTTTTTTTTTTTCTGAAGATACGTGATTTGTCAACCCACTTTTGTATCTTCTCATGGCATGTCTCCTGTCACCTACAGTTACTTCTGAGTTAACATATAGTTAAAAACATAAGACCTGAGGTAACATTTTGTTGGGTATTTGCATATGGTGTCCATACTTTGTAAATTTATTATTATTATTATTATTCAGGTTTTCATAAGCTATGATAGTGATGGAAAATCTGAAACACAATGCCAGTATGTAACACAAATGCACCAAAGTCTTGATATAAGGGTTGTATTTTACTGTCTGCAGCCTTTTTTCTAGTACTTATTTCTTTGACTTGGATGGACACTTCTCAAGTGAATTGAATATTTCAAATTATTCCTCTGAGGAAATTTAGTCTCAGTTTCATATTTTCATTGCTTTGTTTAATTGCTGCTTAAGTAGCAATGTGATACTGATGGTAATTTTAGGTAACACAGTAACCCAGAATATAAGTGTATATACTCTTCTCTGGATAATTCACCTGGTCAGATACCTGATGATGTCTTAGTAATATTTCTTGTGGAATTGTTTCGGTCACAACAGTGAAGTATTTCACATGTTGCTGTTTTCTTCTCCTAAGCCAAGCAGACAGAGAATGGGATTTTTCCTTCTCCTTCTATCAGACAGATAATTAAATAATTATTAAATAATAGTAATAAAATATGAAGTTCATTTGTGAGCTATGGACACTGTATGCAAACACCTAACAAAATGTTACCTCAGTTCTTACGTTTTTAACTGTATGTTAACTCGTATGTTAACTCCAAAGTAACTCTAGGTGACAGGAGACCTTCCAGAAGATACATAAGTAAGTTGAAAAATCACATAGCTTCAGGAAAAAAAAAAATGGCTGTGATTTCTCTTCTATAAACTCATCTTAAATACTATTTTATGGAAGTCTTTTAGCTGCTGGAGAAAATTAGGAGCACACAATTTAAGAAGTAGCCTGTGGAAAGGGGGTGGTGCATGTGTTTCTATAACTGGTGGTAGGAAGACACAATCTAAGATGTGATCTGTAAGATTTGGAGACAAGGACCTTGCTATGACCTCGCTATTGTGGTTTAACCCCAGTTGGAAAATAAGCACCACAGCCACTTGCTCACCCCCCAGTGGGATGGGGGAGACAATCAGAAGGGTAAAAGTGAGAAAACTTCTGGGTTGAGACAGTCCATTTAGTAGGTAAAGCAAAAGCTGCACATACAAGCAAAGCAAGGAATTCATTCAGTGCTTCCTGTGGCAGGCAGGTGTTCAGACACCTCCAGGAAATCCAGGCTCCATTGCACGTGATGGGGACAAACACCATCACAGAATCTAATTAAAGTTGGAAAAGACCTCCAAGATGATCAACTCCAACCTTCAGCTACATACTGCCATGCCCACTAAACCATATTGCAGAGAGTAGCCTCTCTGGACCTCCCTCCTTCTTCCCCCAGCTTCATGTGCTGAGCATGACTTCATATGGCCTGGTATGTGCTTGTGGTCAGTTGGGTCTACTGTGTCCCCTCCCAAATCCTTGTCCCACTCCAGCCTCCTTGCTTGGGGTCTTGATGCTGAGTAAGTGCTGCTCAGCAATAGCTAAAACATCCCTGTGTTATCAACACTGTTTTCAGCACAAACCCAAAACACAGCCCCAGAGCAGCTGCTATGAAGAAGATTAACTCTACCCCTCCCAAACCCAGTTTTTTTTTTTGGCAAGAATCTTATGCGAAATCATGAGAAATAGCTGAAGCAGATTAGCTTCTGCAGAACTGGTTGGGAAATATTTTATTTACTTTTTTTAAATATTGAGGCAACAGCACAATGAAAGAAAATGTTTTGTTGTGGCCTGTCTGAACAATACTGCTGTTGGACAATAAACTGTGTCATGTAGGAGATGAGAGGTGGCATCCTGGGCTGAGGAAGCAAGCTTGTTACATATAATTTGCTTTTATTCCACTACATAAGGCAGGACCATACTGTTTCAGGATGGTGTTTAAGCATTTAATTGTAAATTTATTTTTAAAAAACTTTCATATTTGATAATTCTTTAGCTATGCATAAAAAATAAGAGGTATCCTCTAAGTTAGTTCTCTCAGATATTTGGGGTTAATTCCTTAAATTCTTCATCATTTGGGTTCTAAAAGAGCAAGGACTTTTGGGTATGTTTTTCCTTATAGTCTTTGTTGAAGGTCAGGAACATAATCTATTCCGTAGGAGTACAGTTCTACCTACATTTTAAAGATTCTTCCTTTTTTCCCAGGTTATGAGCTCTGTAAATGTTAATTCTCAATATGAGTCTGGTCTTTACCTGCATAGTCTCATTTTATTTAATCTCAATGAGTCAAGGGAATATTTACCTAAGCAGAGTAACGAATCCCAGGGGAAGAGCAAGCAGGGTCGAGGTATGTGAAAGTAATAGGAGGGGAAGGGAGTATAGTATTTGGGATTTTTTTTTCTTAGTCATTAGTTAAATTTTCCCAATCAAGTAGAAATAGTATATTTAGAAATTCTGTGAAGAGCCTGTGTCTCTTTATTTAAACTTAATGCTCTTAAAGAATTAGATTGCAAATTCATGTTGAGAATACCAGGCTCTCCAAGAGGTAAAAGCAAGACTACAACCACATTAAAAAAGAAACAGTATTTAGATTAAGCTTTTGATATTCATGATGTGTTTTGTTCCCTGCCACAGAACCCTGTCCCATAAAGGGAAGCAGTCTTGCAACTGTCCCTTCAAATGCAGGAGGACCAGTAGTTTGTTGCCAAGTCTTCTCATTCATCTGCTGATGAGGTTTAACATTTGTTTTGCAAAGAGAAAGAGAAATGTGGGAGGCAAAGGTTTTCCTTTTTTTTTTCCTCCCTGAACGTTTTTTTACTGTCTTTTAAATCTGAGTCACAAGAGAAAGGAGCATTATAAATTGTCCTATCTAGTTAGTGGCATCACCTGTGTTCTCTGCTCCATTATTATTTCCAGCTGTGCCTCTGGTTTTTTTGCATATGTTTTGTAGCTCTTTATTCTTTTGAGTTCCTTGGTCTACTATTTTTTGTGTTGCATGCTTGGTCCTTTCAGAATGTTTTTTCTCACCCTCCGTGTATCGCTACTATCTGATGTGTTATCCATTGCCAAAACACGTGGTGTCTGCATCTGCTCTGACAACAGCAGGTTGAATTCAAGCAAGATACCATACCCTTATGTGAACATGAAGGCTGTGATAAATTTGCCACTTGAAATTTCTGCGTGAAACAGCATGAAAAGGAAGTTAGCAGAATGCCATTTCTGCACTGAACATCTTTCACAGCCCCAGTAAAATTGCAAACTACGGTGTTAACTATGTTTAACAAGTAATTAACTTCTATGTGATTACCTGTCCTAAGGGATTAAATGTGCCATATTTTAAACTGGGAAAAGTTAAAAAAATCCAAAATTGTCTGCTTTCATTTAAGAATTTACAGTTGCTTTAACTGTAGTATTTCTATAATAATTATTACCAAAACTCCACATTTGCAGTTTCAGAAAACAGCACATGCATCAGTATTTCCTGATATCAATTCTGTATTAGCAATATATTCCTGTTTGTGGAGAAAATGTGATATTTGTTCTTGAGTTTGCATGTGTGCTATTTTTAGTGACTTAAATTAATATACTGCTGAAAAAATCCTGAGAAAATTAACATGGTTATGCTAATAAGGCATTGATTGAATCCTCCCACAATTCTATGTAATGATTTTTCTATTGATTCTTATTTGATTACTGATACTTAGGCTAGTTTTCTGTTGGAATTCTGCTTTTTTGGATCTACTAATATCTATGCTTTTCTAAGAGCTTGTCTGGTCAATGTGGCTGTATCATGTAATGAAAAAAATGCTATAACAAATGTTCATGTATTATGAATGGCATGCAGTCAAATGTTATGTAAATTCCTGAGGGCTCAATATACTTTCTGCAGGTATTAAGAATATGTATCTATTTTAAATTTTTTTTAAAAGGATCTGTTTTTCTTTTGTGAACAAATGGTCAGTGAGCTGTTTAAAGTTGTTCTTTTCCCCCTTTTTTGGAAAAATAACCCCTTGAGAATGAGTCACAGCAAATAGGAAGAAGGAATTTAGTAAGCAGACATTGCAAAGATGATAATATGTTATAGAAAGGATCAAACAGTCCTTTTATGTATTTAGTTTTTGAGATTGTTCTTAAGGTAAGGCCCTCTGGCATCAGTTTTGTTTGGTTGCTCAGTATGAAGACAGTTTCAGGAGGCTTCCTGTATGGAATACAGCTATTGGCTCTTGAATAACATTAGAATAAATGCAATATATGTAAGTCATTTTACCCTATAGCAGATGGGAGCTTAAGTCATTGAGAGAAGATCAATGGAATCATTTAGCTTTTTGTGTTGTTTCAGTGTAGAAAGACAGTCTGTTCCAAATCAAGAGAGAAGTCTGCTAAGAATATTTAGGTTTCATTGAAATAAAGCACAGTTCACATCAAAAGAAGATGTGCTATTTCAAATTCATAACAATTGACTATTAGTCTGTTTTTAATATTTTTCTTTGGCATGTAATCCTGTTTAATTAGATTCTACTCTCTCTGTTGTTTCAAGATTCCATAAACTGGAGTCTTATATACCAGCTGCTAAAGCAGGAGTTACTGTCTAAATGATATTCACAATGAGTATTTGGAAGGTTTACAATTATACCCTTGCTAATAAATTGTGCTATTTTCCCCAACAGTTTTAAGTGCTAATCTTCAGAAGGCATTTTAAAATTAGCTAAAATTCTGTCAAGAGATTTACAAAAATTGTTAGCATGAAGATAATTATGTCACAGTCCTTGGACTCCATCTCTGATTGTGTGCATAAATCAGAAAATGTCAGCTGTGTTTTCCCTTAATAATTATCCTTGCAGCAATATATTACAGTTTGGATTACTATTATAGTGTTGCTTTAGGTTTATAAACCACAAGTTCGTTATTTCTGAAGTTTTCTGCTGATGAAATAAATCACATTTCTGGAGTAAGTGATATTTGTGTTAACACTTCATATCTATCAATAAGAAGGTCAATGTGAAAATCAGCATTCTACACTTTTTTACACAGTCCCCTGAAAATATTCAGCTTTTTTGTTACTATTTTGTTAAAGGAGGTCACTTCCATAGTATGGCTGGCACTTTTAAAAGACCTAGCTGATGTGGTCACCCTTGTAGCACGTGTGGAATTTGAAGTTTTAAGGACTTACTGGACCAATATTTGGGAATCTTCCTGCTGAATCTGTCCTGATGTAGGTATTTACAGTAGGTTTTGTAGGTCCTCAACAGTTTTGGTAATCTCTTGTTGGAACCTACCTCCTTAAACATGAGTTAAAATATCAGAGTGAGATAGTAAACCCTTCGGAGTTTGGATCAGGTTGTCTCATTTTAAGGACTCAGAAGTTTAAGTACAAATACACTTAATAAATTAATAAATTAAATTTGTCTGCATAAACTGTAGGAAACTGACACAAAATACTCTAGGAACCTTTCTCATGGGTTATAAAGAAGAAAATGGGAAAAAAGAATTTGTTTTAGCATTAGTAGTAATAGCAAATTTGAACTGAATAGGTGAGAGCTGTTCTGTCTTTCAATTGCTGTACATTCCTTATGTTTAATACTCAGGAAGTTTGAAATTAAAAGTGTGAGATTTACTCAAGCTTTCTAAGAAAATTTTCTAAAACCTATGCAGAAGCAACGAATTCTGAGAATTCAACAATCGTAATACTAACCTTAACAACCTCTTTCATGGAAGAGAGATGGATTTTCAAGTAGGGCTTTTGATTTGGCAGTGTGTCAGAGATCTACTCAACTTCAGTGGTGCAGGCTGCCTTAGAATAGGTCTTACGCTGTTGTCAGTACAAAAGATTTTTATTTCTCAACTATCTCAAAATGTGTATAGAGAAATTATCTGTAATTTTGAAAGTCTTCTGTGAAGTATTTTGGGATAGATTTAAAGTAGCAGGATATGGCTAGTGTGATTCCACTCTTGTTTTGATGCTTGGAAGATTTATGGTTGATTTCAATGGGAGTGGGGTCATAGTTAGCCCTACTGTATCACAGAATGGGCAAGTTTGAGTTATGGTCTTCCAAGACTGGCTCTTACTCCTGTTGTGGCAGAGCAGAAGCAGCAGTGCTTTTGTCATTTGGGAACATCCTCAGTGGTGACACCAGGCAGCAGACTGCTGTGCTAGTCTGTTGGTTTCTGAGCTACTTCTGCTAGGTTCTTCATTTGATTCAAGGGGCCAAATGAAGAATTCCTTTTCCAATAAGTCAACAAAGAGGGCTTTTTCATCCAAGACAAAAACATAGGCAAGAAAGCTAAGCTGATGAATGTTGAGAGATGGGTGTTAAAGAGTGTGACTTCACTTTTGCCAGAACATCCTAGGTTTTTATTTAAAACCTTGAAGGTTTCTTTATTTCTATTCTTGCTTGAGCTAGATGGTTTCTTCAACCAGTGTCAGAGTACTTTGGACTTGTCACTTAAAATGTCTGAAAATACAGAATTGTGAACACATAGTGTTTGCTCCTAAAGCTTGCAGTTTATTTTATTAACAGAAATAAATTGTAGCAGGGAAAAGTCATACTTTTGTGGTTATGAGAGGAAAAGCTTTTCAACTTGTTCATTAATCTTCCTTCTTCCTCATCTTCATGCACTCATTATTCATCTTTCTCATTTTACCAGTCTGCTGTGTGTCATGCCACAGATAGTTGTGAATATCCAGTCCACATCTCCATTTTTAACTAGCTGTCATGAAGCTTAAGATCTCATATGATAAATAAGCCATTTATTTGTAGATAAAATAGAAATACTTCCTGCTTTTGCTTTTTCACAAAAAGAATTCCAAGTATTTATCCTAGAATCCTATAAGAAGCAGTGTTTAGACTTATGTGGCTTTTTTCTATGTAATGGTATTTTGACTGATGATGACCATGTCCCTAATTGCAACTCTGTACTTATTCTTCCTCCCAAACTTCTCGAGGGTGATATTTAATTTAGTATTGTGCAGAACTATAGATCTGCCAAGGGCGATAACAGATAGACTGCTATATAATTATTGAATCAGAGAGTTAAAACTTCCAGACTGTATCTATACCCACAAAAAATCATTTGGCAGTGAGCCACCAAAAGCAGTTTTTTCATTGCTTGCATTTTGATTTTTTTACTTTAGCTGTTGCTCAAAATGAAACACCTTGAATTGCTTATTAGACTTAAATGTATTGTGATGTATTATGGGCCAAAATACACTGTCCTATGCAATATGTTTATACATATGAATTATTTGGTAGAATGGATAATAGAATGAGCTCAGTTTTTGCTAGTGATTTAATACTTCAGAATGTAAAACTCACCCTGGTCATGGTCTACTGAAGTTTCCTCATTTTCCAGACATATTCTTCAGAGTATTCTCATGCTTACAATTTCATTTCAAGCTTTTCTCAGAAACTGATATCCTTTCAGATGATCTACAATATTGTGTGTGAGCTGACACTCAGACACATGAAGTGCCATCTATGCACCTGTAGCTGAGCTTATATTTGGTATTTCAGACACCCTTTTCTCCTTCCTCTGAGGCAATCAAGCATGCTTGCACGAGTGGAAGAGCAGAGGGTATGATCAGCAGTTGCTTATTCTCCTGTTCAGTACAACTGCAGTAACTGATGACATGGTCCTGTGAGATCATTCTCCTTCATGAGTTTGCTTCTGGCTCAGTTTTTAGCTCATTTTCTCTAATGACTCTATGGTTTGCTCTCCAGCTGCAGTACCTTGCATGAGAGCTATTTGGCTGAAAGTAGCTGAGAAAAATACTGTCCAGAAAGAATTCTCAGAAATGGTAGAAGTACGTTCATCTTCTTGCCAAGTTAATTAGTACAGCATCCATTCTTTGAGTCTGTATTCTTTTTTTTCCCTGGGATATCTGGTCATTTTTATATTGGGTGTATAGTTGAGATGGAGTATTTTGTGTGTAAGGCTAAGTGACCCCAACATTTTCTTTAGATATGGACCACCTTTGTTGTCCTTCAGCCAGTTAACACGGTATGGTCTATATAGGCAAATAGCAACTGAACTTATTTCAGCATTTTCTACATGGACAGGACCAGTTATTTTAACTTATACAGTCTTGAGTTGAGTTAGCTGTGTTTGATAAAAATCTGTGTACTTTGGATTGTCTGTAATTTCTACATGCTTTGGATCACAAGGTCAAGAATAAATTGTGGGATGCTCAGATTTTTTGAACCTGTTGTGAGGTGCTGGGTGACGCAGGATTGTTAAAACATTGGCTCTTGGAGCAATATTCCAAATAATGTTTCCTCTGGCTTCTATTTTCCTGGGGGATGGGAGGTTTAATTTTGCTTGCACAGGTACTTGCGTCTTAGTATTGATGAATAGAGAATCCTTCAATAATTAATATTGATGACTTGGATTTCTTTTATATATTTTAAATGACTAACATGCCTGTATGTGCTTGGAGCTGAAGGTCAGTGTATGCTGATCTGATTAATGGAATACTTCATTGTACAGCTTCCATATTTCTTTTGCAATCCCTTTGACTCTGAGTATGATTTTGCTATGCAAAGGGCAACTGATTGTAATATAAAGAAACAACAAATCACTTTAACTGTGGGACAAGACTTACTGAGGCATGCGTAGTTTTTACAAAGGAGAAAAAAAAGTCAAAAGATCCAAATATGTGTAGCTCTGTTAATTTTTCTGTTCAGAAATGTATTGTTAAAGCATTAAAACTTTGTATTTAAAGATCTATAATCTTATCTAACAATAATGATAGTTTAAATGTTAATTGGACAAGAAAAAATATGTTGCTAGGTCATTTATAAGAATCTAATAATTTCCTTTTCAGTAATGCTTTTGTAGCCTCAGATTGAATGTAATTATAAAAATAAAGAATAAATGCAAATAAGAAAAAAACAATAGATAATTCTTATTGTATTTATTATAACTAGTTTTAAGATGTGTTCTTAAAAATTAAGTTACTTATTAAATACTATGAAAGCAATATGATTAAATAATAGTGCCCATAATTTCTTTAAAATTATGGCTACGTACAGAGCCTGGCAATCCTGCCTTCGAGGTTGTTAGCAATAGGAACTGTTCTGCTTGCAACTTGTTTCTTTTAAACCCATATGGCAAAATTATGCCTCCCAGAGGTAACTTTTGGTATTGGAGAAAGTTGTTGTGTAGAACTGGGGTAACCTAAAGGCCTCCTCTATTGATGAAGCCTCAAGAGAATATAAAAATCCTATGGAAGATGCAGATGATTAGAGAATTCTTGTTCGCTGGTATTTCAGACTCACTTTGTACAGACACAAATTACTGCACTTCCCAGCATCTTCTGAATCAATTTTACTGTCTTTGTGGCAGCAGAAGAAAAGCATCAGTGCTCTGAAGTAATGGAACCAGTCACACATTTAGTAATAATTTACAGAATATATCAAAGTTTTACTTCCTTTATTGTGACAAAATTGTTGGTTTTGTATTACTTTTAGAAATATTGTTGAGCTCTAATCTGGAAGAAACATTGTGGTTGAGGTGTCTGTAAACAATTAAGCTTTTCAATTCCTGTTATGTTTTAAAAATTAAATAGGAATTAAATATGACTGGTTTGTTCCAACAACACTGCCTGTTTTATTGGGATGAAATGTATAAATTTTATTATAATAATAATAAAAATGCTCATTTAGGTTTCTGTTCTCCTGTTTTTGTGCTATAGTACCATTGTAGCCCCACACAGAGATAAATAAAAAAAAATAAAGAAGAAAAAGTAAAAATTCTATAAATTTCATTATGGAAAATTTATAAGATGATTTCCATGACAACCATATAATAAGATTCATGTTTACTTTAATTCTGAGTTCTCAATGTCTTTTTAATGACTCCCATGTAATTAAAACAGAATGCATAATTTGAGGTAACATAATATAAATCAGTTTTGTTTGCGTGATGCTGAATACTGTTAATACATGTACAATGAAGTGTTTAAGAGCCTTACATGGATATGTCCATTTGTTGCAGAACTGTGAGAAACTGGAAAATAATTTTGATGACATCAAGCACACGACTCTTAGTGAGCGAGGAGCACTTCGAGAAGCAATGAGGTAAGTCTGGGTCACCATAGCAACAGTCACAGATGTGGTAAAGAAAGAGTCATTCTTCATTATTGGGGGAACAAATGAGTTCATTGCCACCATTCAGCTCTATTCTCTAAGGTATTAATTTGTCAGTGGAGAGGCTTCCCTTGAGGCTGTACTTTGGTTTTGAAGCTGCATAAATGTTAAGCCTGACTGCACAGTAAAAAATGTAAATGTTTAATTTGTTATTTAAAATGCTTAAGGGGTGCCTTGCTTTATATTTATACTAAACTGTGAGTGAATGAAAATATTGTTCATCTAAATTCTGTAAGTGTTAAACCAATTGTACAACGGTGTCTGAACAAACCTGTATTTGCTTTAAATTGAATTTGATTTTTATGTTTGTAGTTCCTGTGTACTCTGATTTTATCACCAAAATTATGTGATTTTGGTTTTGATAATAGAATGTGATAATAGAATGTAAGAATCTGTCTGGTCCTTTATGTGTTATAAAGATGTATTTTTTGTTTAATATCATATTTTTGCACTTAATACTTATTAGAGGAGGTTAAATTTAGTCAGAAGATGAATTTTCTGCCATCCTTACTTGCATTGCAGAGTACCTGTGTACAGGACTCCAAAGTCCTGCCAGATAGAGTGCCTGGGAAAGGGAGTGTTTACTATGCAGAAAGGTGGTGGAATTGAAGACAGGTTTTCTAAAGTAACTCACCAAATAATCAGGAAGATGTTATTTATAGTATTGTCTGTGAATCAGAAAATTATATAAGCTTCACTTTTAAAGGAATTGAAATTGGTTAGTAAAATGTAATGATGCAAACATAGTGCTTCATCTCATTTGCCTGATCTCAGAGTAACTTCTTACACTTGAACCAGTGTAGTAAAAAGTAAAAACAACAACAATCCCCCTATAAATCTACTTGAAAAAATAAATACCTATTTACTTTGACTGTGTCCGTTATCCATTTAAATTTATGGATGTGTGTGAATGACTGAATTTGCATGAATTACGTTCACGATGCTCATCTCATGTGCACTGACTGTTTGAAGAGGTATTCTTACCTCTTATTCTGAACATTTCAACTCCCAGTGCTGCAAATAACTAAAAATAATGGCATTTACCTTTCTAATAGTGATTTTTGCTTTATGCTTGTGTTACTTCATATGTTTAGGGTCTTCTCTCAGCATGGTTGGTCTGTGTACATAAGTCTTGCATCTAGTGTCAGTAAATGGAAAGTGATTTAAAGTAAAGATTTGGGGGATTTTTGGCAAATGAAGCTACCTTTAATATTTCCAACAAATTGGATTTCAAGTTGCTGCTGTCCTGTAACAGCGTTCAGGTTTGTGACGTTTTGCAATACATGACTCAGCAGGGATATTTTCAAAACTTGGGAGCTGACAGCTCTTCCGTGATCAACATTGAATGGCAAGGGGAGCTTTGGCAATTCAAAGGTCATGTTTCTGTTACAAAGCCTGTTTAGAAGATTCTTGTGATTCTTTGCTGTGCAGAATCACTTTACTATCTCATAAATTTGTATCCTGGATATTTCTGCTAGTGTACAAGCCATTCTGAGAAATAGTTATTGATTGTGAAGAGTGACAGATATTGTGCCATGCTGGAATTCCCTTAATTGCAGTCAGTATTGTATGGTTGGTTATTTCCTTAGTTGCTTTTTTATTTTGAGATAAAGAAAATACCTGACTTACTAAATTTATACTGTTGTGTGTTTTTGTAACATACTTGAGTGCCACATGAAAGGTGCAAAATGTTAATTTAGAGAGGTATCTGCATGTTGGTGTACATATTTTTCTAAATGTGTGTAAATCACACTTGTTTTAGGTTGTACTGTTCTTTCAACTGCTGTATAGTCACCTTGTTTAACTGGGTGGCTGTATTTTTCTGTTTGGATCCCAAGATTATCTGAACATGTATAATTCAGATGGTACATTTTTATAGATTCAAGTTCACTTTTCCTTTCCATGACAAGAGTAGACATTGGACCAGGCATGGGAGGACATAGATTTGCTGACATCAGTATTATGAGGTACCTGCCTCCTTTGGGTAAGGGAGCTTGTGGAGAGGGTTGCATATTGCACAAAAGCACTAAAATCATGTGGGCATGAAAGTAACAGCAACAAAAAAATCCTGGTTGGATAGCTAAGTGGATATATGTGGATCTCAGATGAGCCTTAAGTCGAGTGGGCAGTCTGCCCAAATCCTCTCTGATTTCCCAGAGTGGTACTACTGGTCTGCCAGATGAGAAAGACAATGAACACTTTTTCCCAGTGCTCCTGTTTGGAACGAGACCTTCCATTTTAACTTCATCTTTGAGAAAAATGGCCAATTTAATATGGGTTTCCATACACTTCTAGTCTACGACTATCACTGTGCTCTGTAAACAAATACTAATATCCAAGAAGGGTCTTGTTCTGTTTCCAGCTCTTCAGTATTCAAATTGAGGACTATGTGAAAATTATCTTTCTTGTTTATGTATATAGATGTATGCAAAATAAACTTTCTGGATGATTTTGAAATTATCACAAAACCTACAAACTTTCTCTACTTCTACTTTACACTCTATTCTGGATTTTGAATGAGATAATGAGCTGATAGTAGTTTGCCATTATTCCGTATATAAGGAGTGGGATTCTAAGAATTTGATTTACTTGTGATTGCACATAAAATGCATAAAGCATTCAATTCAGTTAATGTTTTGCTTATTTTGTTAATGTACTCCAAATGTTTTATTTATTACTATATTTTAACGCAGCTGCAATGCTGAAGTAAACAATAAAAATCCATTAGATTTTTGAATTGGCGCTTATAAATGGACAGACTATTGCTTCCTTACCTTGAGTGTGTATATGATAAATTATTGGGTATTTTATGTAGTAACTTGTCAGAAAAAGATAGCTATATACCTACAATGTCAGGTTGCATAAGTAAGAGCAGAATATTTCAATAAACAAAGCTCAGGTTTTTTTAATATATAATCACTGGGAAAGATCTGGATCCAAATCATCTGTAGAGCTTCATCTAGAATTTTAAAGGTGCATTTAGACTGTTTTTTCTGCTACAGGGAGATAAGAATTTGAGGAGCAGAAAGTGGTGTAGCTGGATGCTGACACTGGGAGTCTTTTCATAGGTGGTGAAAGCAGAATGTGGACTGCTACAGTAGGCATTTCTTGGGAAGGTAGGGTAGAGTAGCCTTGAGGAGTCTTAAAATTAAGCAAACAATAATGATACCCCTGCCCCCTCAAATTATAAGGTAACTTCAGGGAGAAGTGTGGCAGAAATCCAACCTCAGTTATTAATATTAATATCTAATAATTATTAGATATTATTAAATTACTAAGATAAGGTTTAGTGAGTTACTGGGTTTAAAAAGGACAAATTTCAAAAAGCAGCAGACATAGCAGGCAGGAATTCTTTTTCCTGCTGAATCTGTTCATTCTGTGTACAGGCATTTGTTGTTGTCATCAAGAGAGAGAATCAGAATTGATGAAATTGGGAGGTTGAAGATGATCTAAATGTGTGGTCTCTGCATTTTATTGATCGCATACTAGCCAAATATTTTTGAGCATGCATCTCCCAAATTTGTATGGTTATACATGTATTGCCAGTATACTAATATTTTATGTGCCTTATAGAACACAACCAAGAATGGAAATGAAAAAAAATACAGATGAAATAAAGACTACTTAATTTTTAAAAAAATCATTTAATAATTGCACATAAGATATTTTCTTCCCACATTGATGTGGCTTGTCTTGTGCATACTCTGCTTTGCAGATGATTGATCTGGACTGTCTTTCCAGCTCAGAGCAGGGTCAAGTAGAGCAGGTTGCTCAGGGCTGTGTCCAACAAAGTTTTTTTTATATCTTCCAGGATGGATGTTTCGCAGACTGTGTAGGCAAACATCCTCGCATTAAACAACAGCAAAACTCAAACAAAAAAGCTGCCAACACCCTCCCCTCTCCCGCTTTAACAAAAAAAAAAAAAACCCAAGCCAGACTTCCACTTCAGCGTGTACCTGTTGTTTCTTGCTCTTTTGCTGGGGATGGCTAAGAACAGTCTGGCTCTGTCTTTGTTTCCTCCCATCAGGTATTTATACATTTGGTAAGATTCTCCCCTGAGCCTTCTCTGCTCAAGGCTGTGTGTCCCCAGGTCTGACAGCCTCTCCTCACATGGCAGACATTTCAGCCCCTCAATCACCTCAGTGCCCCTTTGCTGGGCTCCCTCCTGTATATCCTCCTGTACATTTCTCTTGGCCTGGGGGACCCAGCACAGCACTCCAGATCTGTCTCACCAGTACTGGGCAGCAGAGAAGACTCTCCACGCTCAACCTACAGGTAATGCTGTACCTGACACAGCCCCAGGTGCTGCTGGCCTTTGCTGAAAGGACTGTCTCAGGGTTCATCTTGTCCTTCAGGACCCCCAGGGCCTTTCCTGCAAAGCTGATTTCCAGATGGTTGTTTGCAGCCTGTACTGGGGCCTGGGGTTGTTCCTCCCCAAGGGCAGGATTTCATGGTGGGTTTGTTTGTTTGCTGGTTTTTGTTTGTATGTTTTTTAATGTGGTTTGGGCAGGCTTGTTCCTCCAGCCTGTCAACAGCAGCCCAACCCTTTAGAGAGTCACCACTCATTAGGTGGTAGATTGCTTTTGAACACTGTATATACATTACTATGTGTTCTAGACTTGTGTCTAGTGTGTATTTCATGAGCCTGGTGTCAGACAAATGAAGCCGTAGCATTTCAAATCAAACGTTTTTCCAAATCTAGTGTTGCAGTTGCTTATGTGCAACTGAGCTGCTCATGCTCATTGCTGCTGCTGAGCTGCTCATTGCTTATGAGCAACTACCAACTGAGCTGGTAAGCCACCATGGTGGGTTAAGGCAGTGAGCAATCAGCAAGGCTGGAGAGGTGTTAATACGTAAATGGGTCCTATGAGTAGGTGGATATGGAGATGGTCTGTCTTGTGAACACTGAGTATGTGTGAAAGCTTTGCAAGTCAAAATTAAAGCTGAGTATTTTTGTGTAGTCTTCTTGTTATTAAAGGAAAGTTGAAACATATTTATTTGTACTTTGAAATGGGAAAGTTTGCTTATCTGTTTAAATCAGTATAAAAGATACCAAAGTTCATTTAGAATTTTCTTTTGCATTCATATATTTGCATATGGTTTTAGATAATATGAACAAGGGAGTGAAGCTTCAACTGTGATTTCCAGTTTGCTAGAAACAGTTTCTGTTAATGATGATATTCACTGTTGTCTTGACAACTGTGCAAGCTGGGGTTAGTAATAATCAAGCTTCTTTTAATATGGTCTAGACTCTCAGATGTATTTGACAAATAGTTTCTATGACTGGGCAAAACCCAAGAAAACTGCAGTGTAAGAAGTTCCAAGGTTTCAAAAGCGTTCATTAGTTTGCATAGTAAAAGCTGGAAATTTAAGCATGTAAACAATACAGGTCTGCAGTGCAAACTGCAAAACACGTAGTAACCAATTTGTTAGGGCTCTGGCCTGAGATTGGGCAAATATGGGTTCATATTTGTGTTCTAAGTCAGGCAACTTGGTTTTCCCATTTTAAAAAGTATCATAGAGCTCTAAAGTTAGAGAAACACAGACATGAATTATAATGGATAAGGACAATGAAAATGTCATGTTAAATGTGGTTTTGCTTTCTTATATTGTTCTTAAGCTGTTCTGCAAGATAGGACCAATCTCAGGTAAATTCAAAGGGAAGGTGAATTAAGTTCAGTACAGGCTTCTGGGTGTCCTGGTCCAGGTCCCAGAGATTGTTCAAAGAAATCCTTCTGAGGAGGTAGAAGCCTTTAAAGTGAATTCCAGTATTACAAAGTTCTCTACTTCAATAAAGCCTTCAATATTTTACAGCATTCTCCTGGAGAAGCTGGCAGCCCATGGCCTGGACAGGTGCACCCTTTGCTGGGTTAAGAACTGGCTGGACAGCCGGGCCCAGAGCATTCGGGAATGCTGCTGCATCCAGCAGGCAGCCAGTCCCCTGTGGTGTCCCCCAGGGGCCAGTTCTGGGCCTGGTCCTTTTTATTGTCTTTGTAGATGGTATGGTCAAGGGGATAAAGTGCACCCCCAGTAAGTTCGCAAAAGACTCCCAGGCTGGATGGGAGCATTGATCTGGTGGAGGACAGGAAGGCTCTGCAGAGGGATCTGGCCAGGCTGGATTGATGAGCTGAGGCCAATGGCGTAAGGTTCAGTAGGGTGGAGCGCTGGATCCTGCACTTGGGTCACAACAGCCCTGGCAGTGCTGCTGACTGGGGAAGAGTGTCTGGAAAACTGCACAGGGAAAAAGGACCTGGGTGCTGGTTGACAGCAGCTGAACATGAGCCAGGTGGCCAAGAAGGCCGGGAGCATCCTGGCCTGTATCAGGAATAGTGTGGCCAGCAGGAGCAGGGCAGTGCCCCTGTACTTGTCACCAGTGAGGGCACACCTGGAGAGCTGTGCCCAGCTGTGGGCCCATCACCTCAGGGGAGACACTGAGGGGCTGGGGCCAGCCTGCAGAAGGGCAGCGGAGCTGGGGAAGGGGCTGGAGAGCGAGTCCTGTGAGGAGTGGCTGAGGAGCTGGGGTTTAGTCTGGAGAGGAGGAGGCTCAGGGCAGAATTTACCATTCTCTACAGCTGCCCACAAGGAGGTATTAACAAGATTGGGGTTGGCCTCTTCTCCCAGGCAAACAGAAATAGGACAATAGGGCATGGCCTCATGCTGTGCCAGGGAAGGTTCAGGTTGGACATCAGGAGGAATTTTTTCACTGAAAGGGTTGTCAAGCATTGGAACAGGCTGCTCAGGGAGGTCCCTGGAAGTGTTTACGAAAAACTGGATGTGGCACTTAGTGCTGTCGTTTAGTTGACAAGGTGGTGTTTGGTCAAAGGTTGGTCTCAATGATCTCAGGAATGTTTTCCAAACTTAGTGATGCTACGAAAGTAGCCACTAGGCTTGTGTTAGTGTGTTTATTTGGGACTGAGAGAGTAAGACCAAGTTTCTCTTCTGCCTTCTATATTTACATTTATCTCCAGTGCAATCACTTGAATGCTGCTTAGGGCATGCTTTTTGGAGAAAAGCAAGTGACTGCTTCTTATGTATTTAACAAAAATGTTGTGCTGCTTCCAAACCGCAACAACACTTTGCATCTTGGGTGACCAGCTTGTGTTCCTCTGATATATCTATCTCAGCACCAAGAAAGAAACACTCTCTGCCACAGAGGACATATTAATTAGGTAAGCTGCTGATTGGATTATTGATTTAGACCCTTATTTAGACTGCATTTGGCTTAGAGATTTCCGTAAAAAAATTAGCTGTAGAGGTGTTCTCAGAGTGAAAAAAAACAATGCCATAAAACTGGAGTTGAGGGAATCTTTAACTTGCTCCCCTTGGAATTTATTTTCTATATATGCATCTTCACAATTTTATAAATTTACCATATTATTAACAGCATATGGGGATGAGATGCTGCAAAATGCTAGTGTTTCAAGTCGTGTTTGGTGTTGCATAGAAATGCATGCAGAATGTTAAGGCACTGGAGAACTTTTAATAGTACTTCCATTATAAAAACCCATGTGGCTATAATTTTGAGTGCCATTTTGAAAGCAGAACTTCACTATCATTCTTAGTTTACATTACAGATCAAACAGATTGCCAACATCACTTGCACTGTCGGAGCATTAGCCATATGCCTTCGCAGTGCAAGGCTGCCCTGGATAAGGATAGCTCTGACTAACCAAGCTGCTTATGTGCTAGAAGCTGTTTAGTGGCATTAACAAGGCACTGATAAGTTCTGCCCATGCAATTTTACCATGCTCTTTGTTGGCTAACTAACTTCTGAGTCACCTACTAGCCACCCTTTGAGAGCCTGGGATGAATTGCTCAAATCTGGCCATGATGGAATAATTTCTGTCTATAGACAGATGCTGCAGAGCTGTAACACCAAGCATATATACGAACCCATGACAATAATGTAATTATTTTTGTGATAATTGTTAGAACTAACATTGTCTTTGTCATTCCTGTGGAGAATTAAAGAGCTTCATATTTCATTTTGCAATTAAAAAGAAAAAGAAGGTTCTGATACATGTTAAGACCATTTTTTCAGGCGTCACTCACTGAAAATTTTGTGAAATTAGTGATAATGCTTAACTTCTGCACTACAGAATGCAACTGCATTGCCCTATATATTTTTTTCCAAGTATAAATCATGAAAATTATAAAGTACCTTGTTTTGGCCTTGATTGTGATATTCAGTTGAATATCAGCTTCATAATACTTTCCCCAGAAATTTTAAAACTGAAATGAATTTCCAAGTTTGTCAGCTGATTGCTGCACATCCCTTGTTCAAAGTATTGTATTTAATTTCTTATTTTAAATTTATGAGGTTTTTTTTTTTTTTTTTGTCCAATTATAGGCTGGTTTATTTAGATGTTACAGGGGAGGAGATTAAGATAAGTTAGATTGTTTTCCTTTGACTGTTCCTTTAGTCACCTAGCCAGGATAAACTGACAAATACAACTTTCACTGATTATGTTTCTGAATGGCAAGTATGAATGGATATTGATTTTTTTTGCTATTCCAATTGGCAATGTAGATTTGCAGTTATTTTACATCAGAGGTTTGAATTATGTTTGTAGTGTATATAACTTGTACATGGATATAGAACAAAAGCATTGTGATCAAAATAGCAAAAAAAAAAAATCTACAGGTTTGGAAACTGCATTATAATTGCTACTTTTGTTGATATACTGAAATGTGCTTTAGGAAGCATCTTACATGAAGATTTTTGATAAAATCTTGTAAGTCTTTCATATGCTCTTTTATCTGTATACCGTGACTGAAATATGCTTTGGGTCTATTCTGAGCATGGTAAATACAATGTTTCTAAATTTGTGTGTAGTATTCCCAAGAAGTATTTCAGAGAGGAAAAAAAACCCTACTTTTTGTCACTTCCACTGAGGACAGCCTAGTTTTGTTTTTGGAACCATTTAGTTTTATGGTTTAAAGAAAAGAATTGGATAACAGTCAAAATTTGGTTTTCAACAAACTGCAGGAGATGTTTTCTGATGTTGGTGGTAAAAGAGATTTTGAAAACCACTGTGACAGATGGTTTACCACAAAGACTCTGAAGGTGGCATGTAGGGGGTGCAGCGTCGTACCTTTCAGTGACTAACAGCCACTCATGCAAACAGAGTAGAAAATTACACTACAGAATTTTGAGTTCACTCCATGGGATCCCTCTTTGTTATTTTTTAAAATGCAAAGTTTGAAAATATTTCTGAAATGTGTTCTTTGCTACCATTACCATTCAGGAAGATGTGTTCTGAATTGCCAGAGAGACGATGTATACAATATGGACTACCAGCCTGTACACTTCAGAAAAGGTTTTGGTTCATTAAATAGAAATGTAAAAAAAAAAGTACAGATATGAGAGAGGAAAATTTTCTGGTGGTTTTGTTATGAGCTATGGCTTTTTGTAGATTATTGATGCTTGATTTTTATGTTGCAGGGCTTTGGATGGTTTACGTAGAAGGATTCATTTTACCATTTTAAACCACAGTGAATGCTGGGGATGTATACAGAAGCTGGGCCTGTTGCAGCTTTGGCAACAAAGTCATCTAGATGTTTTAGTGGAAGATGTTGAAGCTCATGCTGTTTTATGTAGAAGTCATTAGTTTAATCTGTAGCCAGCCTACTGAGAGTACCACATTCCACATGTATTTAACAAAGGCCATTTCCTACAGTTTTGTCTACAGTTAGAAACCAGTCTGTCTTTAAAAATGCTGTTTTAGATATATCTGCACTTATTTTTCTCAGACATTTACTGTAGTTCTCAAAAGTCTGACAAAGTATAATCCTTTTTCCTCCTTTGTGTTGTCCTTGGACTTTCCGTTGCAATGGGTGTGTTTAAGTACATTCTTTTTAGAGTTTAGGATACAAAGCAAAGCGAAGAGCTTGAGGAAAAAATACAATCGTCATTGAAAATTGCTTTATTAGGTAGTGTGTCCTTCCATTGTATGTTGATTGTTGCCAGGTAATTATTTTCTTTTCTGATTATGGTGGTGTGCTGATCTGGGAGGGATACAGTTAGCTTTCTTCATAGCAGCTGCTCTGGGGCTGTGTTTTGGATTTGTGCTGAAAACAGTGTTGATAACACAGGGATGTTTTAGCTATTGCTGAGCAGCACTTACTCAGCATCCTCACCCTACCCCCCAGCAAGGGGGCCAGGAGTGCAGAAGGAGTTGGGACACAGCGAGGACAGCTGACCCCAACTGACCCAAGGGATATCCCAGACAGGTATGGAGGTATGGGAAGAACGATGGGGTAGACTTTCAGTGCTATGATCTTTTGTCTCTTCCCAAGACACAGTGTAACATAGTGAATGCATTCCTGGTTTTGCTTTGCTTGCATATGCAGCTTTTGCTTTACCTACTCAGCTGATTTTTGTCTCAACCCATGAGGTTTCACTTTTACTGTTCCAATTCACTTCCTTATTCCATCAGGAAAGTGTGAATGAGTGGCTTGGTGAGGCTTAGTTGCTGGCTGGGGTTAAACCATGACATGTGTTTAGAACCCCTTGGTTATAATGACTATTATTAGCTACTGCTACTTTTTTTGCTGCCTCTCAAGAGTTCTAGCTTTATACTGACTATTGCGGTTTTGGGATGTAAGAGCAAACATTCATTTTCCTAGAAATATTTTGCATGTTGGGGTGAGGATGTTTCAGAGATTAAACTGTGGGTCCAGCTGTGCCCTAAGATATTCACCTTCCATCAGAATTAATCTGTCCTTCCCCTGTAGACTTCTGGATTTAAGTACTGTTTATTTACTTGAGGCTGTTCGGGAGACCAAGAAAAGATTATCTAAATTTAATGTTCTAATGGAATCAACCTGCTTATTGAAGGTAAGACTGTAAAGTGTATTAGACTTTTTTCAGTGAGACAGTTGTTAAGATACACTGGGATCAGTACCATACATTTAACTAACTGGATACAAAATTTAACAGAAACAATTTCCCATCCTTATTTCTTCAGAACAAAGATACTTTACATAGGAATCTGTTTCATTGGAGCTTGCTGTTGAAAAGCTTATGGGCAGCCATTTAAGCCCTAGACCACTTTGTTTTTCAGGAGTCCACCTAGAGGCTTTCACTGCTAGTGCCTAAGGCAAGGCTACTAAATCTCGAGGCATTTCTAGGACTGAGGAAGGTTAGGGTCTCAGTCAACAATTTGAACGGAGGAGCTTCTTACAGAGTGAGACAAACATAAGAGTTGTGGCAGAGAATAAAGGAACGAACAATTCTGGAGTGACTCCTCCTGCCATCTTGAATGCTAATCTAGGGTGTGCTTTGTAAGGTGCACAGAGTATTGGCAGTGACAAAGTTCTTTGTGGAGCAGGCATTTGCAGAAGGCTTCAATTTGTATGTATTTAGTGTATTTAGGTTGTTCAGCTTCTCCTTCTGGTTTGGTCCAATACCAAAAGTTAAGGTGATTTGTGGTTTTTGTGGTTTGTTGTTGTTTTGTTGGGTTTCTTTTGTCCCCAGGAAGAAAAAAAAATGGTCTCTTCTGTAAAATAAATCCTGAACGATTCTAAATATCACCATAGAATTGCGCCCATTTAAGTGAATTTTAATAGTTGATCTGTATATGGAATGGAATGTAATGGAAAGAATTATAATGTGATTTCCATCAGAATACTTACGAAAGACTTGATTTATAATCTGATACCATTACAATACAACAATCTTTTAAAACAAGTAGGTTACTTTAAAATAGTATGACTACTTTTTAAAGTCCTATTTTTGATAGTATTTAATATTTCTACTATTGTCACATTAAAAATTAGGGATTACTATTACTATATATAGTACTTTTTCATTTAATAGTCATTACAGCTTCTATCTTTATAAAGACTATTACTTTTATTACTACTATCAAATAGTAGTGTTTAATGGTACTGATTAATGCCACAAATATTTTTCTTACCACTATTTTGCCTTTTGAAGATTTTTCCACATTTGTGGTCATTAATTAGTATTAACCAACCATTTCCTTTGTAATTTTTAATGTGACAAGTGAAGAAAAAAATTTTTAAGTTGATATCTGACAGTATTACCAAAAAGACAAGAAAACACTCTTTGAGGAGTGTTTTAAAATAGAAAAAAATATATGTATAAGATAATTTTTCTCTTTATCATACCTTATATATCTTCCTGATTGTTCAAAAAGTGGTTTTCCTAGTGCCTCTTCTTGCTTATCGCTGTTTTTTCTAATGAAGAGAAGATGCGCTTGAGCACGTGCAGAACAGTTTCTGTTCCCAGGGAGCTACAGTGGCTTGCTTGGCTCATGGCTGGCTGTTACATGTTGGGCTGTGCCTCTCAGTATCCACCCCTCAGTCTTCTCATTACGAATTTGCTTGAATGGCAACTGCTGGTGCTGTTAACCCCCTTCTGTCCTGAAGGGTATTCCCTTGTAGCTTCTCAGATTAAATATTTAATTGGGGTGGGAATTGTTCTTGTAATTAAAGAACTATACAGAGCTGTTTAAAAATACTTTACCAGGAATGGTTACATATTTAAAAGAGATTCTGTCTGCGCTGAGTGTGTTCCACTAAAGAGAGCTGTGGCAGCATGGCTGAGAGCTGCTGGCTAGGTGGCTGCAGTAGCCTAAACAGAAGATGTTTCTTGAGTTGATCTTTCATCCTGCGCTGAGGTGCAGCTGCACAAGGAGCAGCACGTGGCACGGCTTCTCTCTGGGTACTTGGAGAAGCACAAATGGCTCCTGTGTGAGTCACACGTTCAGTCACGGCCTGCCTGTAAGGTGCTCGGTGTCACCTCCGGACGCCGGTACCAGCTGTGCAAGGGCTGCAGGGCAGCGCGTGCCGGGCCAGGATGCGCTGCTGCACCGAGGCAGGTGAGGGCTGCCCTGCTGTCCCTGGCGTGGCTGGCACAGGGAGCTGGCACAGGGAAGCTTCAGGGACACGCATGTCCATGGATGGCACTTGCTCAAGCCTACAGGACTAGGTTAGAAGTGAGCTGAAATAAGAACTTTACAGGGAGGGTTATGTCAGGCTTAATGCCAGCTGTTTTGTCGTAGAAACCCTCTGCTTCTGGGCCACGCTGCTCATAGACACAGTCATGTTCAGGTATCTTCCACAATTAGAGATGTCGACATTCTAGGCACAAATCCCTCTGTGGGCAGAATCATAGGGAAAGGCTGGTTATCACCTCAGAAGAGAGAGACCCACTCTTCACCCAACTACAGATGAAATCCCTGATTTTCCTTTTATACTACAGGAAGGCATTTAATGAGCAGGGACTATACAGAATGAATTTTTCCCGTTTTTCTTACCTGAAATAGATCTGTTTCAGTAAGTGTAAAACTAGCTCCCTGCTTCTATGATCAATTTTTATTCCTTTATTCTATTTGGGTACATTGGATGAATGAAGACTTTAATTTGGAAAGCTATAAGTAATCTTTTTGCTATTTGCATTGCTAACTATTCTTTCTCTTGCTAGTATAGCAATGTCATAACACATAAAATTTATTTTGTTTTCAAACTAAAACTGAAAACAGAGCCTTGAAATGCAACTTCCCCTAATATTTTCTCTTCTATCATACTCATTTCATTCTTGATGTAAAACAAGAATTCATTGCTTTTGTGGGAGCACGAAGCCACAAGTTGATAATGGTAACTCAATGTTTGTAATATAAAGTGCTGTTCCTGTAGTGTGGTCCAATTACACAATAGTAAAGCAGGGATGTAACACAGCAATGCTGCTTTCCTATTTGTTTCAGTAAGTTTAGCACAGCGGGAAACGTGGCATTCTTCCAAGGTAATGCGTCAAGCTTACAGTTGGATGGAAGTGCGATGGAAATTATTCCAAGTCTTCGCGTGCCAGCTAATAACTCTCGCTGAATGTATGCGACAATTGTCTTGTGAAATGTATTTGATGTCATTTCATTGCGAGGATTTTACATTTTAATTTTGAGATATTATGGTATTCTAGAGATATTTGAAAAAGTTTCTCTGTAGGTGCTACATTTATGGCATTGTAGTTTTAGTAATCAAATGCAATTTCTGTCTGGTTAGAGAGCATGTATACCCTTTTAAAAAAATCCTACTGTATCTTCTGAAATCAGAAAGAAGTACTCCATTAATTAGATCAAATCATGTACATTGTTCCTCAAAAAATGTCCTATTTTTTGAGGAAGAATATATCTAAAACAAAAATCTTAGCTGAAAATATATGCATGATAGCAACAGAATGTCTCCTTTCATTTTGAAGTGTGGAAAGTAATAATGTATCAGTCATTTGGCAGCTGGGAGAAACCAGAACTGTCGAGGCATCTTTTTTGGTAATCATTTTGCTACAGAGACCTGGGGGTTGGATAGGAATCAGAATTTTTGCAGTTGGTCTTATTCTTCACTAGTTTTCACATTGCTTTAAAGCCATTCCTCAAGTCAGTAAATATCAATGTTGCACTCTGGCATCAACCCACTGGGACTGTCTTAAAGATACATTGATATTCTTTACAGCTTTGAACAGTCCTCAGCAAAATATATACATTTAAAATACCATGGCAGTGGCTTTATAAATAGCTCCATGATAAATCTTTTCATTTTTCAAGTGTGGTGAGGAGCAGCCACTGCTTATGGAGCATTAGCAAATGGTTTACCATTAAGGAGTTAATCTTAAGCCTCACTAGCAGTCTTGGAACAGAGGGTGTCAGTGCATACTAAAAATGGTATTGGGTTTTCTTTTTGTGAACCACAGAGAGCTCAGAGTACATCAGTTACTTCCAAACAGGCTATTGAATGCTATCATAGGTAAAAATACCAGCTGTACTGCACCTGGTTTGATTTTATGATTATAAAAGCAAAATTCCTCCATCTCAGGCTTTTTTTTTTTTTTTAATTAATACTCACTGCTCATTTTCAGTGTTCTTAGAAGGGTATCCGACACCTCTTGCTCACGGACATTTTCTCAGTGGTAGAAAGTTTGAGCATACAATAAAGATAATAATTACTGCTAGTGTTTAAAGCTTCCCAAAGGTCTTTAGTTACATACATACATACACTTTTCTTGAAGCATTTCTGAATGCCTTTGGCAGCATTGATCCAGCAAGTGGAAGGTTTGTTGTTCCAGAGGGTGTGTTTGTTCCAGCTGGTGGTGGGAGGCGTTTCAATGCTGACATGTGAAGAGTATATAAAAGAAAATAAAGAACAGAGGGTTAATCAGCCAACCATCAGCCTTGGCGAGCATCAAGACCTGCACAGGTCCAGCTAAGCAAACAGCAGACAATTATTAATGGGACTGAAATCAGGGATTAATCACTACTGATATCCCATAGTAATTCCTACTAGCATCAATTGAATCAACAAATTCTCCATGCAGTTTATATGGTGAGCTTGCTGACTCCAAATGTGTGTTGTGTATGTTGTCAGCATGTAAGGGTCCTTGTGCATGAGAATTGCCTCACGCAGTGGGGAGTGAAAGAAGAGTGTGTTGAGTGGACGAGAGTACATGCTGATTTGGCAAAGGATATAGGATGAATTCCTGGGTCAATCGTGAGAATGATAAGAGTGCCTTTCTGATGAATAATTAAGTATGGGGTGGTCAAAATTTTCCTCTCAGTAGTGATATAATTTGGCATAGTAAGTGCCAATATTTAATGAAGAATACACGTTTGGGATTGTCCAAGCTGGTTTTAGGCTCTTACAGCTGCTTTCATTGCTTTGAAAGCTCAATTTTGGATTGTAAAAAAAGCCAAAAAAAAACCCCAAAACCAACCCCCCTTCCACACATTTTAACATTACCTGTTAGGGATTTTGGGGACAGCAATCACAAAACGAGGATCAGTCAGAGATAAAGATCAAAACCACAGAGTGACAAAACATGCTTGTCCCTGGATATCCTGGATCAGAGTATCTGCTCAACACCTTGCTTTGCTTTGATGACTAGTGCTGACACTGAGATGGTGCTGCTTTTTCAGTAACAAAACTCCAGCTGAACCACTGAGTCAGTATATGTAACATGCTGTGATTTTTTTTCACCTGTTTCCTTGCAGGCAAACATACAGTGAGAGAACAAGTCATTACAGTATGCATTTCGAATGCTACAAGCAGGCCTGAGTTAGAAATAAAAAATAAAATCCAAGTTCTATGAAAATAAATAGCATCTTTCTTTAAACCAAAGCCTCATACCTACTGCTGTACAAAGCAGAATGACTGGAAAATTTAAACTTGGTGTTTTGTTTATTGTTATGAATCACTCATTAATTCCCTTGTTAAATTTCATAATTTAATGTTTTACAGACCTTCGATTATTGTGGCACTGAACTTTCACCAGTAAATTTGTAATATTTCTGTGCCTTATGTGGCAGTATTGTCTTTTATATTTAGTGTGGAACTCCTTTTTGACAGTTGTAGTGCAAAATAATTTTGAGTGTTTGGAGGTGAAAGGACTGTACTACTCAGATGAAGTGAGCATTATTTCTGAAAGCATAACCTACACTGCTGTTGCTGTCTTAAATATGTCTTAGTGCTTTATTTGCTTTTATGTTTAAAATTACTGTTTGATGGTTAATGATGGAAATTACTACAAGAAGGGAAAAGAAACTTTTAGGGGTTTTTTACTGCATCTTGGCTGCAGTTGAAACAATGGGTCAGTGGCACTAAGTATAGTCTGTTTGCTCATTTTATTTTACCTTTCTTCCCGTGAATGGATAACAGTCATTTCATACCTTTAATACTATTTTTTAATATATATATATATTTAAAAAATGTAAGAAAGAAAAGCAGTGGGGAGGATTTTTTCTCATCATCATCTCTGATTGCCAAGTTATTTGTATGTAGAAGGAAGATTCTTTTGGTATAATCAATCTGCTGCTACCCATTTTACTGCCAAGCATTCCTTCTCTATGGTAGCGTAATGTTACCTAGGGAACAGCTTAAAGCTGACACATACAGTGGTGCCACAAATTAATTTCACAGTTATCAGGATATAGGGTGATAACAACAACATGAGCTACTGTGAAATTACCATTGTTCCTATTGAGTTACAGTGTAATTATTACTTTTGTGGCAACTATGCAAATAACTCATGTCACCACTGTAGGATGGGATATGCATTCCTTTCTCTGATTCAGTACTTTGTGCTTCAGAGACATCTTCATGTGCTATAAACTAGAGCTCTGCTTTGAATTAAAAGCTAAATATGGTTATATCTTCACAAAGAAGAAAATGAAAAAGAGAAAAGCAATACTAAAGAGACTAAAAACCAAAATCCACTGCAGTCTGTCCATTATCACCTGGAATCGGATCTGCAAATATGTGATAATTTAGGAGAATAATAACCACACTGTTATTCTTTCATTGCTTCCAGAATGAGAGTTGGAACCTTCCTTCAAAAAGGGAGCTTTGAATTAGTTACTTGCTGCCATTTTGGTTTGGTAAAAGGGACAGGTGAAGAGATGTTTAATTACGTTTATTCATATTGACAAGTAGAAAAAAAATAATTGTGGAGCAAGGTTAAGATGCTGTTTCCAGTATATAAGATGGAATGCATCCTTGGCCCTGAACATTGGACCCTGGTTAGAACAAAACAGCTGCTGAGGGTTAATGATGGCAGAAGACCAGGTCAGATTGTGTGGTGAAGCTGGCCCAGGTACTCCTTGTAGTGCTTGCTTAGAACCAGAAAGAAGTAAGCATGCTTTGGGGGCTGCAGGGCTGCTTACATGTTTTCATAAGGTAAGATCCTTGAGGTGGCTTTTTTTAAATTTTTCTGTGTATAGACTGACATTTTCAAACGTTCCTACGGAGAGCTTGGCTGGGGAACTTGCAATTATGTGTGGATAGATCCTCATAAGAAGCTTCCAAGATTTTTATTCTAGATAAGTAGCTAATGACCAGATTTTCAAAAGTGCTGAGAATTCAAGAGCTTGTAATGTTTAAATAAAGAAAGAATATTTTTGAGATGTGTCATTTAGAAAAACGTAACAGCTACTATTGCATGTAAAGAATGAACAAATGAAACTTGATTAAATAAGTCCATAATCGTCCAAGAGAAGATCTATATGTGTAAGATAACTCACTATTATAAAAATTGTGAGCAAGATAGATTTCCCTGAAGGACAAAATTCTGATTATGGGTAAGTTTTTTTTCTTTTTTAGAGTTTAGTGAAACTTCAATGACAAATAATTGTATTATAATGATACCCTCTGATTTTTCCCCCCAAATTTAAACTCTTAGTTTGTATCTTGTAGTATATTTAAAATGAAATTGAAGAAAGCATTCTTTCATTTTAGTTATGACTTTTTAGATATTCTTTTTTAAAAGAATGGTTTTGAATTTATTTTGAAATATTGTTTTAAATTGCAAGTAGCTTCCAAAAGGAATCTGTTTCCTCAGTTCTTGTTTCTCTGCATGAACAGAAATACAGAACAGCTTGATGAGCCCATTTCTGTGAAGGAATAAATGAACCACATTCTGAAAGGAGCTCTCTGTGTTTGTGAAGATTTCTAAAATGTCTGTCTGCACTGTATCACCAAGATTTGAACTGCAATTGTTGGGGCATTTTTCAGTAGTCTGATAGTTGTAAGTCTGTCTATAGAAAAGCAATGTTCTGTTTCTTTCTTGTTCTGGATTTTTTGGGTTTTTTTTGTTGCTCAGGTTTTACGCTGATGGAATATAGCAGTACCACAAAACCTCTGCAACTGATGATCTGGGGGAAGTAATCACAAGATAAATAAACCTTATGTTATGGCTCATTTATTATCCATGTGATGAATAATGGTGGAAAAGTGTGCGGTAATTAATGGACTGGCTTCATGGAAAGACTCCTGTTTATCATATGGTTGTTGCTTTTTCTAGTGGTTTGCTGACAAGTATATTTATTGCACTATGAGGAGGTCACTAATTAATATGGATATTAGTAAGGCTTTGTGATAATACTCTGAAAAACCTGATTGTTTAAATATTTTCTCTCTGTCCTCCATTCATTGAAGAGCTAAGTCAATATTTTGTGCTACAATTACTGCCCAGGTGCAGTAATCTTTAACCCATATAAGTTACATTTAAAAGAAACAGCTTGGGCTTAGCAAGAGTTTCTGGAAGATCTGGTGCAATCCTTGCATGCTTCTTAGGAGTCAGCCTTGTGGAAGCAAGTCATAAAGGTTTAGAGCCACCAAGGTGCTCATTGTCTCAGTTTTGGAGGATGTGGGGATCAGGGTGGGTTGCTGTGGTACTGTGGGGAGCTTCTACTGGAGCCACAAGTGACCCAGAAGTAGAAGATCATTAGAAAAATCAAATGTTGTGTTTTGTATACCTTATGACCCAGACCCTGTTTAGGATGTGTTATGTATTGACAGCTTTTTTAATATAAGTAAAATAAAGTTGCTGAGGCTTTTGGTGTTTTTTTGTTGTGGTTTTTTTTTTTAAGAATGTAATTTTGAACCATATGGTGGGCTTTTTTGTTAAAATGTAACTACAACCTACCACCACAACTGCTTGCATAAAAATCTCTGGCTAGCCATAGAGCAAAAATCAAGAATAATTTTCTTGCAAAATAGGTAGTGTCAATTATTTTATTGCTTTTGGTGTAATTTATTTATGGTTTCTTATTGTTACTAGACAAATAATGGTGATTTTGTGCTGCATGATGAGATAGATGTTGTTTTAAAAGAGCAAGGAAGTTTAGATCTCTTCACATGTTTTCAAGTAAGAGGATGATCTCAGGTGGTTATTTTGGTGGATTTCTTTCCCCTCATCCGTGATGACCAGTTTCATATATCCTAATAGGGGGATAAGAGTGGGCTTTTTTTGGTGTTAGGCAGCTAACCTTTTCCCTTTCTGTTCCTTTTAATTTTTTTTTTTTTTGTCTCCAGGTTATTTTTTAGTAGTTCCCCTATGTATCCTACTAGCACTTCACTAGTGAAGAGGGACTGAGCCTTGTCCTGTACTGTAATCTGTCTTCCTTTGCTTATGGAATAGCTGTAGGAAAGGTGGTAGCTTTTCAGACTCATCTTACATTTTCTTCTTCCATCTCTGATTGACCATTCATCAATCACACTTCAAAGTTCTCAGCAGGAGCAGCCTGAGAACTGAGGTCCAGCCCTGACTGCCAGGGAAGCACATTAGGATGTGGTGGTTTACAAAGGGTCAAACCCCACATAATAACTGAGTCACTCTGCTACTGCATGGTCAGTTTAAGCCTCTGAAGTCAGGTCTGTCAGCAGAGTCCTGGGAAGGTTCTTTGACAGGTTCTTATGACCCCTATCACACACAGGCAGCCTAATCTGAACGGGAAATACAACCTAAGCTGTAGTATGCACTGTAAGTACTGATAAGTGGATGTGCTGTTGGAATGGTGGTGTGTAAAAGTGAGAAAAATCTTTTTTCCGGAGTCTTGCTGGAGAGGGCATCAGAAGATAAGATACCTGTTCTTTTTGTTTTCACAACTGACACCACTTTTTGCTTCATGCTGTGACTTAATCCTGGGAAAAAAACGAACCATGTGAGAATGGGAGAAGTCCATAGCAATGTTTCAGTTGATGGAAGGTGAACTTTTAATGTGAAATTTACATGCCCCTTCCTGTTTGTCACAGGTGCTGACAATGAGAGCACTGTGGCCATGTCCTTCCTTGAAAAAAGCTTTCCTTGGGAATTCCACCTTCTGGAAAAGACTTAAAATGGCTTGACTGAAATTGTGGCTCTTTACCAGGTTGAAAGCTGTGGTCTTCTTGTTTCAAAATAATAAACCTACAATTTCTTTATGCAGGGCCACTGAAAATTAACAATTATCATCTGTGTTCTGAAGAATATAAATAGTTGCTCCAGGGAAAAATAAATAAATCAGTGCCAAATCTCACTAAATTAAAAAAACAAATAACCTATTTCATTTTGGCAGGGTTGATAATGTTCTGATCCTTGGCTTCAGGGCCAACATATTTTTCTAGGTCTACATAGAAAGATGTTCATGTCATTCTGCCTCTACAGTAAATAAAAAGCTGGATCAGCTCTCCTATGTTGTCTGTAATGAGTTCCAACTGGAGTACTATCCCTCCATCCTTGGCAGCCTAGGCAGCTTTTCAGTGGAAAATTTTCTGTTTTTCTGAAAGCAAAATTTTTAACCTCTTCCTTGCTCAGAAAGGTATAGACATTGTAACATTAGAGATTTCCTTAAAAACTGTGTCAAAGTCTTGAGATTTATGGACATTAGTATATTTTGTGTTTAGCCAGAAGAGTCCTTCACATTCTTACACATCTTATTTCTTGTTTGGAGAACAGACTTTGAGTTTTGTTTATTGTTAGAAGGTAGAGGTTCTGGATAAAGTCTGGTACTAAGAGTTGTCTCATATCAGCTACTTCTATATGATACAAATTTATTTATCTCTCTCTTCCCCCCCTTCTGCCCAGGAATTACTTTGCTCAGTAGTCTTTTGTACTGTTTTTTCTCATTGAAGCCTGCAAGAAGTTAGTTCATGATGAAATTATTTGCCTGGTCAGTTCACCTCTGACCAAAGGAACAAGTTCAGCAGTAGTGAAGTTTTAACTGAAGGCAATATATGGCATTGTATATCCAACAATGCCAAGTAGGTAGAACTGTATTACAGCAGAAATGTGATCTATACCAACTTCCCTAGGAGATTATATGTGATTAAGGAATTCCTTGGAAAAGAATGAACCTTTTTCATTGTCCTTCACTAAGATCTGTGACAAGCTTGCTTTTTCTTCCTATTTTGCCAATTTTCATATTCTTATGGTGGATAAATCAGATCTGGCACATCAGTGTGGTGCTTTACAGCTATGAATTCCTTCCCTCAGCACACATGGAAAACTCAGCAAAGTCCTGAGCACTTTGGCCAGCACTGAGAAATTTATTTTGCTTTAATTTTAAACAAAACCAAATTCTTATTCTAAAACTCTCACCTTTACACATGAGCTTCAGTGTGTGCACAGCATAGAGCCGCAGTGCTTGTGTCAGTCAAGGTAATATCTGTGCTGTATGTTGTATTTATGTTGGCTGATGGAAACAGACTCAAGCCCTAGGAATTCAGCTGTTGTCTCTTTTGAGATGCTGCCCTGCCACGTGCCCAGTGACCTGCCCTGAAGCAGCTCATTTGCTGGAAGTTCTCAATAGATCAATCCCAAGTTTCATCCAGAGACTACTTTCTAAGAACACTAATACTTCTGTAACACCATGGATAGTCCTGATCTTGTGTGAGTACATTTCTGTGAGGAGTAGGATTAATAATTAATGCATGTTCCCTCTGTGTAAAACAGGATAATCTCTGACAGATGGTGATTTTTAACAAGAACATTGCAGCAATTCAGCATGAAAAGCATGGTTTTTCTGTGCCTCAAAACTAAAAGATGCTTACACAGAAGTATGTAAAACCTGCATGGCTTTCTTGTACTCTGTTACTAGTTTTGGATCATGCATAGATTGAATTTCTGGGAGGTTGTAATAATAGTGGTGGTAGTGTGATTTTTGTCACATTTCATCGCATTATAAAAATGTCTGAATACTTCCTGTCCATTGTGCTATCTGTAGATGAACAGCTGAGAGAAAAAAACAAATTGCAACTAATAGTAGCAACTTATTAAAAAAATTCTGACAAAATATTTTTCATCATTTTTACTATTATGGATAATATACAGAAGTTGGGAATTTTATTCGTTATATGCCTTCTATAGTTGTTGAGGAAACAAGATAGTTAATCAGTTTTTAATCTTTGTGGGCTATGAAATGCTCCCCAGAGATCTGGAGGTCAAACTAGGCACCCATCAGTAAAGTCAAGCTGTGCTGGTCTCCAAGGGAAGATCATCTGTCTCTTTCTGAAAGCTGCAGAGGTGTATATTAATGAATGTTTGAATGGTTGATGTGCTGTCAGGTGCTCCTCCAACACCAGCATTAGGCTGATGTACTAGGAAGACTGCCTGCTATGCTATAAACATGTTGAATATTTAGATTTTCTCATTGTATGTAAAGAACTGTTAGAAAAAAACATGCACCATTGCATACTTCAGATGGATGGGTGTCATTGCTTAAATGAAGGCTTTGAATCACAAATGTATGTGCAAGTAGCTATTTTCGTCCATTTGTAAAATGCTCAGCTAACTATTTCTCAGAATGAGTAATGTACCATATATAGCACCAAAACAGTGTCTATAGTGCTTTGTATGATTCTAAGCAAAATAGATATGTTTATTGAATACAGCATCTAGTTTGCATCCTTGGAAGTATCCATTTGGACCTTCTTTCTCTGGAAATGGGATTTTTGAAATGCTGCACATCTGTTCAACAGAATATATCTATTTTTCAAGTTTATTGAACAGAATATAGTATTTTTCAAAGAAATGAACTGAGTGTTTAATCAGTTTTTATATTGAGGAGGCTGAGAGCATATGAGAATATCTTTTAGATTACCAGGTCAGATAAAGTACCTGGTAGTTATGAGACAGTGGAGGGGAATTATTAAAGTCTCTTAGGAGTTGCCACTTTACCTTCCTAAAGCCCAAGAGCACCTGAAGGTTGCCAGAGTACTTAGGCTGCACTTCCATAAAAGAGCTTCTCAACACTGCACTCTGTAGTAGATTTCCAAATAGGCTCTTCCTGTTCCATGTTGATTCAGTCCCTCCAGGTTAACCAAGCCAGATGTGCAGAGGAAGCTTAGAAACTCTCTGATGCCTAAAGGTAATAGGGTAGAGGTTTACCAGGTATTTCACATGGTAAATATATGAGTTCAAATCCCTGCTCTTCCTGATTTTTGAGTAAGTGCCTGAATTTAGAACTTTCACAGCTTAGGGCTCAAATATAAGTTGTCTGATAATAGTTGCTGTCAAACTGTTTTGATTTTTTTTCTATTTTCAGATGGAAAAGCAGAGCTTAAATTTATTCCCTCGTGAGCAAGTGCATAGTAGTAACCTTTGGTAAAAGGAAAGCATGGCTCTGGTTTACCCTGTCAGATATTTAGCAACTTAACTCTTAGCAGCTAGCATCTTGGTTGTTCTTTTGAGAATCTCTTACATATACTCCTGCCTACTCTGTCCATTCATTTAGTGTGTGTTAAGAGCCTGAATATCCAAGTTGGGTTGAAGAAGTCAGCTTTAGTTAACTTTGGGTCTTCAAAGCTCTTGTCTTTGAAGATGAAACAGCAGTCAAAAATACTGCTTCAATGCTTGCATTTTGAATTCATGAAAAAGGAATACCATGTGCTTGAATAACCCAAAATTAAAGCTAATTCTCTCAATGAGAGGTTATACTGCTGAATGTAAGACTTAGGAGGTAGGATATTTAAAAATACCTCTAAAGTTTTGGAATGGTGAGAAGAGCCAATCTTTCTTCTGTATCTTCAAGCCTGAACCACTATGCAGGGTCACCCAAGTGATTTGAGCAAAGGTAATTTCCATGTGTGTGGCAGTGCAAGTAGGTGTATTGCAGTTCTCAAGATAACTGTTACCATTCTAGTCCTGTTTGTGTTGAGGTGAACTGTCTGGGCTCAGTTTAGATTTCAAGGCCCCTTAGATTGTTTCCACAAGATTTTTTCACCATTCCCAGCTCTGTTTTTCACAAATGTAAGCAAATGAGGGATGGTAACCACAGGGAGTTTAGGAGCTGTGTTAAAAATTACATATCCATCAGGAACCCCCAAGAATATCTCTCCCTTGGGCATATTTGAACTTTTAATCTTCTTGATTTAATAATTTGATTCAAAATCTTCAGATGAGAGTGGATCAATAACTGGGTGTCTGCCTGGGTAACTGACTTTGTCTCCTTTGAAGTAAAATGAGATTTAGTTTTGTATTCTCTGAGTTTTGAATACACTTATCTTCTAACACCTTGTTTTATATTATAATTTCAGTATTAGCATAAGTCATCAAAAGAATTCCTCTGGATACATTACTTGGCCCTGGACCATGGGAGAGAGATTTTATGATAGGAGCCATCCCAATGTCGTCTCTGTTTTAGACTGCTGTGGAGGTTTGAAGCAGTGTAAGGAATGACTGGGAGCTGTGTATGCTGCTGCCCACTCCGATATGACTGGGATAAGGCTCTACAAGGCCTGATGATCGCTTTAGGTGTATGTATTTTTAGTGTGGAGTATGTGGGGTGTATGGATGTGTTTAGTAAGAGATCATCTCACTGGATCTACTGGACAGAGACTGGAAGTGGAGTCTGCACTGAAGAGCAAGAACTGAAGCAGACAGATCCAGAAACACTCTGCATAGCACAGCCATGAGGGAAAGGGAAATAGTACAGTAAGCAGCATTCAAAAAGGGAGAGGTATGTCTGTCCCCTCCACGTGAGCTGAGTATGATGATATGGTACTGAACAAATAATGGTAGTATGTACAAACTCACTAGTCTGTAGAATCTATCGTCTCTGTAGTTTGCATAACACTGCATTGAGATCAATGGGTGATTGACTATAGCAGATTGACAGTGGTCAGCTTTGCCGCAGATAACAGACCGAGATAAAGAAAAGAAGTTGATCTTCTCTACCAAGTAAGTTTCATAAGTTTGTTTTACATCTGAAGGACTGCTCTCACCTTCTGGAAAATCTTGTAAAAATCCTAATGTCTACAGTTTTTTGTGGAGCAATAGTCTGAAATCTGTTTTCTTTTTCCTGTAGAAGTAGATTGACTTGTAAGAGTATTAAAAAAATTGAAGTTCCAAGTTATGTTAGTACATGGCATTAGTACTGTACTTTATAGTGTTCAGGTTAGTTATTGTATCACAGTGGAAATGCTCAGAGAGTATTTCTGTAGAGTTAGGAAGAGGCTAACAGCAGTTTATTGCAAGAACAAGGAAGATTGTTCTTGCTGCACTGATTTGCAGCAAGATTATTAAATATTATGAGACTTGCTAGGCTATGCTGTTATTGCGGTGGATTTGGGAGATATACAGAAGTTACCAGCCTTGCACGCTTTTTATTTCATAGCATTCTGGTGTTGTGAAGTTGAGGGAAACTCAAGTACTTCTTCACTTTTTGTAACTCCAGATATTCCTGGGCACGTTGCTCATGAAAATACCTCTCTCAGGAATGTGTACTGGGGTGCTAGGACTTTGGAAAGGATTTGAGTAAATAGCAAGTGAAAACCTAGGAGCGATGAGACTGCCTTGTACCTTTTCTGCCGCTGCAGTGTAGTTTGTTGATATTAACGCTTATTTCCATGCAGGCAAATCACATGGGACTTCAACCGGGAAAAGTGATCATTTTTATTAGTAAACAATTGTGAAAGAAATCACAATGAATACATGTCCAATATTTTAAACTTTTGTGTGTTATTTTTTGTGGTTGGGGTGTGGCATGGTAAGGCCTCCACATGGGAAAAAAAGGGCTACAGTCCTTTCTTTGTACTGATCCTGCTGTATTTACTACTCTTTTAACTCACTTTGGGGAAGTTTGTGGTGCTTGTTTTGCAACTGCAATGTGCTTTCAAACAGGAATGAACTGTTTGTCTTTTGTTCCAAGATTGGACTGGTGAATCATGAAGGGTTGTCTGCAGTGTCCAGTGTATCTTTATTGGGGTATTGTACTAATGTTTTCTCATTACTGCCCATAGACCCACTGGAAAGAGAAGTCATGAAAATAAGTTCATGTGTAATAAATATTTTTCAGCTTTTTGGTTGTGGTTTTAAACAACAGTCCTGTTAAAATTTATGTGTTTAAATCAAAGATATTGCACTGTTAGACAGAATCTACAATGTCACCACAAATGGTATGATTTTATTAGTGGTATATCTGCCACATGAAACAATTGCCAAATCAAGGTCTATATCCGTGTGACAAAATTAAAAGCTTTAAGTACATCTCAGTAATGAATTCAGATATTTTTATCATATGTTAAGTCTGTTCTCAATACAGAACTCCTATTGTTTCTCATAGACTGTGTTTGAGAAGAGGGAGTGTGGGTTTGTACAATGCTGCTGTCTGGTGCAAGTCAGAATATGCCTCCTCCTGAGTAGACAGCTGCTGCAGTAATGTCAAGAAGACTCCATGTAACCTTCCCTGTTGCTTTTCCAGGTGCTACAATACCTGGAGGAGGTGAAACTTTTACAGATGTTAGCATCTGCGGCAGAATAAGGCTCTGTTGATTAAAACTTGAATAATCTAACCACCTTAGCAGGAGTTAACCCAAAGTACTTGTGCACTATGGAAGTGACATGACGTGCTACCTATAGCTTGTTTCCTCCTCCCTCTGTGTTTTAAAGTAAATGATCTGTTTCTTCTACTGGTAGGAACTCTTGGGTTTTTTTCCTATATTGTCAAACTATTGAATGCAGTCATACTTTGAAAAATAAAAATATTCAGATTACATTATTTTGCACTAGAATTAGATATACATTTGGGAACTACAACATGCACTTTACAATCTTGATACATTTAATTTAGTACTAAATGGAGTACATGAATCTGTAGGCTGTAACTTGCCTGCTGGATGGACATTACAGTAGATGTGTGGTCCACTCCTCTGTGAGCAGTACACATAGTGCTCATTTTAGAAGATCTGGAAAACATCTCTTTACTCAGTGTTGTAAGAGGTGTGTTTTCTGTACTCTGGGAAGAAGTTTCATATGGTACTTTGCATAGCAGAGGGTGAAGCACCAAAATTTTGTTCTGGAAAAATGGCTGATGAAGGATGAATCTTATGTGTAACTGACCTAGAAATGCAGCTCTAGCTATGATTAGGTAGGATGCAGGTGAAATTTGTGAGGACTGGCTGTGTGAGGATTGCATGTAGGCAATTCCTTCCCCATCTTAGATGTACTAAGGATATGAAAAGTATGTACAGTTGGAGGTAAATAACTGTCCAGCTTCCAAATTCTTTCTGGTAGCATTTTGTGGTAGAGGTATTTCCAAGCAAGCCTAGTTGTGGGTTTTAAGAGAACCACTTTGGGAGGAAATTTTCTCTTCTTAAGTCACTTCATGTACTGAAGGTTACAGAGTCCTACACTGTCTGCATCTTCTGATAACTGGCAGCTGCTTTCTTTTCAAATATCTAACTGTGACATATCTGGGCATATTCTGGTTTTTATATTTCCTTGTTTCTTGTTCTTGATAATGGTTCTTGATAAATGCTTAGTGTTGAAATCTGTATATTACCCACTCATTTCTGGAGTGGGGGATAACTGCATTGGTTTCCTGCAAACTTGTTAGAAACTTGTGAGGATGTGCTTGCATGCCACTTACCAGTATAAGTGTTGGCCTGGTTTTGGACAGAATTTAAGATGTGCATGTACCTATTTTAGAGAGACTTATAAGGACCAGTGATTTTTAATTAGCTGGTAGGGTGATGCTGCTCTTCTGACTGTGGCAGTACAGCTCTGCTGTTGTGCTGGGCAGTCAAGGCAAGGGACCATCGTTCAAGTGAAAAACTGCACATGTAATTCCTGGGTCTGCTGTGGCTTGGATCTGGTAACCTTGAGAGCATCCTATAAGCATCCTTTGCATCACCAGGTTTTTCTGGAGCAGGGGAAAGCTGGCAAGAACTTTCAGTTGTGTTCATTCTTCTAATTTTTTTTTGTTTACACTTGGATTGATACTTTAAAGGTGAAAAAAAATTCAAAGGGAAGATAGGCTTTCATTATGTATTATAGATCAAAATAACGTGATGGTTTGTTGGGTGGTTTTGTTTGTCTGGTTTTTTTTTTTGACCAGGATATAAGTCAAAGCTTTAGTTGATAATGTAGCTGCTGACATTAGGAACAGTTCAAAAAGCACTGAAAATTTAGCTTCTTGCATTTCTTCTGCACTACATATAATGTCTTGTAATTTGAGGCTTCCCTACAGCAGAAGCCTCACACTGCTCAAAGGAAATTCTTGGAGACTGTACCCTCTCTAAGTGCAAAATTTCATTAAAACACAGACTTTGCGGCTCGCTAGGTACTGCAAGTTTAAAACACCCCGTCACCTAGCTTGGCTGCCTGTAGGCTGGAAGTACTTTGGAAACTGTAGCACTAAAAGGCAACTTTTGGAAGGGACTGATGGTTAGAGGCAGGAGGGCTTCTTCTCTGGGATTGTCTTTTGGCAGTGTGGTCTGTCAGGAAGATGTGTTTAACATGCTGGCTAAAAATAGGAGAACTCTGAGGCCTGTCATCCCTGAGCCTCTCTTGATACCTCAGATGGTTTAATTTAGAGATTGTTAAAGTATTTTGACGAAATTTAAGTCTCGTTAAGTGGAAGGGTCCTGTTTCCTTCTAACAAATTCCCTTTCATTGAATAACTTTGGAGTCATTCAATAGAACTATTAGGTACCATAGTCAGTTTCACTGTGTGCATCAGGCGGATGGATGCTTTGTATGACAGGTGAGAGTGGAGGTTTCCTTCAGAAAAGTTTCTTTTCAAAGTTAGTTATTTACAGACTGCAGCCTCAGGGATAGCACTAATGCTTTTCTTAGCTACTGATTTATGCTAGCCCCAGTCCAAATAAAACATTTGATTTGTGCATTCTATTTTAAACAGATGTGCACATGCTTGCTCTCTTCAGACATACAGTATTTTATCAACACAAGGGATCCTTATTTCTTTTATTACAGTGTGTAGTGACTATTGAGAGACAACAGCGAAGCAAGGAAGTTACCTAATGTTAAATTCAGACAGGAAGTGATAGTCTACTGTTCAGAATGTCTTCAAAGTGTTTCATACACCTGGAAAACATTTGTGTTACTCTATGGAAAGAAACTGAATATTGTTTGGATTCCTATTTAACTGAAGAAAATGACAGCTTCATTTTAATACTGTTTTTGATATGTTTGGTGACATACTTGAGCAGGTTAAATAATTTTATTCCCTGTGGTATTCACAGTGTACAGAGCACTGTTTTGTTCAGTATATTTTGAATGTAGCCTGTTAACATGCAGTAATCTTCAGGGGTTTTTTTTCTTTAAACAATCCTAACACAGAGCCCCAAAACTTAGGTGTAAAATAAAATTATAATTTAATGTAATGATACAGTATGTACACATGCTGAGTTACACCTTATTTTCTTCATGAAACTGATGCAGAACCTACTAGATACTCCCTCTATGATTGGTATTGCAAGTTGATCAGAGAATCATTAGGGGAAAGATAATTCAAAAAGTCCTCTGTAGGATTTCTCATTAGTGTGAGAGTATATTCTTTATTGCAGTAATTATTGCTGTACTTAAATCTAGTGGAGGACAATGTAAAGTGAACTGATTATTGTAAATGTGTAGATATCCAGTCTTTCCTGTTTACCAGTAATTTCAAACATACTTTGTGCTTTTTGTTTAAAGAACCGTACAAATAAGACTGCTTAGATTTCTGAAAGTGTTAAATACTAAATATGAATTTGCTTTAAGAATAACAGTAATTTGGCATATCTTAAAAAAACTTCATGGACTTGTAACAGTGCTGGTTGCAAGACCTCTCTGAGCAGTAAAAAAATCACAATTTAGAGACTTGAAATGTCTCACAAGTTACACGCCTCTTTCATCCTAAATATATAAAGCATTTTATTATATGGCATAATGCAGATCTTTACTGTTGAGGTTTTATCTGTATCTAACAGAAGCTGAAAAAAGATATGTTCTATACTATGAGATTTTATACTAGAAAACAACTGTTTCTTTTGACATGCATAAATATAGGGTTTTTTTAATAACTGTATTTCAGTTCATTCTCATGCAAATGTTAAATACAATTACCTTGGTGCTCCAGTGAGTCTTCATTCACAAATGTATGATATGAAAAAAAGTGATGTAACCCAACATTATTTATTAAGGCATTTAGTTTTATCAAGGGAGATTTTTAAAATGTCATTAAGGAACTGAATCTCTGACTTCTAAATGTACTGGTTCTGTTTACAGGTTATTTTTTCTTTAAAAATGTCTAATCAATAAGCCTCCAACTTCAACAGAAGTCTAAAATTAAATTTTTATTTTTTACATTCATATTAATGTCTGTGACAAGAATTCTTCGTCTGACACTCAGAAGTCTTGCTGATGTTCAGTTACAGCCTAAATTCCTGAATTGCCTTCACTTTACAGAATAAATACGAGTAGCAAAATTGTTGCTACAGCTTTGCCTTGTGGTACACTGAAGTTAAAGACAGACGTCTCATTTACTACCTGGGATCATGATTTTGTTTGCTTGGAGCAACAGATTGGGAGTTATTCTCTTGATCACTGTAGCTTTTAAATAAAATTTTTCAGAAAGCTCTTGTTAACTTAAGAAAGACAGTATCATCGAACTTAATAGTCCAGTGGAGCACCCAGGATTGAGGGATAACTTGGTGGTTCTGTTATTGCCTGGGAGGCTGGGATGCAAGTGGTTTCTGTGTTGCAGGTTGCTGAAACTGCCAAAATATTCTGTACCTTAGTCCTTTGTTGTCAAAACTGAAATAATATTTCATTGCCTTATATCTGGATGGGGAGAGGAGTACAAAGCAAGAGTGAGAGGTGCTCACGTGCTTTGTTGAGGGTGACTGCCTGGGTAAATGTGGGTAGATAAACACAGCCTCTGTACAGGAGTGAACTTGCTTTGTCTCAGTTCTGTGTTGATGGGGGTTAGCATAGCTCTAGTGACCCTGGGAGGGCAGGCAGGGATAAATGACCTTCAAGAGATGGCTTGGTTATCTCTTGTACTATCAGTCACTTAGTGAGATTGAAAGGGACATAGGGAGGTTGTCTAGTCCAATCCCCTTACTCAGAACAGTGTTGACTAGAGCAGATCGCACTGAGCTGTGTCCAGCCAGGTTTTGAATACCTCCAAGAATGGACTCTTCAGTCTCTGTGAGCAAACAGAAAATGTTTCAACCTCATCCTGAGCCTAACTTAACTGGCAGAATAAGAAATGGACAGAGCTAATTCTTTCGTGTGTGGTTATGGGCACTGACCTATCTTTATTACTTCCAAATTCAAAGTGAAGGGTTATGGCTTTGCTTTCCCCTGGCCCACTTCCCCAAGGAACATCTGAACAATGCTGAGGGTTGGACAACAGACTGAGAGTCACTCATATTCTTAGGGCTGCTGAGATGTCTCAAAACAAGTCAAAGATCCTTATATTTTAGGAAACTAGATTTCTGCATACAAAACTGTAACAGACCTTTTTCAGGATGAACACTAATCACAGGAGTCACATACAGCTAAGTTTTATGTTAGCAAGAAGTCATGGTTTATGAAATAATATTTTTGAAGAGTGGGTCATCAATTGATGACACTAGGTTCAGGTATCTGTGCTTTTATCTCTTGGTTAGTGAGGCAAAAGTGGTGTCACCTATTTTTAGGTTATGGTATGGTATAAAGCTGGGTTCTGAGCCTATAAAAAAGTGCTGCTGGTCTCTATTAAAGAAATAGCAGTTTGTAGCTGGGCAGAAAAAGTCAAACGAGTTGTGTTAAAACAGTTTTTAGAAATTAGTTCGTCACATATCCAAGATGTACCAATATAATGATTTAGTACAATAGAGCCTACATGTTCATGAAACACTATACAAATTTCAACATTTTCATTTTGGAATATGACTCAAATGCCTGTTTTTGTTTAAAAGGAGAATGTGAAATTCTGAAAAATCAGCAAATTAGTATTAGTGTGCTTGCAGCACAACTGTGGGTTTACAGCAGACTGTAGGTTTCTGTGCTGTAAGTACTTGTCCCAGAACTGGCATCTGTAGCATTCTGAAACACTTGGCCACTTGAATTAGGTATGGCATGAAAAACTTGGCCTAGCAAGGTGTTTGTGTTTAGTTAGTGCTTGCTACTGTTGGGTTTTTGTTTTCTTTTTCTTAATCAACATTTTTCCCACTTATATTTCCCCACCCCTGGATACGGTATGTAAGGAATTGAATCTCTTATTTCTCCAAGAATAAGGTAGTAATGTAATACTTTATATTCATGATAAATTCATAAAATATTTAATAGATACTAGCAAGAGCCATTATGAACTGACTATGTAAAAAGATGGAAGACTTGAGGGCATTTGTCACACATAATTCATGGCTGACGACTAAACTGATTTCAGCTCTTCTGGTTGAGTTGGGTTGAGTCTCACACCTTATGTTGCAGATATTGTGGGAAGATTGAAAATACTGAAATTTGTTTTTTTTTTTTTTTGTCTTAATAGAAAGGTAACACTAAATCACAACATCTGAAAAGAAGTCTGGTTTGCTTGTTCTTTTGGAACATAAAACTTAGTTAAAATGTTCATAATATTACTTGTAATGTGCGTGTTGAGTAAGTAGTACACAGACCATAGTAATGAGGTAGATACATTAAGAAAAACCCTTCTTCCTCCGAAAATGATGGTGCATGCAAAGCAATACTATAGTTGAACTATAGCTGAATGATTTTTTGGTTGAATCGAAAACCAAAATATGATGCCTAATTTTTTTCATGGAACCTGCATCTCATTGAGGTTTATCTCTACACAGTGACTTAGGCTTGTATATGGAAAAAGTGTGTGTTAGAGAAGGACAGGTACAATGTTACTGGTGTGGCAGTAATAGGATTCATCCAGTGAAGAAATGACTTTAGTTTAAAATATGTGAATAGTAGTGTGATCAGGAGCAACTCAGAAAAAAATAGCTTTATATTTTCATGCTAAGCAGAAAAATGCTGCTGAGTGATATACTCCCACCAGGCTGATGTTGAGAGATATGTCAGGAGGTTGTGAAGAGTTATTTTCAGGTTCAAAATAATCACCCAAGAATTTCATTTGACCAGGTAATATTTTTTCATTTTCTCAAAGGCAACAAACATGCAAAGGATAGTATACATTTGATGTATATTTTTAACTGTGCTAGAAAATCATTAATTTGACCTAATGACAGGGAGACTCTTTTATGAATTACTGAATCATGCAAATTAGCAAGTGAACAAACGCAATAAAAAAAGAATAATGTATCACATAATGTTCTTAGTCTGTTTTGACACTTGGTTCAGTGTTAACTCTTTTTGCCAGTACATCATCTTGCACAGTGCTAGTAAACATATTCAAGTATATTTTAGGAAAGATCATGCTGAGCTATCAGTAGAACATTTTTCCAGAGCAGTGTCACTCCCTCTTTGCTGAAACCAGAGAGGGTTATGTTGCTGTATCTAATATATTGTGCATATTTCTATTGCTTTAATTTTGAATTGAGGACAAAGTTTTGCATGATTGTGTTTTGCATGTGAGCAAAAGAGTATAACTTAGGTTTCTGGATCTAACATGTGTAAAACACCAAAATGGATTAGTAGAGAGATCTTCCAAAATACTGTCAGGAACTCTGCTCTTAACTACTCTGATTTGAATTGTTTTTGCATTTTGGGAATTGTTTTTTTTTCATTCTCTTTGAGTGATAACTGTCAAACTCCTGTCTCTCTGAAAAGCTCCTGCTCGTTGAAGGGGCTAAAGAGACTGGTCATGGATAAGAAAGTGAAGGGATGAAGAAAAGGTAGAGCTTTTACTGTTCTTCACTCCTGTCTTCATTTCCAAAAAGACAGACTTCTTATGGTTGGAAAAATATCCATCTGGTTTTGCAAAAATACTGCTTCAGTGTAGGAAACAAAAAGTAGAGCTTATTTCCAAGAAATTGCTTCTAGTCATAAGACAACTAATAGTACATTTCACATCCTTAGTGAAACGGGAAATTAAAGAGTGGATAATTCTATCTTTCTGCTATTCTAGGCTTGCAAAAGAAAAACAAATTGCATTGACTAAATTAGAAGTGACTAAACACCCTTTAGTTGCATTTGTTGTCCTCTGTTCCATTGCTTCATGTTATGTGCTTGAACACATATTGACAGCACAACAAACACCCAAATGTGGGTTTGAATGTATGTTGATAATCTTTGTTGAACTGACTAACTTCAGTCAGAGGCTGAAGACGAAACCTAAGTAGCTCTAGTATCTTTGGGAGCCTTTCTTGACTGAGCAATGCTTAACTCCATCCAGCCCATCATAGAAAATACAGCCCCTGAATATACCTGAAATGGGGTTGAAGTGGGATTCTAACACAAAGTATCTTTCCTCTCCTGCTTAAAATTTGGAAAGTAATATCAAGATACCTCCATGAAAGTGAGCTGACTGCTTTTAAAATTGCTAACTGGACAAGTCTTGCCAGAATGGAATCTGATAAAAGCAGCAGCATCATTTGCAATCAAAACTCTTACTGGTCTACAGTAACCCCAAACTGGAATATATTCTGCTGTGATCAGATCCTGGCCAAGGATGAGGGGAACAATTCTTACTGCTGAGAAATTTAATAAGAGCAGTCTGAGTTTGCAGCCAGCAGACTTAGGCATTCACCTGGAGTAAAGAAAACAATTGGCATCCCTCACTGTTTAGGAAGAGAGACACTGGTAAGTAAACTATACCTATGATTGTGTTGATATCATAGGCTGCATCATAGGATCCTGTAAATCCTGAGGTATGAAACTCTGGAAGTTATTGGGTGCATTCATTAAACCCTAATGCTTCTGGGTTACAAAGAGCAATGCTAAAATCAGAGCATCTAAGTCTGGGATGCAGGAACAGTTGGGGAGTTGCTAATGGGTACTGTGTGTGATTTTGTGTAGAGGAGGTACTAATGCAGGGTGGATGAGAAGAAGCATTTTGTACTGATTCCTAGGCTTCCTGAAATGTCTGTGTGACTAGTCTGAGAAATGCAGATCTTTGTGGAGTTTTTTTTTTTTTAATATATATAAATTTTAATATTTTTCTGTAATTGTTTTCAAATAACTGCATAAAAAAGAGTTGCCAAAAGGCAGACATCTGCTCATCTGTAGCAAGCAAAACTATCTACCAAAAGAGAATATTTAAATCCTTCCAGCAGGTTTTTCAAAATGCAGTGCCTTTGGGAAATGGGAAAAGTGTGCTTTTTCAGCCACACTACATTTACAGTTCTGGGATTGCTGTATTTGATGTAGGTCTAACAATTTGAGCATGTACAAAGAAGAACAATGCCACAAATTCAAGAACAAGTGATCTATCAAACTGTCGTGAACCAACAGATTAATATTTTTTATGCATCCTGAGATTTCCTAAAGCTGTGTTTCTCTGAAAAAAAAAAAACAAACCAACATTTCTTTTGATATTTTCCAGACAGCACTTTAACTGCTGAACCATCACAGAAAATGTATTCAAAAATGCATTCATTCTTATGCCATTAACTTCAGTATGGGAGGAAATGTGACAAATACTTTCTTTTATATAATCTTCCTAAACGGATGTGAAAATTCTCCCTGCTTAGCTTATAAAGGTGAAACCTAAAATGCAAGATTTTTGTGCCTTTCTTTTAGCAACAAATGTTTTTCCTATTTTTGCAAACACTGATTATTCTCAAGTTCCCCTCCCCAAGCCTTCTTGACATTGAGAGTCCAAAGTCTTCTCTGTGTTTAGCTGGTAGATGGAGTTTTCTTTGCCAATATACATTGACCTAAAAGGCCATGCTGTAGTGCTCAGAAATCAAACTGTTTTTAAAAGATTTTAATGTGGGTATCCTTTCAAAATCCTTGTATATATTTATTATTTTAGATCCTTTGGGTCCTGTTATTTCAACTACAGCCCTTTTTATTTATCCTAATTTTGGGGTGCCTGGTAAAGTGCTGAAAATAAGGATTTAATTTATGAGGAAAATGAATACTCATTTCACTCCTCTAGTTCTAAGTAACTTGAGATGGACATGAACTCCTAAATTTTTAGTCTGCTTATCTCTGCTTATCTCTGTGGGAAGCCTCAACTGTAGATAGATAAGCAGACATAAATTTGCCATTTTAAAAGGCCAATATTCAGCATATTAGGAGAAATTGCAAAGATAGTGTAAACCAGTTGGGTCATGTAGTCCAGCCTTCTGTCCATGTAGCCTGGTGAAACTGCAAAGCTTGAACAGCTCTCTCCAATTAAGTAGTTTGCACAGAGGAGATCTGCATGTCAGAGATTTCTGCACTGGAAGAAAGAAGCTGTGAAGAGGTACAAGGATACACTGGGATGCTTCTGTAGGCAGCCTTGCTACCAAGGGTGTCAGGTGTTAAATTTATTTGGTGATCTACAGAAAGGCTCTGTCTGTATTGTTTTGTTTGTTTGGTGGGGTTTTTTTATTGCATTGTTTTGATTTTGGTTTGGTGTTTTTTAGCTGGGGGAGCTGCCCAGCTAAAAAAATTTTAAATGATATATTGATTTCACATAATGTGAAGTCTAGACAGTGACTTTCAGCTATGTCATTTATTCATAATATCATATTGTGAATGCATGAATATTATAAAATTTTTCCCAGTGAAGGTGGATATAGCAAAATCTGGATATAGCACATACAAGACCAATCATGTAGTTTTAATGAGTTAGTGTATTTCCCTCTTGCAAATAATTAAGACTGAATTTTAAACTATGTACTATTAAAATGTTACTTCTATCTTTAAACTCAAGATATAAGGAATGCAGCATTATTTCTTAGTAATTTGTTCAGGGTTTCTTTTTACTCTGTGCTTACACCTCTCGTTTCCCTCTGTGATTTGTGATTATGTCTCATTCTATCTGTCCATCTGCTGAGGGAATGATGATTTTGAATCTTTATTTTTTGAATAAATTTAGGATAGAAAAGCAAAGCCAAATAATTGTCTTAAACATCAGAGCATGAAAGAAAAGGCTACCTTTTAAAAAAGATGCCTCTATATTATAAACAGGGTAACATTATTTTCTTATGACTAAAAAATCTACCAATAATTTGTAGTGTAGAAAATCAGAATTGAAATAGCAGGCAGATTTCCTTTTTTCTGGGTCTTGATGACTGAGCATATTAACAGGTTAAAGTATCACTTATTAAGGTATGTTATACAAACCTCTTCATTTGAAAAAGAGGATGAAAGACAGTCCTTGTACACATGCAGTTTCTAGACAAAATATTAAATCTTAGAATCCTCTGCTGAATTCTCACAGTTTCCAAAAGAGGGGAAAGACAGGAGTTCATGGTTCTCAAATGTGTGTAGCTGCAGCAATTTTAAGTGAGGAAGGGTGAGGACACTGGAGTGCTGGGAGCTCACTTCTGGAAGACATGCAGGAGACTGGCTTAAGAAAGTGCTTAAGCCTTTTCATTATAAGCAATTGAATGGTTTGACTGGGTCCCACTGGGGCTTCATAAATTAAAATAGAGCACAGTTAGGCAATCTGAAAATGAACTGGAGCGTTCATTGTCTGGAAGGACTGAGCTTGATTTACTGAGGAAATTCTGCCTTTCTTTCCAAGTTTTAAAATTTGGAAAAGGGTGGTCAGCTGGTGTCAATGACTTATCTCCTCCATAGAAGAAGCATCTATATCAGGTTTGCAGTGGAAAGGTGACTGACCTCTCAATTTTCTCTGGAGTTCTGAACTGTAGTAGCAGCTAAAACAGGTAATTATTTTTTGTTCTGCAAATCTGAAAGCAAGAGCAATTGAAACCTTTGAATTTTTTAGTTTTAGTCTGAAGTTCAATTATTTAATTTCTGCTTTTGCTTGCCTCCTGATTATGCCCAATGTAGGATCAAATGTTCAGGTGACACCACCAGCAAAGCTAAAACCCTCCTCATGTTTTGCCCTCTTTTCTCCTTTTCTCCCACCTTCCACCCCTTGCTAATATTAGCATCATGAATTGGGAAATGGTGGGGATGCATTGTGTGCAGAGATCAGTGCAGCCTGACTTGTGAGTGGCAGGGTTCTAGATCAGCATTCAGTCAGATCTGTGGATAATTGCAGGGTGAGAGTTGTGGATTCTTGTGGTGTTCAGATCCTAAAAAGGGAACCTTTATCTTATTATGCTGTTACTATCTTTTCCAAAACTAATTTTCCACGAAAGTTGTTTAAATCACTCTTCAGTGAATTGTGATAGAATTGCTGGCATGCCTAAATTGTAAGACTGATTGTGGTGCTGTAGTGAGGCAATCCGTTTCTTCTGGGTTTGTAGTTTTAATTGAAGACATTTTCTTAAATTTTCAATTAATGCATTTTAGTTAGGTTATACTGTATCATAGATTGTTTATAAATGTTATTCTTAAATTTAATCATTTTTTTCAGTGCAAATAAATGGTAGATTTGTGCTCCTGATATTGGTATATTGAACAGAGTAGCGTTTGTAAGATGTGCATGGATGAAGGCATTTTGAGAGAAAAACATCTTTGACTAAACTTGTGAAGTGTATCTTTCCTGAAGTGAACCCAGAGGAGTTTTGTTGACATTAAGATAAAAAGACAACAAGTGTTTCATATTTTGGAAAGGTAATTTACACAGGACAAGAATCATGCCACATAAAACTAATTTCTGATCTCCTAAAAACCCTAGAAGGGATACTTGATGTAAGTCAAAAAATCTGTAACACTTCTGGGAGAATAGTCCAGGCGAAAGAAGATTATTGTGTACAGGACAAGCCATAATAAAAACTGTCAGTTCTGTCAACCTTTCTGTCTACGGTCTATAGAGGATTAAAAGGATATTGAACATTGTGTAACAGCTGTCTCTTATGTGAAAGGGATCACTGTTGTGGTGAACATAAATGTACCCGTTTAAAAAGCTCCATGAGGCGAGGTGTGGCTGGGCCACAAGTGGCTGCTTTGGCAGGTAAAGTGCTGCTTTCAAGGACTTGAAGAGCACAGTGCGAGGTCTAACAGGTACTCTCAGTGTTTTATCAACAAGTGGGTTTCTTGTGTGTCTTTTGCACTACTGGAATAGTATGGGCATTATCAAGTTCATTGTCATAAGAAGGAAACTATTTTGTGCTCCTATGATGTTGAGAAAATACTAATTAATATGTAGTGTGGGATTTAATCAAGTGTTAACAGAAGTTGCAGATTGACTTTTTAAGTATTTGGTTTTTGTAAGTCTAAAAACTTCAAGATTTAAATAAAAATATTTTTTTGGCAACAATAAAGCCTTTAACTAGCCATAGTTTTTATGGGACAATTTAATGAATTTTGAATGTTGATTAATACTGTTGAAAACACAGCAATTTCATAATCCTTACCATGAAACAAGAAAAAAAGGGCACCATGCTTAGAATTAATATTGCTGTAATGGATGGTTGAAATTACTTTCACCATCAATATTAAAAAAATTGATTTCTAATATGTCAAAAGGATTAAACAGTTTTTCTGATTTGGCATCAGCTGATATACATGCTTTGTGCTGCAGTATTCTGTAAGCAGAACTGTGTTTTCTATTTTTAATCCCTCTAATTTATATAACAGCTTTATTCAGCAACATTATAAATTGGAGAAATGCAATTAAAGTAATATATACAAGTTATATACATTAAGTGGCTGAAAGGCAGCAATCTTTTTGCTTATATTGCAAAATGATTGGTGAAAAATTGTGTCCCAGTAAGATGACAGGAGGAATTTAAGGAGAATATAACTTCCCATGAACTGTCTTGGAGCAGGCTGCTCCCCACATTGCAGTGCAGAAAGAGCCCGGCTGTGTTCCCACTGCTCAGCAAAGGGTTAAGAGGAAATCCCACCAACCTGCTTTTCCTCCACTAGGCTACATTTGTGGGTCTGATCACAGACCAAGATAGCTCTGTCCAAAGTATGCAGAAGACATGACATTAGGCAATGACAGTTTTAGTGCAGAAATGGGGGTTTCTGATGGGCTGAATGGTAGTTGACAACTCAGAAGATGGACTGTAAAATGACTGGTGCACACTTTCCTACACCACTGTCATTGATACCTGATAACAGACAGTGGCTCCTTTATTATATTATCAACATTGCCCATTGAAATGAAGTTATGATGGAAGATTATAAAGTTACAGGACAGAGAAGTGGAAAAGTTTCAGATGAATGGGGAAGAATAACTACAGAAAACAGGAAGACAGCCAAGACAGCCAAGCAGAAGCAAAGAGGAGAGGAGAGTTCCTGCACTCAAAGGGGATTCAGAAGTAGATGAGAAAAGAATTACAGCTGTGTAGAGAGCCAAAGAAGAAACAAGAAAGATGAGGCATTGATGAATAGAATGATTTGGAGCCTATGTCCATATGATTCACCACCTCTTAAGTGTCCAAAAATAACCTTGTCTGGAAGTGCCATTATTCTGCACTAGGGTAGGAGGTTTTTGTGTCTAAAGACTAAGTTTCAACTCTGATCATTTCTTCTTTTTGATAAAAAGCACCTCCCTTATGAGTCCTGTAACTGCCAGCAGCAATGCTGCGTCTGTCTCTAATCCTGTAGAGTGCTCTATTTAAAATTTGCTTCCTCTAGTCATGTGAATTTACAGAGAAGTAGTGCCATTTTTTATGGATCTGCAGAAGGCTTACAGGACTTCAGGTGACTGAAGAGGCAGCAGCAAGAGTGTGGGAGTCTTTCCTGCTTTCTTTAGATATGAGCTAGTATTGCCAATTTACATGATACTGAATGTTTTGTTTCTTACAGCTCCTGTGCATTGCTAACAGGCCAGGCATTTCTCACAAAGAGGAATTTTCACATGCCCTTCTGGAAAATAAACTAAAAGACTGCTGCCTTTTACCCACTATTAAATATCCAGGACCAGAATATCTACTTTTCTGTATTGCTGTGTTTGTACAGTTTCTGGTGCCCTTTATACTAGAGGTGTTTCTTGGCAATTAGATGTGTTTTTTCTGTAATCCAAAATTGTTTTCACAGTTGATTCTAATTTAAGATTTTGCTCTCTTTGCCACATTGTACTTTGCACAACTGTACTTTGCACTGTACATTGCAAAAGAGAGTTCTTGGCCTTGCATGGGAGAATTCCTTTTTCTGTTTCTTGACTGCGAATATACCTGCATCATTTGTCTTTGGTACTCATCAGACCCAGGTATCAACTGTTATGGTGGTTTGGTATTTAAAACTGGCAAAACATCTCCCAGTTACTTTATAATGCTTTCTCCCTCTCCATTGTAAAAACAATAAACACAAAGACAAAAGAATGTGGGATTTTCCTTGTGAATGTTAGTTTTGAGTGTGTGGTTTTTTGTTTGTTTGTCTGTTTTTAATTAGGGAAATAATGGCAGGTTTTTTTTTTTTTTTTTTTTTTTTTTTTTTTTTTTTTTTTTTTTTTTTTTTTTTTTTTCCAGCTACCAACAGTAAGTTTTCAATGGCTCACCCTTTTAGTAGTGGATCTTTATCCTGGCGTCCCTTACCTTTATTAAATGAGTCTATATATGTCCAAATCTCAGTTTAGGTTTGTCCTTCACCCTCTTACAGTACATCAAGAAGCAAGACCAAATGGGGAGTATGGCTACAGGACTAGCCGTAATAATTAAAGGATTGAACTTTAAGAGAAAAAGCTTTGTAATGCTTTTCTCTTCAGCCATCAAAGGCAAGGGGCATTCAACTTGGAATTTAGATTTATTTGGAAATAATAGATTAATTTCTTCCTGACATGTAGCTTTCTTATCTCAGTGCTTACTGTCCCCAGCTCAGGGATTAGAGTGGTGCAAGAGACTTGGAACCAAGAGGAGCTTTGGGTGGGTCAAAGTTGGGTCTCCTGTTCATGCTGACCTCTTATTTACTGGGTGCCGTTAGCTCTGCCATTCTCTTTAAGTTAATTGACCAAAGCCTCAGAAAGTACATACAGACCTTCACTGGGGCTATTTCTTGGAGTAGTGGATAAAGTTTTAGAAATTTCTTGAAGTACTAGAGCTGGAAGCCTTTTTTCAAAATGACTGTTTATGTCCTGCAGAAATGAATTAGGTTCAATTTGCTTCTAAACCTCTGTCAACAGTAACCATAATAAAGGTTATTTGCTCTGTTTTGTGATACATGAAGATTTGATGGGTTATCAGCTACAATTTGTTGAGGAATATTACTCAAGATTATCTGTTTCCACCCCCAGTCTTTCAGCATTCATGTGCTTGCACTTCAGGTGATGTTACTGCCAGTTACATAGACAATTGTTCACTGCATTTTTAGGTAACAATACAGCTAAATTGTCCTTTGTTTGGAAGCAAAAGTGTGTTAAGAGCTGGCCTATACCTGGAAATGGGACTGTTGATCAGATATTTCAACTTTAAAATAAAATATTGGGTAATATTCCAACTGTGCAACAAAAGCTATTAACTGAAGATTATCTTGGCTATGGCTTCCTTTTCTCTTCTGCAGTGCAAAGATTGTGGTGTTGCCTTTTATATGGAAATTAATATGCATGTGAAGTGAATGTGGTGTCTTTTAAGATTCAAACCAGCCTATGTTTCTAAAGGAGATGCTGTTCCATGAGCAATGGGAGAAGAATCCATAATATATGGTGTTTTCTGATAGTTGGTAGGATTTTCCCTGTATTTTTAGTAAGAAATGCTGAGATTGTATATTCTCAGATTAGCACAGGTCCATAGGTAGTCCAGAATGTCATTTGTTTGGGTTTTTTTTGTAATGAGCATGCACCTCTTCATTCAATTTGCTAGAAGCTAATGGGTGAATTAGAAACATTTAATCTAAATTTCTAATTTGTTTCCAATATTTTGAACCAAAATCATAGTAATAAAATAACCTTGTAAAATGAAAGGTAGGATTTCTCAGGGTGGGAGGACAGTTGAAGAAAAAGAAAGGAAGTATAGTGCTTGATGTTTCTCCACTGGGGTATAAGCATTTGGAACTGAAGCTCATGGTAATTGTTGGTGTGCTCCCTTAAGCAGGGTATTTTGCCTGTGATTTTTGAAAGGATCAATCACTTGCAGCAATTTATGTAATAACTTTCTGATGTGTGACTCTACTACTTTATTTATTCTTTTTGCCTGATTTGCCAGAATGCAATACCTTTGCTCCTTTGTACAGTAAATTCACTCTGTGATATCTGTGATGGTATGGTCAAAGGATAATTTATTGTCAGATAGAAAAATAGGTCAACACTAATGTCACTTCATGATCAACCCCCCAAGTTTAATAAAACACCTCACCAGCATGCATTCAGCACAGTGCTTGATGTTTTATTAGGACTACAGTACCTTACAGTACCTAGCTATAGCAGGCATGTAATTACTGAGCTGTCATGGTGATAAGTGGGATTAATGGCAGCCCGGTGCACTTTAGTCTGCAGAGTGCCTGGAAGATGGTATTATTATAAGAGAAAGTCTGGACTGGCATATTCATGCACCCTCCCCTCCTCCCCAAAGCTCACATTCAAGTTTGCATTACCTGCCCCTCCCAGCAGCTGACATTTTCAACAGCTGTTATTTGTGAAGCAGCTCAAAAATCAAAAGAGAAATAATTTGGTAAAGATGCTTGCTAGTCTGAACGAGTAATCTGTACACATCTTATCCTGCCAGGTGCCATGCAGTTTTGACATGAGATTGTTCTATATATAATCCACAGAATGCATTTTATGCTCAGTGTGCTTCCTCTGATTTTGAATACAGGTCTGTTGTATTTTAAAGAAAATGTCACTGAAGAAAGTGAAGAGTAAAAAATTGTAATGGAATTGATGTCTTTTTTAATTGCATGATTTTTGAGTTTTGTTATTTCCTTATTGCCTTCACAGGCAAACTGCTCATCTGCATCCTCATAGTGGTGTTATTTTGTCTAGTGCATCTCCTTTTTTGCTGGCTTCTAGTATGAGAACTTGGCTTTTTTTTAAAGAAGAGAAATTCTTGTTTGCTTAGAATGCTAAGAGTGTCCTCTTGACTCAATGTTCTGGCCACAACCTTTTGAGGTCTCCCTGTCCCACCTTTCCTTGTTAATGCCTTTTTAACATGTACCTGTCACAGGTAGTGCTGGGCAGTGTTATGTTCAGCTGCCACAGCTAAACCTGCCGATGCTTTTCTGACATTCCACCTAGCTGAACCAGTAACCCAGTGTGGTGTTGAACCCAGGTTTGGCTTCTGCAAGTTTCCCATCTTTTGGAGCCTGTGAGCCCTGTTTACTTTATATCCTCTGGGGCCTTTTTTCAATGAGTAGTCTTGTGAGAAAATGTGAACAGCCACTACCAAATGTGCCTTCAAATTTTTCTGGTGCCATATTGTCTGCAATACCCAGCTAGATGATAATGAATAATAAGATGAAAGGCTGATTAATCTTTTACTTAACTAGCTTCCCCTTCTCTTGTATTCCACCCTTAACTATAAAAATGACAAATAAACAAACCCTGATGTGTGTGATTGACTAAGTCAGAACAGTATTTTGCTGCAGGTATTCTAGTTGTTTGTTTTCTTTTAATGTAATCCTAATTTCTTTGCATGTAGTCCACTGGCCTCTTGCAGCTTTTTTTCTGTTTTAGAATACTCTGTCCCAGACAGTTCCACAATGTTGTTACCTAGCACTGAATACAAATAATAAAGGTAGACTTGTGGAACTTATGCATCTGGGCTCAAATAATATGTGAAGACCAAATTTTATTTCATTTTCCATACATTGTTAAACCCCTAATTTGCGTTAGTTCTGACTGTTACTAAAGCAGTATCAAAAGAGCATCTGGAATAACCTGATGAATTCTTAGACAAGTAGTGAGGCATTTGACCTGTGATAATAGTTGATCTATAAAAGCAAGACTGTTCTAATACCTTTGTGCCTAATAGAGAACAATTTTACTCCTTCAGCTGACTTTTATCTTTTTTTTAGGTGTGCTTAATGATAGTTGTGTAGAATGTCCTAAGGACTTAATCCTTAGATGGAAGTGGTGCAAGCAACCAGATCACCATACCCCCATGAATGACTATGCAGAAACAGAAAATCAGTCTTTATTGCTTAGGATGTTTTGTCACCTTATTGCTTAGTTAGGTTTTGTCATTAGAAATGAAAGGAAGATCTTAGAGATTTGGTAGGGAGTATGTATGAGACTTCTGAATTGTTTTCAGAAGTCACAGATGTATTACAGGAAATTCATAGAAAAGTGACTTGAAAATTCATCAGCTGTTCTTATTCTTTGTACATACAGTAAAAAGTAATTCCTTCCTTTGTGGAAATACTGTTGCTTTTGTATGTCTGATGGTCCAACACTCAGCATAATGAAACTTCCAGAATTTAGTTAATAAATTTAGGTTTACAGCACAGGTGTTTTCAAATAGAAAAGTGAACTTTTTTCAGAAGTCACAAGTTTAGCAGTCATGGATTCCAGGGAAAAAAATTACCTCTATGTAATTTGAGGGTTTTCTAATACTTCAACAGGTGTTGTCTGTGTGCTTGTAAATGGTACCCTCTGCCTTCCTATGTGAAGTGCAGTCTACGAGACATAACTAATCTGTGTTGATGACAGTCAATAATGATCATGTAGTGCTTTGAGATTTTAAATAGAAATTCTATGTAAGTGTTCTGCATTATTGCTTCGTGACTTATTTTTAGCTAACTTGAAAACCTTATGCTATTGGCAGCACTTGTATTCCATGTCTCCTTGACACATTTTCTTTTATTCCCATAGATGCCTAAAGTGTGCAGATGCCCCCTGTCAGAAGAGTTGCCCAACTAATCTGGACATCAAGTCATTCATCACAAGTATTGCAAACAAGGTAAAGTCGGGCTTGCAGTTGCACATGGCAGGAGATAACAGCAGTTACTTGCAATTTTGTGAGTGAGATTGCGTTTTGAGGCTTATCTTTGTAAAGTCTTCAAAATGAAGTGTTTAGAACAGACATTTTGAAGTTTGAGTCAGCTAATTTTGATTATTTTTACTTCTGTTCTGTGCCTGTACAGATAGTGTATACTGCAGATCTATTTCTTCATGTTACTTTTTCTATAAAGCTTTTGGTTTTGATGGTTTTCAAATACTGTGGTATTTGAAAACATGAGCATTATAATGTCATTATTTAACCTTTCTGCTACCTGAGGTATTGCAGTTACAAACATCTCCTTTAATTAAAGGTGTGTGTAGGGGTCTTGGTGGTTTTCTATTTTTTTTTTTGTTTTTTAGAAGTGATTAAAATTTAAATTTCATATGTGCAGAAATTTGGTATAAAAATGATAACCTCAAGGAATATTATCTTGTCCTTTATAGTAGGAGGCTCTGTTTAATAGAAGTGTAGTCACTCAGTGGGACTGTTATACTACAGGAATAACTGGGCCCCCCTCTTGGGAGGTACTGTACCTTTTCTTAATAGGCTACTCTATGATGATCATAATGAAATCTTTAAAACATTTTTCTGAATTGTGGTTTAAAAATTACTTTTAATGGTCATAAATAGAAATAAATAAAGGTTACTGCGAATTTGGTGTGAATTATTAGGACATCTGGGATAGCTTAGAGATGACGGGTATTGGTTGCCCCATGCCTCTTAAAGCTTACTTCGTATCTGTGGAATCATCAGCTGCCATGTGACTTACATTGGTATGAACCCAACTAGGGTCTTAATCTACTAAGGGTGCTATAAAAATTATCTGTCTGCTTTTTATGCTCTAACATTTCTCACTGTTACATGCATTTGAGAGGGCCAGCACAGGTACCACTGAGTGAAGTGAGTGGCCAACAGCATCACTTCCCTGTGCAAGTGAACAGCCCCATTGGTTTTACTAAACTGGGTGGTTACGGGGAAGACACCAGTAAATCCTGCACCTTAACAAGAAGCATTAGGATAAGAGGAGATAATAAAATGTGTGTATCAATTATCAAATAACTACATGTTGCTGTGGTTTGCAGTAATTTGCATTATGCCCAATATATGCATATAGACTGTTTTCATATATAATCTGTATCCTGTCAGTGCTGCATTTATTTTCATGAATGTAGGCATCTGTTTGCAACCACAGTATAGTTTGTGGAATATTGGTGCTTGTTACCTCTTCAGGCATCGTGAAGCAGGCAAACCGAGCAGAGAAGGTACAAGGAAGTAATGGAACTGCTACTCTCTGTCTCATCTGCCTGCATCAGGAATAGTGTGGCCAGCAGGAGCAGGGAGGTCATTCTTCCCCTGTACTCAGCACTGGTGAGGCCACACCTGGAGTGCTGTGTCCAGTTCTGGCCCCTCAGTTTGGGAAGGACGTTGAGACACTTGAGCGCATCCAGAGGTGGGCAACGAGGCTGGTGAGGGGCTTGGGACACAAACGCTGTGAGGTATGACTGAGGGAGCTGGCTTTGTTTAGCCTGGAGAAAAGGAGACTCAGAGGTGACCTTATCACTCTCTACAGCTCCCTGAAAGGTGGCTGTAGTCAGGTGGGGTTGGTCTCTTTCTCCCGGCAGCCACTGACAGAACCAGAGGACACAGTCTAAAGCTGCACCAAGGGAAATATCCAAGGGTTGGATATTAGGAAAAATGTTTTTTTATGGAAAGAGTGATAAAGTACTGGAATTATCTGCCTGGGGAGGTGGTGGAGTCACCATCCCTGGATGTGTTTAAAAAAAAAGATTTGATGTGGCACTCGATGCCATGGTTTAGTTGATAGTATTAGGGCATGGGTTGGACTTGATGATCTTGAAGGTCTCTTCCAACCTAGTGATTCTGGGATGCTGTTTGATTCTGTGTACCTAGTGCTGTAGTTTGTTTAGGAAATATAAAGCAAATTTTATGGAAGTATTTCACCAGGATGGTATTTTCTTATGGAGGATTAAATATGCTGCTTTGGGTAGGATGGCTTGATATGTTGTTGAGGAAAGAAAAGGGGCTGAGTTATCAAAACATAAAGCTGGGAATAAGCAACCAATGAAGATGGATTGAAGCCTGCAAGAGAGGATGTCAGAAAAAGAACTAACACCAATAGCATCCTCATACAGTAAATTTGGTGGGTCTCTTAGACTCTGACAGCCCCTTTGATGCCCCTTTGTAACTTGATGGAAAGGGTAAGTTATTTTAAAGGCAGAATAATTTTGAATTCTGTTTGTGTTACAGAGCAGAGACAAAGCAGGGATGACTGCAGAGCTTTGAGAGTTTTGTTTTGGCAATGCTATACTGGAATAATATTAATAAACTGCCTTGAAGTTTTGAAGTAGTCTTTGCCTTGCTGAAGTACATGCTTACTGATTCTAATAGGGCCTATTTAACCTGTTAGATGGTCAGTGAGGTGGATCAACCCTACAGAATTTGGGTTGTTTGATGATGACTTTTGAATCCTCCTGGAAGTTGCAGATGCATGGTAAGACTCTGGCTTTGCTCTGAGCAGGTGACCTGATCACTTGGTGTTTTATCAGAACATCTTGCTCTAGAAAGAATTGCAGCTTACTACCTTTCTCTCAGTAGATATAAGGTTTTTTGTGGAGAACCCAGAGTATCTTAGGTTACTGAAATGTAATCATAGCATATCTTTTCGGACTCTGTCCCTACCTGTCAATATCTTCTGTAACCACTCTGAAACTTATGATAAAAGGTATAACACAGCTTTGGTAGCTGCTTTTACTTCATGTTTATGTCTGGTTGTTGCGTAAGCAGCAAGCAACATTCACACAAAGGAAGTTTTGAAAAGTTGGATATTTGGTTTCTTCTGTTCAAGATGTTAGGGTGGAAAATTGCATGCCTAAATCAGCACTGCTTCTGTTAATTCAAGTTTCAAGTGTGAGTTTACATACAGTTTATGCTCTTTTTTCTCTCCTTACCCTATAAGAAGAAATCTTACATGGTGTGATTGTGGAAGCATTTCTCTGCAACAGCTCTAATGCTCACTTTAAAACTAAACAGCCAGAAAACCAAAGCGAAAGAACAAACTCCTAAAATTAGAAGTTAGTAAAACCCCCAGGGGGACATGCTTAGCAAGTAGCTGAATTCATGGGCTGAGAAACAAGACTAGAGAGTCCTGCATGCCTGTGGCAGGGAGTTTGGAACTGGATGGTCTTCAAGGTTCTCTTCCAACCCAAACCAGTCTATGATTTTGTGTTTTTAACCTCCATGTCAATGGCTATGCCTCCTGTAATTTGTGTCCCAAGCAACTTAAGGAAACTAACAAAGCTGAGGGAACCCAGCCTTGACTTGATGGCTGCAGTCTGCTGGGTTGAATTTTCCTTTTGATGTATTAGTTTGTGATGCCTTTGCTATAAAATGTCTCTTATAACAAATTTTTTATTCAGAAAATTACAGGAAGTTCTTATGTTTTTCTGTCTTAATGAAATATTTTTAAAGTTGTAGGTATGTAGAGCTGTTTTTACAGTACTGCTTTTTGAAACTCCTTGCTTTCTGTCAAAGGTACAAGGTGAAATTGAGAGGGGTGTTCCAAAAGTTGAAATGATTCACCTGAAATCATGACTTGGCAGAATCTGTGTAAGAGCCCACTACCATGGCTGCTCCTGTGGTGTCCTTTGCTCTCTTTCATTCTGCTGCTATGGTGGTACCTGCACCATTCAGTTTTAGAGCAGATAGAAGACAAGAATAGTGTGCTTTTGAACACTAAAACATATCATTTATAATTTTGATAGTTTTTAATAGAACCAGTAAGTAATATTTTACTTTGTTATGCATTTTGCAGGACTTCTATTGAAATACTAAGTTAGATATTATCATTCAGTAGTCTGAATATTCAGCTTGATGAAAATTTCTGTATTATTGTCACTGAAATTCTTGTTTAAGATGATCAAGGATATTTTGCATGTAATTGAAAATCAATATGATAAATTTGTTTTTGCTGTTTTCCTCTTGTAAATAAACTTCCATTTCTAATTCAAAAGCTTATAAATATGTATGATAACATCTAGAAGAAATAAATAGATGAAACATAGAACATTCAAATGTTTGAGGTCAATAGATTCAGGGAATTGGGGTACATTTTCTAGACTTACTGAAGATTTATGTCTGAATCTCTCATCACCCAATTGAGAAACTTGCTTCATCTGCTTACCCTTCTACCTGTTTAGAGAAGATTGTGTTCAATAAATTCCCTGTCCTTATCCTTGTGTAAGCAGTATTGCACGCAGGTATTTATTTAATCATGATTCATTATTAATATAGACTATTTAGACAGCAGTAAACTGAAAATGAATTACTTTGTCAGGTATTAAAAAGCTCTATTGTGTGTGGTTTGTTTTGTTGGGAAATGGCTATAGCAACCATAAAAGGTCAGGGATTCTTGTTCTCTTAAGCCTGAGGCTTTTTAGATATTTACAGGCCACGTACAATGTAGCTGTTCTGGCTGTTCTGCCATTAGACCTGAGCTCTGAAGTAGAAGAGGGACAAGGGAGGAGGGTTGTTTCTGGGTTGAGAGGGTAATTGAATTGCCAGACTCAATGAGCCTTGAGCCTCTTTGAGAGAAAGGATGTCACTTATGCTGTATTGTGTTAGCTGCTGTGACTCAGTAGAGTTTAGGCCGCAACTTCCACATTCTCTTTTTCCATACAAACTGGATTACAACTCCACTTTATAAAGGTACAATCTATTCCATTGTGTCTTCCCAGTTCGTGTTTCTCAGTTCATAAAGACCACTTGCAATTGTGTCTCTCAGAGATCAGACTTCAAATTCACCAGGCACACGTAACTACTTTTGTTTCCAAACATCAGAAGATGGCAAACAAGAATTCTGACTTCCAGGCATCCTCTTTAAATACCACCATATTGCAAAACATGTATTCTTGCTTTATAATGAACAAGTGTTGTAATAGTTGTTTATTTCTTTTAAAAGAAAAAAAAATACACGAAAGAAAGTCCAAATGTGTTCAGCTGCTGCAGTAGAAGCTTTTCTCCCCAACCCTGAAGTAGTACCAGGAGTGATTTTAGGATTTTATGCCCTCCTTTCCCTGTGTTGGTATGTCAAAGTAAGAAGGAATTTTTAAAATGGAGCTTTAGCACTTGTCATCCTTTAGGACTGGCACAAGCAAATGTTTTACAGCAGCAGAAAATCCTACAATTTCCCAGAAGCATCTCTCAGCCTGAACATTTGTAGGGTGTGCAGCTTTTCTCCTGTTCAGCAAAATCGTGCCAGAGAAGCGGCCCCTTAGAAAGCAGCAGCTCCTCACATGCTTTACCTTTGAACTGCTCAGTGAGAGTCTTGGAGCTTTTGGTTATCAGATGCCTTTATGGTTTGAGTAGTAGCATTGAAAAACAGCTCTTGGTGCACAAAGGTATATCAACTTTTGTTACACAGCACAGGCACAAGGAATGAGTGACTCAGCCTTTACAGTCTTAGTCTGTAATGAAGAATTGGGGCTACAGAAGTATCTTTTTTGTTATCTGTACTCATAGAACTCACTTTACTACTGTGGCCCTCTGTGACTAGCTCTCACAATTTTATTTCAAGCCATGCATTTTTACAATGATTCCTAATATTGACTCTACAGTTTTTTCTGTGTTCAGAAAGCTCATCATCTCCCACATCCCTTAATAATAAAGATAAGCTGGTTTGCACTGACACATCAACTCTTTTTAACAGACTGTATGGCGGCCAGCATTAGAAATAGAACAACAACAACAGAGAACCCAATGCCCCCCCAAAACACCCAAACCAAAAGAAAACTCCACATTGGTAAACAAACTCAAAAAAAACCCCAATCCCCAAAATCAGCAAAGCCATGCTGCCCTCAGGATAAAAGGTAAAAGGTTGTCCCTGGGCTGTGCAGAACACTGGGAGGGAAATGGAGGTGGGAGAAATTAATGTCAGGAACAGTACACATAAACTTGTGGAACACAGGGGAAAGTTTTAGGATTTCAAAGGAATCTTTAGGTTTAAATGAAACCAAAGAAAATTTGGGATTTTCAAGAATGAAAATCTGTTTTTTCAAAGGAGGAATCAGAGAGGGAACAAACTGGAAGGCAGAGAAGGACGCCGAGGGATAAAGGTAAATCTGAAGTTTGGGAGATTGAGGGAGTAAAGGAAAATGTGTTTGTGGTAATACACTAGAAATAAGAAAAATGAAAAGTGTGTAGACAGAGGAAAAGTAGATACAAAAAGTTGTGGAATTGCCAAGAGAAAATAAATGAAGAGAAGATTGCCACAGAGAAAGGGTGTTGAGAGACATAGGATTGTGACAGGTGAGAAAAACAGAATGATGGATTTTTTTCTGTGCCAGAGGAACTCTGACTAAATTAACAAAGGACATCTATATGCCATTGCAAAGACTGTAGAAAACGACGAGTCACAGTTCATATGTAAAATACTGTAGGTGGGGTACTGTTAAAACAATGAAGGATTGTGGAAGTCAGAAAGCTGCTAGGTGACTGGTAATAATTATATACAGATAATCACAATTAATCCTTAAGTACTGCTTTGAGGCCCCAGGTTTTTCCAAAGTGCTGTTTTGTTCAGCTTTCTCTGTAGTATATTTCAGGTCACTAAATAAAATAGTAAGGAAAAAAATAATTTAAAAGAAAAATTAGGAATGATGTTAAATTGATGCACATGAAACAGTGACTTTTCTTGAGATGTCTGTTTGTACTTAGTGTAATGGAATGGCTGACAGCTGGTTTCAGTCGCCGTCGTGTAATTATGTAGAATAGACTTCTGCGATGACACTATGTCAATTAAGGAATCTCTCACATTCTAGACTACAAAGGACAAAATGACAGTACAAGATATTTCTTCCGTTCTTTTTCATAAAAAGATAGTGACACTGTGTGAAATTACAGTCCTGTTATGGTGACACAAGTCAAATGATGTGAAAGATTTCTGGATTGATTAAAAATCATCAGCATTATAATATAGAATATGTATGATTTGATAAGTTGCTGTTATGTTTTGTTCATTCTTCTTTGGAAGATATTTGGGGGGGCTGACAGACTGAGGGCGTTTCTTGTTATATTTGAACTGGTGTGTGTCAGTGTGAAAAATGCTCCTTATATAACAACGTACTCTAAAAAGTGACTCTTCGGTCTGTGGAAATGTTTTAATCCAATACATCTTGAGTAAATTTTAAAGGCATTGCAGAACATGAACTAGAATAGGAGGTAGTGATATTTTTCCATGTGTTTTGCTATATCCCCCTTTTTTAAACTTAAATCCAGATGAAAAAGAAACTATTACTGTTTTCTTCTTTCCTTTTAAAGTATTCACAGTGTCTCCAAATTCTGATAAAGTCAGTGTATTAATTTTTATTACATAAAACATAATAATGCATATTCTTCAGGGTTTTTTTAGAAAACTGAAATATCAAAACGCCTTGAAGCACAATGAATTTACTTAAAAAGCTCTTGAATTGAATTGAAAGAAAGGATGCTATAAGCATTTCCTGATAGTAAATGCAATTTCTTCTGGTCTCTCAGTATTGATCCTATGTGTTTTAATAGATTTTTTCCAAGTAAAAAACAGTCTAATTTGCATGCAAATTATATAATGCTTCCAAATGATACACGTGGAGATTCTCTTCTGCCTGTTTTCCTCAGATTATTGATATCTGTTTAAGGCTTCTTTTTGTTCCCTATGTTAGCAATGTAGTATTTATTGACATTTTGTTGTAGGAAACCACAAACCATCTTATTCAGTTAGATTAATTTATTTCCATGGAAATACACAGGAAAAAGAATTCTATGAACAAAGGCAGGAGCAGACATTTATCTCATTAAAAAATTCAGAAACGTTCTAGTTTTAGACTTGCTTCCTCTGTGACGTCTGTAAGAAAGTGGCCAACTGAGTCATCTTATTATTTAAACATCTACAAAAATTACTCCAAACTGTTAAGGTAGCTTGCATTATTCCATGCACTGTGTCATTTTAATGAAGCCAGCCTCCCTTTAATTATGATCCTTTCTCATGTACAACATGTGCGTAGTTACCAGCCTGCCAGGTCTGCATCTCTGCATATCTATTTTATGTGCAGCCTACTACACACTACTACACATTTTTGTAAAATGAAGTGATCAATATTTTTTTAAAATGTGAATATTCTATGAATATTTTACTTCTAATGTCATGATGAATAAAATGATCATTAGTACATGCTTTCAGCTTAAAAAGGATAAAGCCGTGTAAGCAAAATATGTTTGTGTAACTAAACATTTAAGACACTATACACATTCTACAAACTCATTTATTACCGTGCTTTGTAGTTTTGTAACACAGTTTGCATAACACCACTCAGTGTAACTTAGTAGACTTTCTGAATTTATCTGTCGGTTTTTGTCAAGTATTGTAAAACATTTTTCTGATTTTTTGGTATGTTAGATAATAACACAGTAAAGATAGTATAAATGATTAAATAGAAGCACAAAAAGATGAAGTAGAGCCAGGCACATGTAGCCCTGCCCAGAGCCCAGCCTCTACACTGCACTGTGCCCTGGCAGGCACTTGCTCTCGAGGCACTGCACAGTTGTGGTAGCAGCACATGGCAATATCCTTTCACTGGGAGTGAGCAGGAGCAGTGGCAATGGGAACGGTGCTTACACTGATCTTCAGGAAGGTAGGACAGGAGAATAAGGGAACTGGGCTCTTCTCAGAGAATGTTGCAAGTTTACCTATGGTAAAATTAGCACAGAGTAATTATGTTTTGGCAGACCGTGAAACCAAGCCCAGTCTGAACCTGTGCTTCCACTTCATCTCTAGAGGTGCCCACGTCAGCACAGCTGGAACACACTAGTGAAGCAGTGCAGAAGCCTTGCCCTGCTGTTCTCAAATGTGACTGTCTTTTAATTTATCATTAAAATTATTTTAGGTGCTGAGACTAGAAGATATATACTGGTTGATACAATTCATTTAAGGACTTAATATTTAGCATGGCAATGTGTACTATGTAGTTTTTGATATTCTTATTTGAAGAGAATGCAGTTCCTTTTTTTCTCAGGTGCTACCACTACCAGTGCCAGCTGCAGGAACTCATGATCAGGACAGCAGTACCTCAAAAATTAGGTCTCTATCTTCATATACTTAATCATGTTTCTCCCAAAGTAAGAGTTCAGCAGTAGGTGGCCTTACCCCCACTGAGCCTTCAGTTCCAGCTTCCTTCTTACCAAAATCTGGTATGGTGTTCTGAGACAGATTTCCTTAGCTATCCCCTTAATAAACTGTGATCTTGGTCCTATCCCCCTACTGGCCCTGGGCCTTTCTCTCTGAAGTCAGTTGTGCCCTATCTTTCTGTAGCAAAGCTGTGCTCAAAGTTTGGTTTGAGCTTTCAAAAGAAGTAAGATGTGCCAGCTGTGTTGACGTTGTATTGGTGCAGCTCAGGTGTGAGAATATACTTTATATATGTAAGAAAATTAATTAAAAAAAAAATTAACAGCTTTGCTTATAGGCGTAATAACTAGTCTGTATATAGATTTTAATTACAAAGCTGAAAAATGTAGACAGTCATTAATGAAGTTGCTTAAGTCATAATGCACTTTGTTGCCATTGAACCACAGTTGAAGATAATAAATGTAATGATACTGGGCAACACAGGAAGGAAAACTGTAAGTGTAATATGTGTGAAACATAAAAGAGAACAAAAGTTCATTGAAAACCATTTTGTCCTTGAGTTAGTGAGAAAAATAACCAGCACTAATTTGTAATTATTCCTTTAAAGTAGAAAAAAGGAATGGCTAGATGTAATTGCCTGAGGAACAGCCATCTAATGCCACTTAAGATGCTGCAGGGTAACTAGGATGGTCTCATTGCTGCTTTGGAAAGATGTGGGTCTCCTGCATTGATTTTCACCTCTGCTGTCTGCAAATTTGTGTCAGTGACATCTCCAATATAACTGGACTTTTGTAATTTGCTGCCAAATTGAGCTTGCAGTGTCTTTACAGGTTTTTTTAAAGCATCCCTAATAATCTCTGATATTAAAACAGTATAATAATCTGGAAGAGCAAAACTGTTTGCTAATACGTACAATTCCATTTTAACTAATACTCCTTTGCATTGGAATAAATGAGAATTGGGGGTAATAAAATGTCTTACAAGTCACCACAGGGAAAATGGCTGAAGGTTCTTCAGAACAGTTGTGTAAAGGGGTTGCCTGTTCAGCCAGAATTAGAATTTCAGTGGGGTTTAATACTGTCTAGGCAGCTGGTTTGTGTTTCCACGCGATGGACAGGGGCTTGTGGTCTGCAGTAGACCAGCAGTTGTAAACAGGGAGTCCAGTTACATTTGCAAATACATTTCTTGAATTTTGGAGTTTTCTTGGTAATTTCTGCGTGTCTGTATGATCTGGTTTAACTTTAGAGAATTGCATGCTCAGTCTAATAATATGCCTGTAGTGAATTTGAACCTCCCAAACCAAATTCTTGTTACCCATTGTTGGTTAAATTGTCAGATCTTGACACTGCTCTTTTTATTCCCAAGTGGATTCTTTCTCTATGTGACAAATTATACAATATGATTTCATTAATGTAGATGCAGAACTGCCAACAGTAGTTCTCTCCCTTTAAATGACACTTCAGGTCACTCCTGGCATTTCCTCTGATTCTTCTTCTAAAGACAATATCTAGCTGAAAAAAACACCAGAGGTTGTTTTCTCATGGCATCAGACACTGGGAACTTGCTAAAGTCCATTCCTTAGAGTTTTAGTATGGAAAGAATCCCTGCAAGTTCTCATATAGCTGGTGACTATGCCTTTTCTGAAGAAGTCCACTGAATATTGAGAATATTTGAAGTTGTGAATTGTAGTTAACATCTTTAATTAGTTCCCTAGTTTATGATTTAAGGAAACAGGAGAGTAAGTGTTTGCCCTGATCACTATGTGTTGAGAAAAAAAAGATCAAAAAGAATTCAGTAGTGCAATATCTGCAGGTGGCTACATGGAAAGTCTTCTCATCATGTGTCTGGGAAAACTGGCACTACTGGTCTGGTGTGAAGGACAGGCATATTCACAGAGATGGTGTGCACAGATGTGTAAAATAAGATTTTCATTCCTGGGCCGTAAAGAACTGGTAATATAACTGGCACTTTCTGGTCATACCTGTAACCAGGGTTGCAACTCAGCTACTGCCCAATTAACCTAGAAATGGAGAGAATATTTTCAAGTACATAATGCAGCAATTGTAGTTTTTGAAGGTAGATTTGTATAGCTACTAAAAATCCTACAACAACCTCAGACTGAAGATCCTTTTAACCATTTTGCATGCTAAAAGCAAAAGTTCACCTTTGCATAATCCACGGTTTTTGCTGATTTTCTACTCAGTGTCTTGATGGGATTTTGCTTAACATGTTAGTACATTTCAGTAATGTCAGTGTTATTTAATATGTATGCTTATATATTATTTTGTTACAAACTTCTCTCTTGAAGGTTTGAATTTTTGCTTCATTGGCATATAACTGTCGTTTTTTATTTCTTCTTCCTTTCTCTTTTTCCTTCAGAACTACTATGGAGCTGCCAAAATGATTCTTTCTGACAATCCACTTGGCCTGACATGTGGAATGGTGTGTCCAACGTCAGATCTCTGTGTTGGCGGCTGCAATTTGTACGCCACTGAGGAAGGACCAATTAATATTGGTGGATTGCAGCAGTTTGCTACTGAGGTAGGACTTGCAAATGTCTAAAATTCTTTGTATGTACTATTGAGTATTGCCTGTGGTTACCTTTGTTAATGATTTTTTTTCAAGGAAAGTTGATACTAATAAAATTAAAGCATAGAAAGCTAGAATAATTATCCTTTTTCTTACAGCACACTCAAATGCTTAGAAATGCTTTCATAATGCAGTACATTATAGGAACATAAGGAACATTATTTGTGAACAAGATGATTCTGTAGACATGCTGGTAGTTGAGGCAATTTCTTTTATAATGAAAGATTTATTTCAGGTGAAATTGTGGATGTTGCTCCATTGTAGATTGTAGGCTGCTTAGGGGAAAGGATCAAGTGCAGCTGTAAGTAAGTGCATATTAAGGAGGTGTAGAACTGTTCTGGGCATAGGGTATATTCTATAGCAGAATTAATGAGTATTTGTGCTGACTTTGAGACAAAGGATAAACTTCAGATGATTTTTTTCTTTTTAATGTCCTGTTTTTCCAAACCTAAGTAAATACATAGTTTGAGGTTGACCTAAAATTCATGTCCATGTGTATCTATTTATATAGATAAAATTCACAGTGTATATGTGTAAATTTACTAGTTCATAAAGGTAGGTGCTTGTTTTGGCTACTGTAGCAAAGGTTGTTACTTGCTGCTTCACATTAGAAATTCTTTGCATGGGTTTTTGTTGAGCTTCTTGTGCATTGCTTGGGATTATGTAGTTTTAATGCTCCAATTTCTGTCTGAAGAAAGACAGAGGCAACTACTTGTTTGTTAATTTCTTTTGAGGGCATGGAGAATTTTTACCTAACTCAAGGTCTCAGATGGTACCTCATCTGATCTATCTGAAGTAAAATTTTGTAAAAATTAATATGTTGGCCTCTGCAAAAGTGAGGGAGTTATGGCTATATTAAAACCAGCATTTTCATGTGTTAAGACTGTACATTTCTATGCAATCCTTAATGTGCATGTCCTTGTTCTCTATCATGAGCTATTTGGCTGATCTTATTTACAAACATACAATGAAGTTCCAGTCAACTTTGCAAAGCCTGGGTAAAAACTAACTTTGTAGAACAGACCAAAATAGAAATGCAGATCAATCTGGAAGTAACAGATGATATCTGTAAAACCAGTATTTTCCTCTAGTGTCAAGCATAGACTTCCCACCCTCTTCTCAATGGCCGTAGGTCATGATTTGATGAGCAAATATTATTACCTTCTGCTGCTGTTCTCCTTTTATCTGTTTGTATCCGTCCTTTTTTCTCCCTAGGAGACTTGTAAATCTTCTGAGGCACCTGATAAACTTTTTTTTTTAGCTGTTACTGAATTTTCTCTCCTCTCCTCTTTGTTATTTAAGTAGTTATCCACTTCATTTTTCTTGAGATTTGAACACACAAGTGTAAGAATCCAAAGTTCTCATTTACAGGATGAGACTAGAGACACTGAACTGTGTTAATTCTGTTTGTATGTTGAATAGTTGGGCTTTATCAGTCAAGAAACACTTTTATTAGCTTTTTTCTAGTGGCCTTTATTCTGTATATATAAAAGGCTAGTATTTATTGCAAAGCAGAAGACTACTTCTTTCCTTAACCCCCCCCACAAAACCAAAGATAGAAACCTGAAACCAACTGACCAAACAAAAAAGATTAAACAGCTGGCAAGTAGATCATAAATACAATGGTAAAATATTACTGTTTAGGAACCAAATGCAAGTAATATCTGTTATAATTTGATTTGTGTCTTCTTTTAGCTCTTCTTCTATGATTAATAGAGAGGAATTATGACTTGGTAGATAATGCTAAATATCTGCCATTTTTCTTCAAAAATCTTTAGAAATCTATTAAAAAACCCCCAGTGCTAGCATGATGATTGATATAAAAACTGCAAAGGATGAATAGTTTTCAATGTTTTAAGTTTGTTTAAAATTATGTTAGTTGCAGGAGCTCTAGCAGAATAAAATTGTTGTATAGTTCTATATGGCAGTCCAACAAAAAGAACGTTTCAAAAAATGTTATTACCTTTAATATTTTCATAGTATCTATGTTTCTATACATCTAATATATAAAAAAATGTAAAAGAAAAAAATTGTTGTTAATAACCTTTAGGTTATTAAAAATATAATGGTATGAGTGCTTCCAAGTAAAAATCATTATAAAAATATAGATTATAATATTGAAGAAAATTGCAAGGTACTACTGTTCATACAAGAATTGGCCCAGATAGTGTGTTCACAGCTCTACCTGAACAAGTAACTTAGCAAATTGTGTAATTTAGGCATGCAACATGTGTTTGTCTTAATGAGAGCTGCATGGTGATTCTCATGCATGGTGTAATATTTGTCCCACAGGGGCTTATTTACTGAAAACTCCATTGTGCATGAAGCCAGTTTTAGGTTTTTTTTCCCTCGGAATTAGTCTGAGGATCATACACTTGATGCATTATGAGAGTGAGCAATAATAAAAGGGCACAACTGCTAGCTGAGATAATAGACAAAATTGCAGTAAAGCAGGAATGTGGATTTAAAATGGGAAATATATGAGTATGACGTGTGCCCGTTTGTGCTTCTGAACAATGACTGATCATCTGTTCATCCTGCAGATAAAGCTCCCTAATTGTAAAATATTTGTCTTGCATACGGTAGAACAGTAAAAAAAACCCGGCACCTTATGCCGCCTGCATTTCCCTTCTGCCCTTTCATAGTTTTGTAACTATGTTTGGCTCATTCTCAAAGTGAATTGTAATCCAGCCTGAGAAAATGTGGGTTTTGACAATTAAATGTTTAAGTGGAAAAAGGGAAATGTCCGTTTGTATTTGTGATGTAGAATGTGTGTACTGGGATGCAGTTACCATGGTAACTGTTGCATCTAGAGAATAACATGGAGTAAATCTCACTATTATAAATGACGAGTGTCAAGCTCAGGTTACACCTGCTACTTGCACAGGTCAAAATTATATTAATGCCTTTATCTGTCTCCTTTGCCCAAGTACTTCAGAATCAGGAAACATCCATTTTTTGAACACAAGTTCAGTGAAAATATACTGAGATTGCAGTGACAATACTTATAAGCATGAGGTATGTAGCTGTCAGTCCCAAAATGAACTAAAACACTGGTTACTCAAGTACAAGTTTGCAGGCTTATAGTGAAAAGGAAGCGAGGTCTATTACCTTATCTGCTGTCATATTAGTAAGAAACCCTCAAATTGGTATGTTTTTGGATAGGCTTTGTTAAATCTAAAGGTTTTTTTCTGTTTCTGCTTAATCATTCTGAATGATGCAGCTCAAGCTAAATATAAAATGTATTATTTTCATCTCTGCATACTAGATATAAAGTATCTAGATCATTTAGTACTGTGGTTCTTGTGCCAGTTGCAGTTCTGGTGATTTGTTCCTCTTTGCAGATACAGTCTGACTGCTGCTATAGCAGAAAGAAATTGGAAAAGGAAATTTGATATGTATTTTTCTGAAAAAGAGGGATTGTAAGAGCTTTCCTGCTGCTCACCTAGGGGCAGCTCAGCAGAGTACCTGTGCTGGAAGGAGTGTTCTGGTGAGGGGCCTGAGTGATGAACCTCCCTTCTCCCCCAGCCCACCACAGTCAAGGAAGAAATATCTTACCTGATGGATTGCCATGGAGTGGCACACTGTGCCCTTGGGCTTAGGTTCCTTATTTGAGTTGCCAATTGACAGCTCTGCTCAGTTTGTAGTGCAGCTGTGAGGAGAAGGTGGTTCTCATGGGGCTGCCCCTCCTGCAGTAGGATGGCCTTGAGATGCCAGGCTGGGCATCATCACGGGCATGGATACATGAGCTGCCTCTGCAAGAGGAGGGTTGTTCTGGGGTGCTAAGACAGAAGGACAAATAGAAAAAGAGAAAAAGTCCTTTATTTGTCAGTATTAATTTTAATACATCTTTAGGTAATTATATCTTTTAAGTTGTGTTGAAATCCATGATAATAGTAAATAAAATTTCAGGCTTGTCTGAGGGGAATGGTATAGCTTTCCACAATAGTTCAGAGGATAAATCTGAGGACTTCTGATTTCTTTGGCCAGTGCTTTCTCTGGCCAAGAGGAACTTTAGCTCTTAAACTGTGGAGGGAAGATCACAAATGCTTCATAGCTAGCACGTCTGTGGAAAAAACACTTCATGTAACATCCTGTGCTATCCACTGCAATTAAATGGAAGTAATTGGGTGATAATATAATTTGACAACTTCAAGAAGGTTCCTGTGCATGCAATTTGCTTTATTTTGCATTAAAATATGTGCAGAATATGATTTTCTTCTTTAAATATTCAACTGCCCCATATTAATGTAAACCAGCCTACAGATAAATATCCATGGAAACCAGTGGGAAAGTGTGAAACTGGTAAAACCAGTTCCTAAATGTTCCTGATTTCATTGCCTGTATTCTGCTGTCTGTGCACTAGTAAAATGTGGTAACAATTCAGTGTATACTGATACATTTCACACTAAAATTAATCCCAGCCAGATTCTAATGTCTGTGTCAGTAACTGGTATCTCACTGCCTTTGTGAAGGATGTTTAACTGTAAACCTTACTGATAAACTTATTTCTAGAGCCTTTTAAGCATGGAACCAAGCATTATATGTGAAGAATATAAAAAATTCAGTTATCCAGTCAAACCTTTTATTACTAAAAGGTTAAATTGTCCTTCTGAAACATGTCCTTCTCTGTATACCTTGGATATACAAAGTATGTTTTGATAGTCTTATTTTCTAGGATTAGACAAAGGTTTTTCACATTTTAACACTGAGATTGCTCTTTCAATCTATTTACTGTTTTGTTTAATACATTGTCATAGTCCAAACATAATTTTAAGAAATCGTGGAATAAAAGAATGGCGTGTGTTGAAAGGAAACTAAAAGATTATCTAGTTCCAACTCCCCTGCCTTGGGCAAGGACACCTTCCCCTAGACCAAGTCGCTCAAAGACACCTCCAGCCTGGCCTTGAACCCTGCCAGGGATCATGGAATCATTAAGTTTGGAAGAGATCTCCAAGATCATCAAGTCCAACCTTTGACCAAACAACACCTTTTCAACTAAACCATAGCTCTAAGTGCCAAACTGATTGAAATTCAGTATTTTATTTACTTTAAACTGTATAAAATTTGAGGGGAAAATTCTGAATATCAGTTCTAGCCTGTTTTAATGGTTTAAAATGTTTTGGACTCATTTAAGTCATGCCTACTTTGCCTTAAAATTATTTTCGTCTGATTAGCAAAATACATTTCTCTGAGTCACCTCCTATTCTTTGCAGAATGTCACATCTTTTCATCAAAACATTTTAATACAAGAGTGGTGCAGCGAAGAAAGGAACCAGAATTTTATTACATGCGGCTAACAATAAGCTTTTCCCTATCTGCATTCTCAAAAGCAGCTAAAATGATTTATCTAAGACTTTCCAGGAAATTTAAACTGGAATCAGTTGCTCAACAACTGAAATCACTGTAGTTGGCTCAGGTGGGACATGTTGTGGAACCTGAGTATAAACTCATGTTGTGCATTATTTTTATATATATTTTTGGAATTATGCTCTTTGTTGAATGCTTTGGAACATGACCCTTTTGCAGTGAAAGGATGCTTTATTTACAATGGAGAATACAACAAACTGTTGGATTTCACACTGTAGAGAGCATTGAGCAAGTTCATTCACACCTTCGCACAATTAAGTGATGCAATAGGAGAACTATAATATGTTACAAACGTGGGAATCAAGAGAGAATTTTTTTCAGTTGTTGGATCTTAGCAGAATAGATTGCCTGTTTTGGTTTGGTCAAATTGGAACTCACTTGTGGACTAAGTCTCCATGTTTTATGAACTGATATGTCCTCTTGGAGGACTCTAATGGACATGAGGCATAAGAAGCGGACAGAATCAATGTGGGTTTAATTTGAATAGGTCCTAGACAGTGAAGTAATGCTAGTTGTGTCATATTTGATAAAATGTTTAAGAATAAATGCCTAATGTTATTAATATCTGTTATTAATCTGTGTATGAGAGAGCGCCAGAAGGAAAGGCAGACATGAGGATGATGGCTGAGGCTTTTCACTGAGAGACTGCTTCAGAATTGGTCATTTGGTCTCATTTTTCTGAATGAGTCTTGGTTAAAAAGCCCTGCAAAACAAAGGAAAAACTCCAGCCAAATACCCAGCAAGAAAGAAATAATGTTTTTGAAGGAAAATTGGAAAGAAGAGTAATAGTATTAAATTTTACCTGCATCCTGAACATAGTCTGAAGAGATTAGGTGCAGAAAGGACAGTTGAATGTAACATGCCACTGAACACTTGCTTGCCAGTTACTCATCTCTGGCCACCAAAGGATTTATACAGAGGAATTCAGTGATATTTAATTAAGTGACTTACAGTATAGGGAAACTTCACCATGAGGTGAGTAAAAATCCTTTGAAATGCATTAAAGCAGTTTGCTATTTTCACACAGCTACCCTGCCAGCCTTAATATGCAAAACTGCCACTGAATTCCAGATGGCAAGATACTGCCACACAAGCTGGCTGTGCTGCATAAAGGCAGTTTTACCCTGTTTGCAAATAGGCAGAATTAAAGTTGACCATTCAGCCTGAACTCCTAGGATTTTCTGCATGAGTGCTTGGTTTCTGAAGCTTAACGCTGCACTGCAGTAGTGTGGAACTTCAGTGTAACATTTATTAGGTAGGTATGACTATTCAATAATACATATAAAAATAGTTATGTTAACAATAAAGTAAATTTAGTAGTAAATTTGTTAAGCATATGCATATTCAGAGTGTTCAATATGCACATTAAATATGCCAGTTATATAATTTTTGTTACAGAATAGTCTTTTTAAACAACTATATGTGACTAATGAAAATTTGGTGTAATTCAAGCAATTTCTTATGAATATAACAAAGCAGACATTTTAGAAATATCATTGCATTTGGGTTATCATAATCTAGTTTCACAGTACAATATGAGCTTTTCAGCCTGTGAAATCCATTAATAACCACATTAAACTTTCCCATATTGTATGAATTGTCAGGTTTAAATAATTCTTTCTTTAAAACAATTATCTGTCTCTTGCTTCATGCAGTTTGTTAAACCGCTGTGTCAATTTACAAAGACTGGGGGAGTTTGACACAGAAATTTTAGAGAGGGAAGGAACTAATCATTGGTTTACCTAGCATGAGTGCTCAAGTGCATATGAAGAAAATGAACATTGATTCAAAATATAAATGAAAAATTCTAATCATGAGTGGAATTGCCAAAGTTTAGCTTGAAAACCCTTTGCTTCTAGGGAAAGTAAAATCTGTTGGTAAGCTTCTAAATAGTTTAAATATGCTATTTATAAAGTCAAATGTCAGTGTATGTATTTTAGAGGACTAGTAAGTACTTAGGGAACACAGATCTGCATTGAAATAGCTGGGGAACAGTGTGGTCTCCTGGTAGTTTTTGAGATTCTACATTGATGGTGTTTGTGATATGACTGAGAATCCCCATGCAATGCACTCTTGAATTTTGTCTGCTAAAAATATATACTGCTTGGGTTAAACATATTCTTGCCTTATGACTAAATGTAAAAAGATGTACCTGTGCTCTTTCGTGCTTCTAATGTTTAGTAACCTTTTAAGGCTGTATGTCTATTCTTTTTCCTTTTGTAGATCATACAAGATAGAGACTCAATTTCTTTCTCTATAATTTCTTTAAGTGCAGAGAGTGAAATCTTGCTTGGGCAATACAGAATATTTCTGCTTTCACCTCTTACATGTATATCTGAGTATAGAACTGATTTAATGCAAATCTGAAAAATTGTGTGACATTACAACCAGGTTAGCAGCCCATTGCATTGGGTTCTATAGAAATGCACAACAGTGGGCAGAGATTGTTCCTAAGTATTTTTAATAGTCAGGACAGATTGGAGCAGGTCATCACCATTATGCAGGTGAATTAATAATTGGGGCATAGGGAGAACAGTCTAATTTTCAGATGTTTCTGCAGTTTTTGGAAACCCAATTAAAAAGTGGACAACAAATTAAATAAGATAGGTAAGAAACTGAAATAAAGTCCTATAAAAATATCTAAGAGGATGCATCTAAAGCATGGGCTAACAATGAAAATATAGCACTGAAAACTAAGTGTGGTTCCTAAAAAACATTTCAAACCCACCTACAGTTTGTCACCTACCACCTCTAAAATTCAAGCTACAAGTGATTTTTCCAGGATCATGCATGTTGTCTCTTGAAAAAGCAAAGCCTCTTTACTGGCACTATAATCCTTTGCATTACTTGCAGAGGTATTTTTCTACTAGTAAGAATAATTTGTTTGCTGGGATTTTTTTTGGCATTGTAGAGATTCTCTACCATCTGGCTGACTTTGCATTCCTATTCTGTCACTGGTAGTCTGGATCTGTCTTCTCTGTAAAATTTACAATCTCTGAAAAACCTGACTTCAGAGATTTTTAAAACAAAAAGACCCATGGAAGGACCAAACCCTGCAAATACAACATCCCTCACAAATGCACAGATCATGTCTTTTGGAAACCTCTATAATGTTGTGAATTTGCTATAATATATCAGCTATGTGACAGCACTAGCAGAAGCTTCCATCATGTCAGTCATACTAAAATTTAAAGAGGGAATGTGTTTAACCTGTTGATTGTGTTGCTTTTCAGGTTTTCAAGGCCATGAATATTCCTCAGATCAGAAACCCTTCCTTACCTCCTCTAGAAGATATGCCTGAAGCATATCAGGTGAAGATAGCTCTTCTTGGTGCAGGACCTGCAAGTTTAAGTTGTGCTTCTTTTTTGGCTCGACTGGGCTATTCAAACATCACCATATTTGAAAAGCAGGAGTACCTTGGGGGCTTAAGGTAATAAAACAATCTTAACAAAGCACTGTTTCCAATTATTGTCGAAAGCATAGCAAAAACTGTTGTACATATATGATCACTTGACTTTTAGCAAAGGAAGAGAACAGAAGATTTCAGATCTGTAAAAGTCACCTTTTGTTTAAATAACTGATCATTCATGTTAAAAGAGGTACAGTTGCAGGAAGTTTTAACTGAAAATCTAGTGGCAATCTCCTATATTCTCTTCATATGACCTGTTAAATTCCAGAGCTCAATTGTTATTATCAAATAACATATTAGAAAACTGAGTCAGGAACCATTTTCCCTTATCCTTAAAACACGATTAGGTCCCTGTAGCCCTAGTGAAAGAATGTTGAAAATACTTTAGATAGTAATTTCCTGGAGAGTTTTAGTTTTAGCATGCTTTCCTGGACTACCTTGTGTAAATAAAGGTGACAGTGGCAATCAGCCATCAGTGGATCTGCTTTAGCAGGGGGTGAAATAAACCCCCTGCAATTCAACCTTGAAAAAGTTACAAATACATAAAGGAAGGTACGTTTGCAATTTTCCTCTGTGGTAAACCCTTGGCTAGTATTTGCTTGTTGTCAGTCCTCTGCGCTAGAAAATTAATTTTTGCCGCTGCAGGAATGGCTATGATCAAATCTGGTAGGTTTTTTGGAATCCCTGTGTATGAGATAATTCAGACACTGACTAGTGGATACCAAACCATTCAAAATCAAAATTAAATTCTACAATGTAAGGTGTGCGAGAGTACCAAATGCACTCACACAATGTGTTTAAGAAATAAAAAATATAATGAAACAGAGAGAGAAAAAAGGGTGATGCACTTACATTTCTTAATGCAGCATCACTGAGATCAATAGAGTTGACACGGTTAATGAAATTGATTCAAAATGTCATAATGCCAAATACTTATTCAGTGCTTTGCAAGAAAGAGAATCAGTTCTGGAGAAGCTGAACTGATTACTTGCATTTTTCCCAGTGAGGTTCAGAATTATTCTGCCTAATTACCAAGGTGTTAATCCATAGGCATTTAACTGTGAAGCTGTTTTACTTGAACTAGTTACCCTAGAGGATTGCAAATTTAGTATGTGAAATACCTATTTACCTGTTTGATAACACATGTTATCATAAATACCAGATTAAAATCAGTTTTGTTGCTGTAAAGTAGTCAGAATTAATAAGAGGTTTTTATCAAAAAGGCTCTTTTTGGTGACAGGCTGGACTTAGGTTGGACTTGGCAATACAATGCAGGAGTTCCTGCAGCTGCTTCAATTCTGTAGTGCAATGCCACAGTTGCTTAGTACGTGCTTGGGTATTTGAAGCAGTGTGATCTTAAGTTCTTCATGGTTTAACTTGAATTTAAAATAATGTTTTGCCTGTTGTTTCTCCTAATGCAAAAAGCCTTACACGGAGTTTTGCCTGTTCTCTTAGTATCCTGAATGATTGAGGAGTGTATTTTAAAATTTCTTTCTTTCTTTTGAGTCTTAATGTGTATTAATCAAGGTCAAATTTTACTTCCATTCACTGTAGAAATGCTTATGTGTGGTTTAAGGGCATCAATTCCTTTTGTCCTTACTTTAATCTTGAAACAGAAGGGGGGCTGGCCTGTGGCAGCAGTCATCCATTATTGCATTTCTAAGTCTTTGCAGTGCATCTTTTAACAAATTTAGTTTATTGATGAGTGTGTTTTCAAGGCTTCATAAACTATTGCAAATTGCTAAGAAGACCAAATCAATTTTGTATTTGGAATCAGCTGTTTATAATGGCAGTGTTTTTTACCTTCTTAAAGTTTTTTCCAGTTGTTTTTAATTAGGATGTTTCTTGCATCATAGCTGATTTTCATAATATTGTGATGCTAGAAAGGTGTCTAGTGATTGCAATTCCTGTTGTGGGAAATTTAAATATAACATAAATCCGGACTTCTCTGAATGTGTCTGGATTTTTCATATCTATGGGCAGGTTTTCCTGCATTTCATCAGTTGTGTAAAATTTATGCTTTATAGTAGAGTAGGCATGAGCACACCATGCCCTTGCTTAGAGACCATGAACAAGCTTTGCTATCTGTGCCACTGCTTTACAATGTACAAGAATACTTCTCTCACTAGGCCACAGAGTTGTCCCTTGAGCAGCAGTAATTTGAGATCTCTGAGGAACACCAAGTACCTGTCCAAGCACCTCTGACTTGGGTCAAATTTGAGGTTGATGTGAATTTGTGGGACACTTTGCATCCACTGCATCCCTCCTCCATCTCTGCCCCATTTCCTTTTCCCCTCTGTGTCTCCATTGCAGAGTCACAGACCATCTGCTGCTGCTGAAAGGAATTGCATCAAAATTATTGATGTATAGTTGACTTCCATAAAAAGCCTATTTTCATAGTTAATGTGCATGCATGTGGGTATACCTCCCAGCATAAAACTAAGTGTTTAATAAGAGCAAAAAAAAAGTGTTTACGAATTCTGAACGTGATCTAACACAGCCAGTGGTGTTCTGGGAGCATGTTGTGGAGACAACATAGGTGGCCTGGAAAATAGAACTTTCCTCTTTTCTGATTAGATTTCTTTATTGAATCTCTGTTGCAGAATCATATTGATACATTAGTTTCTGCCTCAGACACTTTTATTTAGCGTGACCTGTGAAAGTTGTATTGACACATTCATTAAATCTGATATTTACAGCCCTTCTCATTGCACACTGGTCAAGAAAGGTGTAAAAAGGGCAGTATTAGAAACAAGGAAGAACACCAGTTTCTTATCAATATAATTAAAGTTGATGCAAAAGAAATAAAACTCTTCTGGCCTGTCAAAGTTAGATGCTAAAGATGTGTGGTCAATATCAATATGTAAAATAAGCTGCAGTGAATCTCTTGTGTCTCTGCTTTGTTATGGATATTACAGATTCATTAATTTGAAAACAGATTAGACCGTTTGAAGCTTAGAAGTATCTGGGGAGAAGCCTTTACTTTTCTGCATATATAGGTTTTTATCTTCATTGAACAAAAGTATCTAAAATATAACTTTGCTCTGTTTATCTGCAACATGTTTTACAGTAGGAATTTAGAACTGGCATGGATAGATATCATTTCACTGGAGATAAATATATATATATATTAGATTTGTATCAGTAGATATGAAGTGAGGTTCTATACTGGCACTGCAGTTTTTCCCTTCTGTGATTCTGGGAACTTGAAGATGTCATTCTTAATTTTCCCCAGGAGGAAAAAATGCCAGTTAATAGACATTAACTCAAAAAACAGACACGAAATCAACAGCTGATAAAGTGTTTGTCCATCCTGAAAAATAATGAAAAATTTATGAAGTATAAATGGAGGTACAGTTTTAAATACCCTAGCTCAAAATAGCAATGTAACAAAAAAATTGTATGGGAAATTTGATACTCTAGTATTAGCTTAATGAAAGATTGCTATGTCACTTTGCTTTCAGTAGCCATGAGGTCTTTTTTTTAAATGGGTATCCTAAGCTTAGTGTTATGTATTCTGCTGAACAAAAGGAATGGAGCTGAAGTCCTTTAGAATTCAAACATAACATATGTTAATTAGTCAAGAGTGGGCAGTGTTGGCCTCAAGGTACTGCCTTTCTGGCCTATATTTTTAGCATTGGATGAATATTGCTTTTTTGTCACTCTAAAAATAAAAAAAAAGTCAAGAGTCACATTTCAGCACATTTCCATTCACATATGTCACAATTAACTAAGGTATAATAGAAGTATTTTCGCAAATAATAATACATTTTAAAATAATATTTTCCTAATAGTTACAGGCATTTTTTTTTGTTTTAGTACATCTGAAATCCCCCAGTTCCGTTTGCCATATGATGTAGTGAATTTTGAAGCCAAGCTTATGAAGGATCTTGGAGTGAAGGTAATGAAAAATATATCCTGCCTATGTATAGCTCAAAAAAAAAAAAAAAAGAACAAGAACTCTGCCAAAGATTAACAGCAAAATGTCATGCACATTAGTAAAGAACGATTAAAAGCTATGCTAGACAGAGGCAGGAAGATGCTTCCTCTTGCTCAGGGCATTTGTCTGTCTCCTGTCTGAATGCCACTAGTTTGGAAAAGGGCAATCAATAGTTCTCATCTGGAATGCCTGCATGTGATTAATTGTCTGTAAGAAACAAATTCCTAAATTGCTTTAGGGGTTCAATGTAGCTATTGGAATGATTTGATTTTTTTTAATCAAGTTTTTTTCATGCAAGTTTGGCACTACTTAAACCATTCATATTTGATACTTCTTTTGTTCCTTCTCCCTGAGTTTTTTTTCCCTAATGGTTTATCATACAGTCTTGCTTCCAAGTTAATTTTATAATAAAATGCATCAAATTAAAGTGTTAACATGATCATCTGTTATAAATAATAACAATCTATTCAACTTCTTGGAAAGCAATAGTTATGCATTATTTTGTTAAATAAATGTGTGTTGTTTATAGGTAATGGGAACAGCGATTTATTTTAATTTAGGACTTGGGCTGAAGATTTAGATAGTATTGAAAATTGTTGCACATTTACTGGAATTTACAAATACACCACTGGATCAAATTTTTGAGTAGCAGGAGGGATGCATTATGTCGAACACATTACTATAGCCTTCCATGAAGCAAGAAATTCTTGGATTGAATTCTTTCATGTTGATTCTTTTTGTAAAAGCAGTAGACTGTTGTCACAAGACCTGAGTGAGAACGTTATCCTGCCTGGGTTTTTTAAGAATGATAGTAAGGTTAAGATAAGGTTTTAGGTGCTACAGGTCTGTTTTTCTACTTTCAAGTTCCCTTTGCAAGCTTTGTAAAGACTGAGAGAATGGAGGTTTAGTTAGGGATGCTGTTAAACAGAGCCCTGAGACACTTTTAGACAGAATTGCTGGGCATAGACTCCTGGGACTCCTCTGCCAGCCTCAGTTCCCAAGGCTCTGTGTTATGACAATGTATCCAGCATGGAATGATAGAGCCACCATGTCATCCTGACCTGCAAGTTCTCTGCAGTTCTGGAGTGCAGCAGAGAATCTCAATGTAAATTTGTTTCAAAGCTCTGCCGTTGGTTTGCAATTGACCCTCTGGCAAGCTGGTCAAATAAGTACCTTAGCTTTATGCCTCTATAAGCTGGAAATATTTTCTGGTGTTTACTTAAAGCATTTCAAATCTGTGGTGGAAGGTACTGTGTTGTGTAAATGCTCAGTAGTGCTGTTTATTCAAGTAATTCCACTGAAATTAGTAAGAATTAGTCAGCTGGATAAGGATTACAGAGCTAGGCCCTAGAAGTATTATGAATCCTCACATAAAATAGTATTGCTATTTAAATTCATTCATTAGGTTTTCATAACATATGTACACAACAGGATAAAAAAAAGTGATGACAATTTATGGAATGTCTTTTGTTGCAAGTGAGGATGGAGTGTGTATTGTTTTAAGGATTGCAATAGTACATGACTTTCCACCTCTGATAAAATTTATACTAAATCTTCAAGTAAGTCAGTGTTTTAAGTAGTGTCAATTGTATTTTACCTCTGCCTTTTTTCTCCACCAACCTAAAAAGTATACTAAATGAAATATAGGCAGATTGAATAACAAACAAGATACACAGTGACTTGAAGGCTAAACTGTTAAGATCACAAAGTAGAGAGTTACACGACAGCACTGCATTTTGTGAAGTAAAATCACATGTGATATAAAAAACCTGAGGGAAAACATTCAGGTTCAGAGAGTCTAAGATGTGGAGATAAAAACACACATACCTATGTCAAGAATTTTGAAATATCAGAAGAGGAATCACACACACTTTTTGTGCTCAAAGGCCTTGGGGTTAGGAGTGATGAACAAACGGTGTGTGTATCTCCAGTTGCGTGACCTCTGCACAGGGACTGCCATTGTTGGTTTCCTGAGCATGCAGAGAGCACCTAGAGCACCAGAGAGCATTCTGTGTCTCTTACACTTACAGCTCCTCTAGGCGCTCAGCCTGGGCAGTGGCTGCTCAGAGTAGGGTTGGTGGTGGAGAATGGCTCCGGAAAAAAAATTGCAGCTTTTACTCCCGGAAGCAAAAAGCAATTGATCAGAAACAAGTATAGATTATAGGTGTGTTTTGATTGCTGTGAGTTATTTCTTTCAATAAATGAACATCAATTACTGCACTGTGGATACTGTTTCTTGTCTAAATTAGAATTAACAATTGCAAGTCTAAATCAAAACTTATGTCATTCATAATTTTGAAAACCTTTGTTAGTTTACCGTGCAGAATGGGCTGCTTCATTATAATTGCAATTTTTACCAAGCAGTTTTTAATTGTTTCAGATAATTTTTCGGAAAGGCCTTGCAGTGGATGGAATGACACTCCGTACCCTGAAAGAAGATGGCTATAAAGCAGTCTTTATTGGAATAGGTAAGAGCTCATGGTCCCATGTTTTGTCATACTGAAACTGAAGGACTCCCTAGGAATGAACTGGAATTTGTACCTTTGTTAAAACCATGATGGGAGAAAGCTTTTATTTGGTCCATTATGGAAGTATGGAATATAAGAAAAAATTTAAAATCAGGAAGCTAAAATTAGTGGCCTTAAGAGGATTACTAAGATTTTCAGATTTATATTACAGATCTTCAAGTAATATGTGAATGTAGCCGAATGGGTTGATTTATTGTTTGTTTAGATAGTTAAAAATGGATGAACTAAAAATTGGCTTGTAATTAATTGCCTTATTGGCCTAGAGCGATACACAAGTTTAGTTTTCAATTTTTGCGAACAGCTTACTACACCCACACAATTACTGAGTCTATATGTAAGCCAGTGATATCATGCTTGGTTGCTTTTTTTCTTTCATCCATATAAAATGTGCAACATCCTTCAGATAGGCTGTAGTGAAATGTACTTATGGAGTGGGTTAACAAAATAAGCTGATTTTGACTTGTACAAAACTGGCATCATAGGTCTATCTTCCTCATATACTAGAGAAGTCCTGCACCTCTCTGCTGTTTGAATCATCGCTTCTTTTTAATGTTAGATTAGAATTATTATCCATTTACAATTATTTTGAAGTACAGCTGGACCCATTGCTGCCATATGATAGGCATGTTGAGCAGGCATTGTCTACAGTTGGTATGAGGCTTAATGCTCTTTATTGATCTAGACGTTGCCTAAGTGAACATAATAGGAAACAAGTTGTCCAACTGTTCCTCCTTCCTATTATTGATTACAGAGATGTAATTCTTAGTACAACGACAACTGTTGTTTACCATCTGGTTGTGCAGTATAATAAGCTTTGCAGGTCTATTCTGTTGTGTAATGATAGCACAGAGTGCTGTGATTTATGTAATCCCAAATCCTCACATTGTTAGGGAACGTCCATGTATAGGAATTCTGATGTATCATATTTTGATGTAATTGTATACCAGGCAAATGGTGTGACTTATATTTGTTATTATTTTCATCTGTGTCTTTCAAACCACATTGCACAATCTCACCAATGAGGAATTGATTCATAAGCATTTGTTTTCTGTGAGTCTAGCACTTACGAAAAAAATTCTCAGTATTTTTTTTAACATCAGCATCGTTCCTCTGCATTTCTGACTCAGAAGCTTAGAATAACAGTTCAGTTTAGTGTCAGCAAAAATGACCACTGAGCACTTCACATTGAATTGGAGTGTTCAGTTTATGTATCTGGGTTTATTTTCTGACCTTAATAAAGCTATGCTAATATAAAATATTTTGGTTAGAAATATATTTATATAATATATATACCTACAGACAACATTTTGCCATACAGATACTAGGTAAAGGGACACAGCCAGAATTTTAATAAACAAGAGAAGGTATCTGAAGCATAATTCTCCTGTAAAGCATGTGTTCATTGATTGTACTGGGAAACAGCATGTATAAATGCTAATGAAGGATTATGTGTACCTACAAAGTTTTGTTATTGGACACTACCTTGCATTTATGATGCCCTTTCTGTACCCCTTGTCTGCCTGTCATCTCACTTTTGCAGTACTGTGTAGGGCAGTGGACAGTAAGTCAAATGGCCTTGCATACTGGTAGTGAGAGGGGGAGGACATGCTGAGGGGTTGCATATTTGTGGAGTTAGCAATATTAATGCAATAGAGCATTTATAAGCTATCAGCAACAGTAATTTCTCCATAATGAGGCTGAACTGCATTTCTTTTTGTGTTCTTTGCCTACTGAACAAACATATTCAATGAAATACCACATTTGAACATTACTCTGAATCATAGGGGTAAAATAATTATGGAGCTACTTACATAAAACGGAAAATTTATTTTTTGTTGTAATTTGCTTTAGAATGAATTTGTACCTTGATGGAAAAGAAATATGGTAGTTTTAAATTTTCCCTGTTAGCAGAAAAAAGAAGTAAATGAGTGTGTAAAAGAAAATGAAATCCCTGATAGGATGAGAGTGCAGTGTGAGAGGACTTTTTTATAGAAATGTGGTTTTTGAAGTTGGGATTGTGCAAAAGTCCATGTGTGATTCATGAAACAGAAGATCACTTGTAAATAACCAGCTACCTGAGGGCAGGTGGAGTTGGAAGGAGAACTACTTTGAAAACTGTTTTTCACACAGTTATGCATCAGGGAAAATCTGTTGCCTGTGGGAATATTGTGTGTGGTAGGGAAAGTTCCCTGCACTGCAGGTTCTGTCAATGGTAAAACATAGTGACTGAGGTTTGAGCATTCTAGCCAGTGACTGTATTGAAGAAAAATGAACAGCAAAGGCTTTTTGTGAGAGCTGTTTGGACAGGTGTTAAAAGTGTGCTCTAATCACCTGTTTGCAGCGTTTCTGACAGGAGAGGTAAAGAATTCCTAAGTTTACAAAAGTATACAAGTTAACAGACTTATATGAAATGAATAATAATAGAAGAGTGTGCTTTGCTTCAATTCTTTGCTTTCTGAAGCATTGAGGCTACGATGGTTTATCTTAAGGGGAAGGATGCTCTCCAGCCAGTAGGTCTGGTATATTTAGTCACTGGCTCAAAGTTGAGAAAAATACCTTGTACTAGACTTGAAAACAAGCAGGTGGCCAGTATATGTCACCAACATTTGACAGCCTCTAGGGTCTCAGTGTGAGTCACACCTTACCTCCATCTTACCTTTCCCAATTAGGCTGTGAAGACTGATGTGAAATTTGGAGTTATGAAGGCCTATGTTGAACTAGGAAAGACTAAGTCCTAGGAAAAGCTTTCATAGTTACCTGGATAAGCAGTAAGGATCTAGCTGGACAATGGCAATTTAACAGATACACCATGCTTCTGGTTTTTTCCAGCAGTCACAATTTCAGATTACAGCTAACACAAGTATTAGGGGATAGTCAAGGAATCTCAGTTTCTTACATCAAAATTAATAATAGACAATGGCATGTGTGATAATTTTTAAAGGAACAAAAAGTAGCAGCTAGACAATAGGAGGAACAATATTCTTGGAGTCTCTACTGTATTTTTTTTAGGTTCTTTTTCATTGTCATTTAGGTAGTTGCTATTTCTAAACTTAGTCTTAATTCATTGGGCAATTAAAAATGCTAATGAACAATTAGTCCCTAATGTTTTCATCTTAGAATTTCAATTCTCTTCCAGTTACAAAACTTTGGCTTTATTTTGTTACTCACAAACATTAATTAATAGGAATTGTCTCCCAATTAAACTGTCAAAGTTTTAAAACCAACCTCTAAAAGTAAGCATAAAATAAAAAATCCTATCCTGTCCTGATTTGAAAGATTACTCAATGTGTTCTGCCTTGAATCAGCTCTGCTTTTTGAAAAGAAGAGTTTTTGAAGAATTTGTGACTGAACTGACAAATCTGTTTGAAAATTTTGCTTTTAAAAAAAAAAAAGTCTTGCATCAGTTGCTGCCTTCTGTAAACACCTTAGAGACTCAGGGCAACAGAGAATAAGCATGCTGAGAGCAAAAGGAGAAATCAATGGAGGGGCGAGGGGCTGGAGGAGAGAGCACATGGTCCTCAGAGACAGCAGAGGAAGGCAGCCAAGGGTATCCTGTGGGGAACAGAGCAGTCTGAATGCTTTGTGTTACTGCAGCTCTTCATGGATTTTCAGAGTGGAATATGATTTTTACCAATAAGAAAACCCAAAACAAAACACATGTATGTGTCTCTCATGGCTACCAGAGCAAATGCAGAAATACCAGGCTTTTATTACTCATCTTTCTAGAAGTTCAGCTGCCTTCTTTGGAAAACAGGATTTAATACTCCACAAAGCATTTCAAATCCTTTTTGAAAGAGAAAGTACATAACAGTTTCTTGATAGAACTACTTAATTGAATAAAAATGGATAAACTAAATATTTAAAGGACATTTTTCATGTGACATTCAAACGACTACATGGAAATGCTATCACCATAAACATATTTTCTGCAGACTTTTACGCAAACCTCTAGTCTTATTCTCTGATATTTTATAATAATATTTACATTCTCCTCAGAGAATATCAGATAAAAATTTATCCTGAAATATTGTTTTATTTGGTGAACTTTTTAGAAAAATTTAAGCCCCAATTCCCAGAAATTCCTTAAACACTTTAACTTCAGTATTTGTATATTTAAACTTGCAGCACTAACTTTCTACTTAACTTCTCATTGAGTAATGAGAATGTTTATTCCTCCATCTTCTGCTGCTGAATTGCTGTGAAGTTAGTTTTACTGTATATGGGTATTCAGAGGTCTGTTAAATTCTGTAAAATGGTGGGTTAGGTGAGTGTACCAAGTAAATCTAAGCAGATTGTTGTTTGAATGTATTCTAAATAGCATATCCTGCTTACAAGGGTTAAAACTGTACATAAAAAAAAAAAAAAAGAAAATACATTAAGTTCCTTGTGGAATGAACCTTTGTCATAATTGCAGTAATTCATAGTTAATTAACATCACATTCAAACAATAATATAATAGGATAATTTCATTGATTGGAGTGAAACTACACACCAAAAAAATAAAAAAAAATTTAAAGTGTAAGCATGAATGTACCTTGTTTCAAAAAAAACTCTGTGAGATTGATTTACTCTCTCTTCCCCAAAAAGTAAGTAATCTCCTCATGCCTGTTATTATCTTCTGATTAACTATGCAGTGCCACCTGGTGTGCAGATGGGAGGACTATTACACATCAAGAGCTCTGTTCACACCCACCCACACAGATATAAACCTACATGGCAAAAAGTGAACAGATGTTCATTTTGCTTGTGCTATAGGAAAAAATTGTGCATCGTACTCCTGATTCATAAACTAAATTTGGAGGACATGAAATCTGCATATGGGGCCCGTAGGCCCATGGCCAGCACAGACATTTATGGAGGAAATATGTCATGTTCAAAATAGTTCTCATTTCAGGTCGTGAACAGACTTTTATTTGCTTGCTTCTCTGGTTTTGGTTTACCTTGTATTTCCGAGTTTTCTTTTTTTTTTCTTTTCATCTGGAATTTCACTTACCTCCTCCAAAGGAGGAGTTTAGAAGCAAAGTTATTTGAAAACATATCCAGGATTTATCTGTTAGTTGGTTGCTTTTCAGAGTTGACTTGTGTTTGTGATGTTGTGGGAGGCTGTTAGGCCCCTTGGTGAAGAGCCTTTTGTCTCACTGGAAGTGCAGCAAGTCGTGTAAACGGCAGTGCACCTTGGTGAAAGATGGACCTTTAGGACAGGCGTTGTGCAGCCTTAGGCTCTTAGGATCACCAGCTGTGTTGTTGGAGGTTTCTTCTATTGTTTTGTATTATTTTATAATTTCATAAATATTTTGGCACTTTATATAGGTTTTGCTGCAAGGAAGCCAAAGCCTAAAGACAAGCAGATGAAAGACAACAACTAAGGGAGAAAAATAATATCTCGGGAGGTGTGCTGCAAAGAATGATGCTGGAAACACGATCAGCTAGATACTCAAAATAAACCTGTGCCTGGCATAGTTTCAGGGTCTATTTCATTGCCCCTTGTAGACAAGGGAGATGACTGTTTCAGAATCTTGCAAGCTAAGTGCTTTTCACCAAAGATTTTAAATGGTGACAACAATGGCCTTTTAAACATTGGTATCCACATACAGTTGAAGATATTCAAGGCTACAGAACCAGGGAAAACATTTGAAATTGTATTTTATTGTTGCAAGCTGACATATTCAAATTCATGTATCTGCAAAAAGCTGTGAGCCTTTGGTATTAGAAATAATGAGAATGAAATAATTGAGATGAGTCATGAAGTCAGAGTACTTTGAAGAGTTTGAAGAACAGCAGTGGTGAAGAGTGGTGGCAGGATCTGGGCAAAGCTAATTCAAAATATTTCATAATTGCCTTACAGCTCCTAGACTAATATTAAAATTAAAGTTTAAAAACGTTTTTTAAATGAAGATTCCATGAGAAGGCCAGGGATAGATGTGTTTGCACTTTGTTCAAAACTTCATACTGAACTGCAACTGCCTGAAGTGAAGTCTCAAAGAAGGTCTGTGCAAGTCTGTGCAGTCAAGTATTGGAGTTCTTGATAATCTGCCTCCTGGAGAGCCTTAGCTCATGGCTCACAGCTTGGAGAATAAATGCCTCCTTCTTTAACACTACATTTCTTGTTTCATGTCCCATGTGAATAATATTAATGAATTGTACAATCAGTTAGTTCTAATAGAAAGCTTGTTCATCTTTATTATTGTCTGCTACTCTTTAATCTAAAAAGCATTGTTATTAAAAACCAAATACTTACATTAAAAAAGGAGCTCTGAAATAACGTGGTCTTACATGCTATAGAATGGAACAATTTAAACTTGATATTCCCAATGCAGCATCTTTCCTGGAGACCAACCATGTACATCAATCCAAGAATTTTTATGCTTGAGGCATGTTTTTCCTACTATTGGCATTTGCAGTAAGCTGTTATTTCAGCTCTTTAGTCCTCGGTACTGCTCTGGATATTGGTGGAATATTCCTATATATACATTGGAAGCACTAGGCAGCTGAAAGCTTTTAAGGCTAAGATTCACAAAACAGCTTATTTATTATTAATAGTCTGAGGACACTTTCAAAAAATACTAATAATCTGCCCCTGGGCATCCTTATGATATTCACTTGTAAATTACACAGATTTTTCTGCTCTTACTTACTTATCTTTCCTACCAAAATACTACTTAGCATAACAATCTCTCCTGCAGATTTTTTACAAAACACACTCCTGTCTTTTTCCATGATGGACAGTCTGCCTGAAGAACTGATAATCTAAATATAATAACAAAATTAATTTGATTCTTATTGTTCTAAGAGTAGTTAATTTTTTCATATTTTAGCAGATTCTGTAATCTAACATTATTTAGCACTTTTTAAAATTCAAGCATATATTTTTAAGCATTTTTATGTTTGAGGTGTATAAAAAAGAAAAACAAGATGGTGATGGCATATTTTCCTATTTTGATGTTACACACTTGAATGCTTTAAGAAAAGAGCTGTGCTTGCTTGCCTGTTGTTTCCAAAAGTTCACTCCATGACTCAGTTACTTTTATCTTTTAGATGTACAAATATTAATTGTGCTGCCATCTTTTTACTTCCACATTAATATTCAGAGACAGAATGAATAACCTCCTAAAGTGCAGTTTGTGAGTTGATCCATATCCTTTACTTCAGCTGAGCTCTCTTTTTTTTTTTTGTAAGAAAAGTGTATGTGGTCCCATCTGGGTTTAATGCAATCAGACACCTTTTGAAACATTGTTCTACCTAATACTATAGGAAGACTGCCATTATACAAAATATAAATAAGAGCTTTAGAAATTCCTTACTTTCCTAAATCTTGTTTGCAAAAGATAAAACACTGGTTAAAAACTGATGCTTGTCACATTTAATTTATTTTAAGATTATACACAAATAGAGTATCTAGTCTCACTTTACATAGTGCCAATTATTGGTGAGAAGATGACATGCAATTTTCTGTGTTAATGAATAAAGTTTTAAGCAGTCTTCCTGTCATATTTATGTCTCATAAATATAATGTTCCTGAATTCATATTCCTTTCACTGCCCACTCAGCAAGGTGTGTATCCCCTTGTTGAATTCAATTGACAAAGTTAAGACAGAACTGGATTTGTGCTGTGGATTTGTAGTACATGTTGAAAGAATTTTAGAGATTGCTTTAGGAGATCTTGATCTGCCACTTCTCTACTTCATGAGATTGGTGCCTGGGAAGCTACTGCTGGGCATGGGCAGGGCTCAGGGCTTCCATCTGACACAGTGGTTGTTTTGTGCTTCTCAGTCCTCTGCCTCCCTTTTCATCATTGCTCAGTAGTCAGGACTTTGTTGGTTTAGGAGCAGTTTGATACAATGAAAGGCAGTTACCTCATTTTGGGGGAAGACCCTGGTGGTGCTTGGAACCAGTTTTGTTCTTCATTTACCTTGGAGCACATGCACTAGTGATTCTGTTTCTGGCTGGGATTCATAGTCTGAGGGCCTTCTGAGTCCTGTAATAGCTTGCAGTGTTTACCCAAGGGCATCCCTCACTCCTCCCTTTAAAGTCAACACCTTAATTGGAAAGCTTTCATCTTCCAGAAGCATTTGTAAGTGTGTTGTCCAATGCAGTAGCCTCCATTGTCATGAGAAGGCACATCCTCTGCCTTTCAATAATTTTAGTGCCACATTTTTAAAGGAAGCAAATATCTGAGAAAAAAATTGTACATGTGTACTATAACAAGTAATCTTTAACTAAGCCATAGAAATGTTTGTGCTGCTGTGTCTCTGCTTTTGCATATATGCTGGTTGTCCAGGCTTTTGAATCACTTGTTATGGTCATGCTATTTGAAAGTTGTTTTCTTACTATTCTAATCTATACTTTTCAAATAGGCCACTTATGTCATTGCTTTTAGTATGAAATTTAAAATAACGATGCAAATGCATCTATTTATGAATACAAAATGAAAGGCTAAGAAGCATACAAATATTTCTCTGGGTTTATGTGATATGTTGGTGTATTCTATAGATTTGAGATAACTTTGTCATTCCTTGTGCGTAAAGTCATGTAGATAGTCATCTGTGTACATTTTATAGTGTCAAACCATATTTGAAATTTGACACTTGGTGATGTCATAAGGTGTGGGTACATACAGTAATTAAGATTGACTTTTTGTACCGTTAGAGTTTTCAGTGTGTTAATGCTAAATTTACTGTAATTTTTTAAACAATTGTTTATAAGACTAAAACACAGAAATAAGCACACTACTTTGGGTGTTGTTAGAGTTTATACAAATCACATGTTTATCTAACACAAAAAATTATTTTCAAAATGTTGTCCTTGATGCTGTTTTTTTTTGAAATCCTTGGGCTATTGTTCATTAATTTGTGCTAAAAGTGTATTGAGCTGAATATGAACGGTGAGATAAAGTAAAAATGCATTCAATAGCTAGTGTGATAACTCAATATTCCCTCAAATGATCTTTGGTGATCAGTTTCACAGGAAGAAAAAGGAAGAATAATAAGAACTCAAAGATCAGCAGATTTCATCCAATAATCTTCAATGTTAATATTGTCACTGTATTGAAATGGTAGTCACCAAGTAGAAACTTGCAGCAATATATCAATGATCACAAGGAAGTTGAAATTTTCTATCAGATAACTTCTTACTTGCATTTAAACATTTTCTTTAGATTTTCCCCACCAGGATTATGCTGGTAAGGATGTATTGTATGCTACATACCGTTTTCTGAAATGAAATTTTAATAATTTATCAAAAATGAAATGTATCTTGCATGGTGCTTAATATATATTTATTTCAACCTTTCAGATATGAAATGATCCAGACCAGAAATAGTTTGCTTACATGGTTATATTTTACTTAGGTTTTGGAAAAGAGCTTTGAAGACAATTTGATTGCATTTGTCTTGCCAGTTTGAAGAGCTGCCTGACTTTTTTTCCTTTGGTTCTTAAAGAAAAAATGCTTCTGCTTGTATAACACCCCTTCTAAAACCCCATGTAGTAGGATCTGCCATGCAGTAGGTGTTTCTAATAAGTGTGCAGCAGTAGAAGGGTCAGGGACTAACCAGTGAATAAAAGTCAAAACTCAAAATGAGGTACCTTTCCTGTTTAGCACTGGGCAGTGATAGATACTGATAATATTTGATTAATGAGCAGCAGACTTGCACTGGGTGAAAACATCTGTAAGAAATGATTTATTATTTCAAAGGTATTGGAAGCTTACTGTATCTTGTAGATTCAACTGTGTATGCCTGAATAAAATAAATGAGATGCAACATGTGAAAAATGAAAACACATTACTTGTAAAGGATATGTCAGAAGCAGGGTATTTTTGTTCAAGTACACTTTGTCACTTTGGGGATTTTTAATGTTGGTCTGAATACAAATCATTTAACTGGCTCATAAAATCTACCTAGTTGGAATTCTTGCATCTATCATTGAGACAGAACTGAGGGTTAAACTTAATATGCTGGAACATCCCTTAAATTTTTGCATTTGGCATCATACACAGCTGTTCCATCTGTACATGTGAACAGAAAGAATTCTCCTAGCAATGTCATAGGAGTGAAAAAAATGTATTGATGCAATTTTAACATTGAAATTAGGAAAATTAATTCATTTGTAGAGTCATTAAAAAGGAGTGTCATTAAAGTTGATAAAGCTTACTATAAATATGTCTATGAAGCAATGTCTGGTTCTCTTCTCCCTACTCAAGCTGTGTTTGAAAATGAACAATGACTTGTAGATGAAGGTTTTACTTTTGTGTGCTTGCAATTTAGACTTGTAGTTGCTGGGTAGTCTTTTAGCCTGCCTTTGGTTTCTAAAGTGACCTTATTCTGTGCTACATGCCAGTGGCTGTCGGTCTGGTGTCAAGTCCCTTGGTTCTGTTCAGAGCTGCCATGGAGCTGGGAGCACAGAGAGCTAATGATGGTGCAGACTCACCTCCATCAAACTGCACCGTGTGTTCAGACAAGCTGGGGTGCCCTGACTCCAGGATTAGAGAAAACTGACTTTTCTCTAGCTTTGGAAATAGTAAAGGTGGGGCAGCGGAAATGTAATTCACTCTCCAAATTTCTCCTCTTTTGCTGGTCAGTGACTGTAGAACACTTCTCTGTAGTGGGTACTGTTTGTAAATTCTGATAGATGCTGTTCCATAAATCTAAACCTATTATGTGTATATACGTAATCCACTTTCTTACTATTCTCTTCTAATTCAATAGACAGCTAAAATATTTTTCTTTTTGGGAGTAATCACTGATTATTTCTATGTGTATAAATGCCAGTCCAAAAAAGACATGTTTTTATGTTGTGCAAAAAAAGTATAACCTGATAAAGGTCTTAATAAAGGTGTGCCAATTTTTGGTAAAATTGGATGATACACTGCAATATCCCTTGAACCTAAATTCACACTGATTTGTGTGTGTAATTTAATACTGAATAGCAAAAAACATATTTAGTTACTTAGGGTCAAAATTGTTTATCAGAAGTTTTGTTAAGGATCTTTTTTGGTAGATTCTATTCATAGCGTTTGATCTGTTCTTCTTCTTGTTTTGATCTTACAGGGTCCGATATAGTGGGAGCTAAAGAATAGAAAAAAATAATCTTTATCTTCAATTCTTTTTCATATTATATCTGAAATAGAAAGAAAAGGAAATTAATCTTGTCCTTGGACTGTGCCTCCAGCCAGTTCTTTAGAGTCCTTAAGTAATGCCATAGCTTTGAGTTAGAAGGTTCTCTTGTTCATGGAGAGGTTGGCTCATCCTCTCATCAGGCCCTAGAAGTTACTGTTCTAAGATGTACTAGACAGCTAGAGCTATTATGAGAGTGGAGGGCATCAGGTTTTACTGTCACTGGATTTCATAAAACAGAGCTCCAGCAGTGACAGCTCCCTCTCTTTAATGTGGAAGCCACAAATTGACTACATTAAAGGAGTGACCTTTCAACCTACAAACTGAGTGGAGTTAGAGCAGCTTGCCAACTATGAGGTCTTGGTAGCATCTCTGCAGCAGGTGCTGGCCTAGAGAACATATGGATGAACAGCTGGATACTAAATCCTCTGAGCACTCTCAGGAACCTGACCCATTTGTATTTACAGAGGGAAGAGGAAAAACACCCTCAAATCCAAACCAATCAAACCTAAAGAAGTAGATAACTAGAATTTATAGTGATGCTATACATGGACACGGCAATAATTTAGTCTAGAAGCTGGATTGAAAGTTCAGAAGCAAAAGCTGTCAAAAACATTGTTAATGTGTTATTTCTGCACTGAAAAATCTGGATCCAGATTCTTTGGTCAGGCAGTTAAGCATGGAAGAGATCAGATCTGCTGCAGGCCTATTTGCATGCTTCTTTTGTAAAAAGTAGGCAGAAAGCCAAGCATGATATTTTCCCCTTTCCTTGTTGTCCACCAATTTCACAAGAAAATCATACTACACCTATAGTTAATGCATCTTTTAATGTCCTTTTTTGCTGTTTTGTTTAGTGATTACTTGCAGCTTCTGAATTAAACTGGCTCACTGTGTTGCAGATGACCGCAAAAATGCCACCGAATTAAGGTTATGATTAAGGACAGAACTTTTTAATGCAGTCAGATTTTTACAAGCAACATGTTTTTGGGGTTTTTTTGGTCTTTTTAATTTAATATCTTTAATAAAAATATTAACTCTTTAATATCTTTATGAAATACATTTTGCACAGTGAAATATCTGAAAGCATTTGATCTGTATTATTACACAATATTTACAGCAAGTTTGATGCCTGGCCCTTTGTATAAAAGCAGAAATGGAAAAGGAAAACCTTATAATAGCTTTTCCTTGCAGTTCTAAGCAGGAACCACACAAAATACATTATCACTGCTCTTAGGAGTACCAGAACTGTGCTACTACCACTTCTTGGCATGTTACCTTTTCTAAGCACTAAATACAACTATTTGATCATCCCCATTTTGTGGCAGAGACCTTTTTTTCGAAAAGGTCTCCAAAACAAGTTTAATGGTTGTGGAATAGGCAAGCAAAAAGCAAGACAACTCAAAGTTGAAAAGTCCAGTTCATTCTCCAGTTGTTAGTCTGGAAATTCAGTATTTTTTGCTAAGACTCTGTGGACAACAAAATTTGTCCCAAGACTAACTTCTGGGTAGGTGACTTAGAAGATGAAGCAGGAGAATAGGAAAAGAGAAGCCTGGTTTAAGCAAGTTTATGTTTGCTTGATATAACTAGCAGACCAAAGAATCATTTAACATCCCCTGTCTCCTGTTTGTCAGAATTCTTTCCTCATGTATGTGTGCATCTGTGAACATGTGGGAAAAGAACTCTGTCAAGGGTTGGTCCAGCTGTTTGATTGCATCAGTGCACAAGGGGAAGGAACAGGCTCACATGTAGTGATTTAAGTTCCACATGTTTTGCACAGAACAAGCCCAGCTCACTAGTCAAGGCAGATTTCCTGGTACATACTTAAAATAGTTTGGAAAATCTGTGGTCGAACATATTGGAGCTATTTCTCATATTTTAGTTAAAGAATAGTAGGGTCTGCTTGCATAACAAATGATGTGTCTATAAAGGAAGAATTTTATACTCGGGCAAAAAAGTATTCTTAAATTTTGAGATTATTTTCATGACTTAAAAGAAAAAGCTCGTAAACTGATTCATGTATCTAAAAAATGTGTTATTAGGATTTTTTGGTGCCTCTTGAAGCTTCTGCCGCTGTTTTATTGGCATTTCTAAATTTGAAAACAGATTCAGGACTTAGTGCTTCAAATGAGCATGGAAATGAGTGACTAAATGTAAGGATCCTTCCTTAAGTCAGGAGTTATTCACAAAGTAGTAGTCACAGATGTTGAAATACATTTTGCAGTCATCTTAGTGGCTGTATTACATCTCAGGGGAATGCAAAAGTCCTTTACTCTAGCCACTGTTGTTTTGAAAAGACACTGATTTGGGGTCCTTCAGCTGTCATTGTTTTCCAGCGCAGTGAGACTTGGATAATAAGCTGCCATATGCAAGAATTATAAACTAATGCTGCAAGATAAAGTTCATTATGCCATTGTGTGCTTTTAAAATCCTGTGCTATTTTTGCTCATGTTCTTTAGCTGGGTTGGAAGTGTATCTATAACAGTATGACTAATTATCTTTACATGCATTTATCACTAAATAAACTTCACACAAGACAGCAAGATTGTTTACTTAAGCAGTATAATACTGGGAATGGAAGATAGCTCTAGAACATAGGATTACATTGCCAGAATGGCACTATTTATTAAGCTATGATAACGCTAATGTTCCTTTTTGATGTATAGCATGTGTGACTTCAGCTGAACTTGTAGAGAGCCTTAAGGATGTTTCATTGAACATTTAGTATGGCAGCAAGCCAGAATACATTTAGCCTAAACCCAGATGACAGGTTGGTAATGAGGTAGTGATTGATGACCACTGCTTCCATATGAAAACCTGCTTGATATGCTGGGGGGGAAATGCATTGCTAGCTCTTTTTATTTCATTCCCTCTGTATTAGTTATTCTTACTATGGAGGAGTACCATTGGCTGCTGGTTATTCAATCCTCGTTTCACTTTTGAATGAGAATTGAGTACTCAGCTGAGAGTAGAAGCACAGGCCAATAGCTACATTTATATGTTTTTCAAATCCTAATTTCAGTGGATTTTTATTGTCAAAATAACTGCAATTATATCACTTAATGGAGCAGCCTATAATATTATTACCTGCCTCTGTAATTTACAAGTCTTTGTGATTCACTTTCTGTGCCATCTAAATGGTTTTGCTTTCCCTTCTGATATAAAAAGAGAAACTTGGCCTGAAGGTTGTAACACATGGGTCAGGCAAACAAGCCTAAACGAAAGACTGCTGATTATTTTGCCTAGTCCTGTTGAATGCTTCAGTGTAAAGACACTGCACTCCTTATTTAGATGAGGGGCAAACTGTGGTTCTATGCACTAAGAAGGGTATTTAAGCCCTGTCCTTCAGCCAGATTCCAGCCTGATGTCTGGATTAGCAGTAAGGGTTAGGAGGAGGCAGCAGAGACCTGTAGGGGTTATGTCCATAGCTGTACCCAGTCAGACAGAGTGGATATTAGATGTCCCCAAAGCTGGAGGATAACTAATGGGATCACATTAAGGTCTGTTTAGAAATCACCCAGGGATGCAGCAAAGGGCACTAGGGCAGCATAAATATCTAATGTCAAAAGAGACTCATTATTAGTGTTTTCCCAGGCAGAAGTGACTTTTGGTCAGGAAGGGGTGAGGAAGCTTGTCACCCTAACCAGAGTGACACTGCACTTTCTCAGAGCAAAAATATGAGCAACAAAAATGGGGATCAGTGGTAGAATCAAAAGCCATAATAAGGAGGTTGTGAAGCAGGGCTGGGGCAGTTTCCATTCTTTTCCTGCTGCTTTCAGAGATTTCATGCCCTCTGGAGGCAAACTGACTGAGTTTTCAATAGGGAATGAGTGCAGTATTAGAATGGCAGATTTTTGGGGTGAACATGCATTGGACCCAAATGAGGGAGTGAGTCCAGGAGTGTACAAAGTAAGAGCTAAAGTAATCAGTAATGCCTCTTGGTGAAAGAGAAGGTTCTTGTGGAATTGCAGTAGCCTACACATGTAAAGGAAAGGGATAAAGAAGAAAGGATGGCCGCAGCACTGGGCTGGATTCAGATATGCAGAGCAGAAGTTTATCTCTATGTGCACAAATGGAAAATGATTAGGACAGGAATCTTTATCTGGTCTATCTAGGTCGTTTAACTTCCACAAAATTAACATTGTTTTTCTTACTAAGCCATACTCCTCTGATGTTTTCATTCTTCTTGTGGCTTTCGCTTTTACACGTACCTGCCATCTTTTTTGCAAACCTCTGTTTATTGCACAGTAAGCTCTTTGAGGAGCACTGGTCTTCTTTTTCTGTTTGGAAGGTACCCACATCCTACATGTTCGGTACCAGAAATTAGTATCTTTTAACTTAGATATGTCATTCATTTGAACTTTCCATTCATTTGGCACTTCCATTCCATAAATTCCTGTGTATAGCTGTAGCTTCCCCAGGCAGGAGTCCTGTGAGCTGCAGAATTTGTCAATTCAAGTAAAAAACTGCTATCTTTTGAATGTTTTGAGCGAGATTGTCAAATGTTCACACCTATAAACTGTCCTTAATTGAGACAGCCACATTTTGTTGTTTACTGACCAGTGACAAGATGGAGCAGGTCCATTGATTTTTACTCTCTTCCTGGCAAGACCTTAGTTTTAACAAGTAGTGGCAAGTGAGGACATAGTCTTTCAGTGGAGATTAATGGCCATATGGTGTTGTTGCTTATACACTGGAAAGCTTAGTTATTTACTGTAAAATCTGACTCAAAATTCTATACGCAAATCAGAAACTCCTACTTGGTTTGTTTCCATAACAACACACAAAACAACATCAATCACTTATAGTAGAGCTCCACACTCCATAATTAGGGATGCAGTTTTAAGAAGTGTGGGAGGAGTTCTGTAAAGTGTTTTATGTTAAAAACAACATTAAGCCTTGTTCTCACAAAAGCTTATGCACAAACTTCACTTAACAGAATGTAATTAATTCCATTGGCATTTATGGTATGTCTCCACGGCTCTGATGCAGTGTCTGGAGTGACTACGCATGCCCTGCTCTGTCGTGTCTGAATGACTGGAGTATGAGCAAGGTTTCCTTGGAGGCAAGCTTGCCTTCTGTAAAGGGAGCAAATGGGGGGTTTACCCCAACAGACAGAGTCACCACTTTACCCTACAAAGCATGGATTTCAGTATGAGAGTGAATGCTTGCAGTACAACAACCTGTCATCTTGGAGAAAAGTGATATCAAGAAAAAACTGCTTAAAGCACTGGATGTGGGAAAAAAATCTTAAAATTTGCTATGTATCTTTTTAAGATAGACTCTAAGCCAAAGGGATATCTACCATATATGGTATTTCCCACTAGTATCAGGAGTATTCATACCTGGTATAGTGGAGAACACTCTCCATGCTTTCTTCACTATGGCAGTGAAGGACAGGCACTGCTGTATGAAGCTGTTACAGCATCATAACACCTTCAGTGAGGCAGTCCCACAGCCCCACTGATGCCTTGCAGTAATTTACAGATTGGAGCAGTTTGAAATTATCAAATGCAAAGTATTACTTCTCTGCTCTACTTACTACTTGGCTAAAAAATGGGGAGTGTTGTGTGTAATTTGATTTTTTTGTGTTGTTTGTTAGTGTTTGGGGGCTTTTGTTGATTTTTTTTAAATGCACATTGTCTATATTTTAAAGAACCAAAAAAGCATGCTTTAAGTTCTCCTGGCATTTTTGAGGCAATAACTAAAACATTTTCTCTAAAGCATCCTGTAGCTAACAAATCCCTGGGCCCTTAGGCAAACTGTGTTTGAGTCTTGTTGCTTTCAGCTGCTCCAGAGACACACGTGGTGTGTGCCTAGGAAGGAAAGGCTGAAGGGGAAAACCATGAACAAAATGAGGGACAGTTAAAAAAAAAAAGTAGATAAATGGGAGAGAAGACAATAGTAGATAAATTGGAGACAAGAATTCCTGTAATGAAATGGAACTAAAAAAAATTAAGGAAATAAAAAGAAAGAAAGAGTAGGTAGAATACATAAACTGGGGAGAAAAAGGCAAATACGGGAAACAAAAGTGGAGAGACATTAGATTATCCATAAAGATGATAAAAAATTGGAAGGATTAAAATAAAAAAGAAGCTCATATAGTTGCTCTGACCACATTTTCAATAGTTTGATAACCTAGATGTCAGCTTTCTCTTTAAAGAAAAAGAGTAGCTGAGTAGAACAAGTGTTTTACTGAGTTTTGATCCTTCCTGTCCTTCATAAAATACTAATTGTCATGTACACCAAATAAGAAAGATCTAAAATTTAAAAAACCCAGCAAACGTATTTACATGAAAACCTATCCTGACTGGTCAGCTGTAGTAAGTTAAAAGATGGGGAAGTGTGTATTTTCTGATTTTTACACCAGTTTTGATTATGTTTCTTATTAATCTCAAAGAATAAGCATATTGTTATATCAGTGGATATATTGCATTATATTACAAAAAACCATCATAATTAAATCACAGCTAAGGTTGCTAGGTGACAAGTAAGAGAAGCTATATAATTAGACATGTCCAAAAAAAAGTCACATAGTGGAAACTAGTAATCCTGAAGGAAGGTTGCCATTGTCTGTGCTGACACCAAATGACCATCTCATTCAAATGTGCACTTCATTAAAGAGTCACCTCCTGCTTGGCTTCTGCAGCTGAGGCCTTACTACTCTGTGTGGAGTCGGTGGAAACACGGAGAGTTTTAATTAAGTGTGAATTTTGATTTGCTCTCTGAATATCCCTTTGACAGCATATTATTCCTTGGTTTTAATATTAGCAATCACATGTTTTTCCTGAAGACAAAGGTAGTAGCTGCCCACTCATTTTTGTGAGTCTTTCTACCTGTGTCAAAGCTGTCCAGGCTATGGGCAAAACAGCTGTGATGTGACACAGTCTGTAGATGTAATCCATCTCCTTAAAGCAAGAAAGGGAAAATAGTTGCAAAAAATAAGCATTTTACAATAATTAACAGATGTTGGGGGTTTGATTCCTGTCTCTAGTATTTGAGGAGCTCTCCCAGTCCACCAGGCCTTTCTAAGAGCATAGAGACTGGCCTTTCAAGGACATTGCTCCCATCTCACAGCGCCATGGATGATTCCTGTGTGGGGCACAAGTGGTCTGGGTTCCTCCAGTGCTCCAGTTGCAAGCAGGAGGTGTTCAGACAATGCTTGCACTGGCATGGTTGGAGGCAGGACACAGTCTGCATGCTTCCCACACCATAAAAGGTCTAGCTTGAAGATCCACTCTTCAAGCCTTTAAAATCCTATTGTGTGAATTGCCCAGGAGCCATCACAGCCTTGCTTCTACTGTATGGTATTCAGCAAATCACTTAAATTTCTTTGCACATCTGTAAAATACAGGGATAAATGTTGATCTCTTATCTGGGTCCTGGATATTTTGAGGATTGACTGTTTGTGTAGCACCTTGCAAATAGAAAGTGCTACAAACAGTAAATGCTATTTGTTACTCATGGTATCAAAAATAACTCATGCAGCCAAGCGTGGAGTATGGCTTACTGTCTGCCTACCTGATTTGCATTCCTACATGCAGTGAAAATAGGAAGGTGTTGCATAATATCTATACCTGCATTTTTATAAATTTTATTCGCTCTGCTGTCTGGTCAGAAATTCGGCATTACATCTGCTATACATTTAATTACAAGGCTATAGAAATTTTAATTATTATGTTTTCTTTCATTTTTCTTCAATGTCACAGCAACATTCCATTCATGGCTTCATTTGCTGAAGGTGTAGTTCTGTTAATTTCTTCCCAGGTGTTTAGTTAAGTGTGTGATTTACCCTTTAATAATAAATATTCCCCCAGTCTGTAAAATTTATGCAATTAGGAATTTTGGTTTCAGCACAGTGTTCTAAATTATCTGTGTAAATGATTGAATGAATAAATAAGTAAATACTAAAGTGCCTCAATAATAATGCTTTATCTTGCAAAGACGGCATTTAGAAACTGTCACTTCTTGCCCCTTCAACAGTTTTTTATTCAGATATTCTGAAATATAGCTTAATTCATTATGTTTTTGCCTGAACTACAAGCCTCTGAAAATGGCTTTTCTAGAGATGAGCATGGGAAAAAAAAAAAAAAAATAAAGCCGTCTGATATATAAATGTATATCTGCTCAGCATTTGATTTCAGGATCAAGGGTTACTATAATTGTAATCTCTCCCTCCAAAAGTTGGAGAGCATGAGATTTTGGGAAGATGTGTACTTAAAGGTATGGAGCTGTATCTGTACATATACTTGGTGACATGATTGCCAATGCAGGGTTAACCAACTTTCATCCCACATGCTGTACCTTTAACGTGCAGATTTGATTTTGCATTTGAATGCTTAAGTGACTACTTGTTTTCTATTTATATGTATGCTATAATCAGAAATAAAGAATTCAGAATCAGAGGTAGACTTTGTTTTAGCAGATGATTCTGTTTATCTGAATCCCTCTCTCTCACACAACTGTTGTTGCTAAGGTTAATTAAAGTCATTCTATGTCTAATTTTATATGTAAAGCAAAACAAATTTATAATTTAAAATTTAAAATGCTTGTGTAAAAGTCTTGATTCCATATAACTGATTTGGTTATGATGTACTTCTGAAAGATAATTTTATCTTAGGGCAGTGGATGTACAAATCAAGTTTTCTATCTATGTGGTAGAATTTTTGCATGGACTTCCAGGAAGCTCCAGGATTGATCAATATCAGTTGTAACCTGTTATAAAATGACATAAGAAATAGAATTACTGTTGTTACATCTTACAAACATCCACAGCTATAGATAGTGATATTTGGGAAGTTGTTTTTAAATGCTAACAACTGAAATAATCTGTGAATGGAGGAAAATTGTAATCAGTTTTTGATTTCAAGTTGTTGTCCTTATCCCACACTCTGATTTTACAAGGCTATTGAGCCATTTTGCTGAATAAGGCAAGCCCAATTCCATCATTTGCTCAGAAAGGGACTGTGAGTAGCTAAGATGTGCTTTTTGAAAAAAAGTATGTGTGGTACTAATTATAAGGATGGAATGAGGTTTTGTAGAGAAGACATTTCAGAAATTACGTGATTTGCATTCCTACATGCAGTGAAAATAGGAAGGTGTTGCGTAATATCTATTATTATTGATAATAATCAATATTATTATTGACTGTTGTGTGAGATCTATGTTTTCTGGTTTTCCATGACTGAGCTTTGTTTCTTTATAGCGTGGGTAGAGGGAGAAGGGGTCTGATTCCTGGTACACTGCCACTGGCTTGGAGAGCTCTGTAGCTGACAGAAACACACCAGCTATTGAATTTCTCTGTTCTATGAGTGTCTGGTACCTATGCCCTGAAAGGGAATACTTTTCTTTTACCTAACTGTAGTAGTGGATTTTTAAAATCCCAGATGGAAAACTCAGAAATCTTTCCATGGCTTAGGACCTCAACCAGGGCATATTTCATAGAATTGTAAAATAATTGGAAGGGGCCTTTGGCGATTGTCTAGTGTAGCCCCCTAGCTCAAAGCAGGGTCAGCTGGAGCAGGTTGCCTAGGACCATATCCAGTGTTGAACATCTCTAAATACTTAAGAATGCCTGCTCTGAAAATCTCCTGGCACTCCTGAGGTTCTTTTTCTCCACATCAGTAATGCACAGACAAGCAGATCTTTTGGCAGACAAGGGATGTGTCCCGAAGGTACTTAGGCCCAAATCAATCAGAGTATTTAGGTGCACACCTCTGGAGGGGTTTGTTTGAGGTACTGTACTCAGTTTGGTCTCTAACACCTGTAACTGTGTTACAGGTAATGTCACATTTCTGCAGGGAAACCTTTTTCAAAACTTGATTTTATTGTGAGTGCTTTCAAAAACGTATCTGACTTTCACTACCCGACTTCCCTGCAAATTCCTACTAGGATTTTCTTCTGGCGCTTGGGTAGTCACAGAAGACTTCCAATTATGTTTCTAGATGTGTTTCTGTGTTCAAAATTTTTTTTACTAATGTGAAAGTAAGCAAGTTTTTTATGCTTTGATCTTCTGCATATTTTCATTTTAGCTCTAAACAACATGTTATCTCTGGTTGTATTTTATAATTGTGTCTAATTATGTAATTTTATCAATTTTTTACTACTGTCAGAAGCTTTTAAAAAATTTTTGATACTTTTTAAAAATTCTTTTTTACTATTATAACATTACACTGATGAGTTGTTTCTTCTTTGTGCTTTGCACAGACAATATTTCTGATAAGGCAGACATAGATAGAATGTAGCATAAAGAAATTAGATAGAATATCTGCTTTTCTGATTTATTGATTAGCCCAGGAAAGTTCTATAGCTAACTGAGGGTTTCCAAACTGTCAAAATATTCAGTGACAAGTTGATGTTGACATAATTGAAGTTGAATGTATTAATTTTGTCTTGGTGATTTAGAAATCGATGCATTTTAACACTGGCTTTGTTCTGGGCTGGATCCAAAGCACAGCAAAGGGCCTAATGCTGTGCACAGCTAAACTTTTTCTTTAATTGTGCAGCTCTTAGCCATTTCAGATAGTGAAAAACATATCAGCTAGGTAGGTCCAATTATGGACAGAGAGCAAAAGGTGACAGTGTGCAGAGATTAATTTGTGTTTAAAAAAATGGAATATTTAAAATTAACTTAGTCTGTTTATATGTTTGCATTATAGCATATCCTCAAAGCCTTTGACAGTTTTAAACTAGAGTTACCTTTACATTCAAAACACAACAGCAAATCCATATAATTCTGTAGTTCCCCAAATAGTCTTTGTTTCAATGAGCCTGTTTTTGTTACACTCACAGAAATTTATTTTCAGTTTTCTTCTGATGGATTAATAGAAAAGCTGCATTTACTAGAACTGCCAAATTCTACATTTGACAAGAAATTAAATCTGTTTTAAAAAGACAGAATAACACAAGCTGCGTCTTAGATTTATGCTAGTGCCATTAGGTTTAGGCCCTCAAAACTTGAAATTTCAAAGGCAGATTTTACATACTACAGAAACCTGTAAGCAAACTGAAAGTGCTGCTTAGGATTTGTGGAGTAACAAAATGAATACTCCATCTTTGACATAATTTGTCTTGAGGTTTATGAAATAGTTTTTCATCGGATTATAATATTTAAAGTAATTAAAGATACAATTTGCTATTTAATAAACAATGCATTTTGTAACTTCATTAAAGATGCTGCCTTTCTTAATTGTAATGGTCCAAAAGGTTGTCAGTGAACTGTACATTAACTGCAGAGATAATAATGATTTTATATGCTAATAATTTTTAAATTAATAACTCATGTAGTTTTTCAGCCACATGGGGAAAATAATTTACATTCCTAAAGCTTCCTTTGGTATTAACCACTTTACTTGGGGAGAGTGGATATCCTCATATAAAATGTTCATTTGTTTTACATTAGCACTAATGCAAGCATGTAGAACCCACTGGTGTGAAAGGATTAAAAGCAGCAGCATTAGACAAGCATGAACATTTCAGAGAGAAATGCTTGTTAGAGGGACCCATTGGGACTGTGTAACTTGATTTTCTATTTATTGATCTTGTTTTTGTTACCATTTGAAACTGTTCCTATTGTAGTACTGCAAATACAAAAATCTGCACCAAGCAGACAGAAAGGATTCATGTTCCCTCCCAGGTAGATTTGTGTGCCTTGGTTGGCTTTAGCATGGGTTGGATGCCTTTTTAGAGGAAACATATGCTCCCTTGGGAGTATTTGCATCATCACTGCAGGTAATTTGAGAAGTCTCATTTTAACTTTCTGGCATCTCTTTGTCATAGAAATCTGTTCATGGACTGAAAAGAGACATACAGTCCTACCTCACTGATGCTTTATCACAAAAAATATTTTTGCTTTAAAAAAGTATAAATTTCCCATTTTGAACGTTTTACTTCCCCACCAAAAGAATAAGAGGAGGAGGAAGCTTCTGTGAATGCCTGTGCAGGTATCTGCACCTACAAGCCAAGTGCCTGACCCATCATTTCTAGTGACCGTGTTTCACTTCATCTTCCTGACCGCTGGGCATTGAGGAGGCACTTGGAGATGTGCACCACAATTTCTCTGTCTGTTTTCTAGATAGTGATCTTGCAGCATTGCAGGTTCAACTGCATTGTCTTTTTGACCCAAAGTCTCAGATTTAGTGCCCTGCATTAGTATGGAAAATGCCCAAGCAAGACGCAGGCACTTGATGAAAATAGTAAAATTAGTTAATAAAGACACTTCGTCTTTCAGTGAACTTTTGTATGAAATGCCACATATGCTGTTCTTGAGAAAGGATTTCAGATTTAGTTATTAGATTAAAAAAAGCTTTAGACAATTAATGAGTTCTTTCTGTCATTTATCCTTACTCAGAACAAGACTTGGGCAAAGCATGAACTTGATTCGTTATTTCCAGTATGGAAAACTATGAAGGGGTAGCTATGCAATAGCTGTAATGTTTCCAAGCTGATCTACCTGTGCAGGAGAGTATCAGTTTAACAGAATATTTACATGAAACTCCTTGCTGCAGCTGCTTTAAAGAGGAAAGGCAGATAAATATGTGCTTAATGATTAGGACATTGATGTGTAGGGGGTAAATGACCTGAGTGAGAATGCTTATTGACCCTTCAGCATGTTATGAGAATGTCATATTTGTTGCAGGGTATTCTGTACTGACAGCGTGTGACAATCTGAGAAGATAAAGCCTCTGATGACACATACTTATTATTCACCTGCAATTATAAAACTCTGTGTGCTTTTTTTCATAATTTATAGTGAACACTGAAGCATAATCATGTTGAAAGTGTCTCTTCAGAATGTTGCTTTAAAGAAATGAGTAAGAAAATCTTCTCAAATGTTTTGATAGATGATTCATGGCACTGGAGCTGCTGATGAGGAGCCAATATAGCCAAGTCTATAAATATGCAGTTACGAGAACTCTGGAAACATGAATTCTGGTAGTGTGACAGATTCAAAAAGCACTTTTTCTACTGGAGTAGGTTTCTAAAGTTGCTCTTCCTGTTCTACATTCAGATGCCGTTGTCTAATTAGGCTAATTGGCTGGCAAATTTGCCAGCTTTTAAATTAAATTAGTTTGGAGGTGAGAGAACAAATACCATCAGAAACGTGATTTATTCTTTCTTTCCATAATAATTGTTTCTTTTTAACTGAGCAGAGATAGGCTTTATTATTTCTAGGGAATTTCTGCTTAATTTACTGTATATGACACATTTCCAGAAGAAATGAATATTGGCAGCCTATTACTAAACCTTTGAGCAAAGTAATCATAATGGAGACACTGACGTCCACCTTACCTGGCAGTAATGGATAAAGCTGTAGCAAATAACAGTTACCTGATGTTATTTTAACAAATTCAGCTTTCCTTAAGTCAGTACATGTGCATTTTCCTGTGTTTCCCGTTGCTTCTGAAGATCCAAAATACACTGAGGGTAATGAGAATGAATGATAGCTTAGATGTGTTTTTTCCTTCAGCTGCTGGTTGTATTAAATCCCCAGCTCCTGTGCAGACCTACAAATCTATAACATCCGTTTCAGATGAATTTGGAAACAAGGGGCTGCGTTCTTTTATTCTTGGTGCAGAGATTAAAATTGATCACAGCAGACACAAGGGAGCAGATTTGAGTATCACAGCTCAATGTGGTTAACTGGGATAGTGCAGGGCTCCTGTACTCCTTAACTGTGCACATACAGGTTACGAATATTATTGATTGCAAGGGTCAGGGGAGGCTGCAGGGAGGTTATGCTGCATGATGCTATTTGGTAATTTTTAAGGGACAAGAGCTATGAACTCTCATAGCATCTGGGACAGGTACAGTTTAAATCTGACAAATGGAGATTTATGTTTGTGTGAGCTGGCAAAGCCCTTCAGGTAGAAACAATAAATGGAAATTTGATAGGATGTGTTTTTTTATCATAGGTCCAATATTGTGCTGTGGGAAAAGGGAGAAAAGAAATTTAATTATTACCTTTTCATCAGAATGAACTGATGATAGGTATTCAGTTGTAGGTCTTTGCTGCAGGATAATGAATAATATTTAGAAGTCTTTTCTTGAGGCATCATTTTAAAATATATGTACAGATGGTTTACCTGAATTGATTAAAAAATGCAGATTAGACGAATGATACAGTAATACAGTATATACAGTAATACAGAATGATACAGTAATACAGTAATAGTTACTGAATACATTTTATAGTATTTATTTGTTCTTTCATGTGGGCAAAACCAGTACATAAATATATGTTTTAGTATATCAATATGCTAAGATTTAAGATGAGAAAATATAATACATTAACAAAGAACTGGGAAAAAATTTGTCCTATGTTGAAATTTAATGTAGATTGCTAATCACTCATTAGCTTTTGGCAGACCTTGCTGAATTACATTGATGACTTCTACATATGGAAAAAAATAAAAAGATGAATCCTTGTAATGTTTTAAAAATAGGAATGACCAGAAAGTCCTGTCTTTTGCAAATATTACTTAACATGTGGGATTTACTTCCTGAAGGACTAAGTTTTTACAAATATTTCATATAGATCAAGTTATGCAGGGTGCAGAGCTGCAATTGACTCAGCCTGTTGTTTCATAGGCACCATATTGAAACAGGATGGGAGCTCTGGAAGTAGTGTGCAGCAGAGGATAGTTGTGGGTTCAAGAAAAATGGCTGCAGTTAGATATTTCTATGATTCTTTACTGCTCTCTCCCATCAAATTTAGGAAACAATATTATCAAACTCAGTGTTTAGAATTGCAGTACAGGTACCACCTATTGGCTATAACATTTCTAATATATCAAATATGCAGGTTGATTTTAGGTAGTATAAGTTGATGTTGTCTCAGTATACCTCATTGCAACTTCCTCGCTGTACAGTGCCTGAGGTCTGACAAAGGTGTTATTCCAGAATATTAATGACTTAATTACTCCTCATATGCTAAAGAATTTGCTGCCTTTGATAGTTTTTTTTCAGCTGTTGCTTTTTGATAGTGTAGAGGCTTAGTATTTATTTTTCTTCATTATGACAATTAAGTATTTTTGGTTTTTTCTTTGTGGATATTTATCATCAGTTTTGCTCTCATTTTATCCATTCCCTGTGTATTTATTGTATGTAGCCTCGATTGATCCAGATTTTCAAGATTTTTTTCCATGTTTTTAAATGAAAAATTAATATGAAGAGATATTTTCTATGCTAGCATTTGATTTTCCCTTTATAAATTTTCATTTGCTTAGATTATTTCAATATACCAGCATGACTTCTTATAAACAGGGCATATTAGACAGTTAAGTTATAATGAGTCTGCTTGGGGAAAGATATTGTTTCCATTGCAAAGCATTTTCTGCTTTCTTCTAGGAGTCTGTTGCTCTCAGCCTCACAATCCAGTTTATTTTGCTTTCACTTCCACATATTTGGATTTTCTGCACTGGATAAGAATCATTTTACTGTGACATATGGTTTCTGGGATGATAGATTTTTTAAATTTTTTGCTGTCCTTTAAGATGCTGATGGGTTGTCCTTGAGGAGGGGCTCTTGCTCTGGGGCCGCTCAGCACTGTTTACTGAACACGAGTAGGCACTGGGACCAGTTTCTGTTCCTCTAGAGTGGTGCAGTGTATCACACTGGCAGATATTATCTGGCTGGTGTCAGGAGGAAGCATAGCCCCCCCCCCCCCCATCTTTCCTTTGGCAGGTTACTGCTAGGAACAAACCTGTAAAAGGAAGAGGGAGAGGAACTGACAGCATCAGCGTGCCGGATCTGAAACTCAGCCTTCCTGGTTCAAGAATGCTCCTGGAAAATGATAGCTCAAGTCCATGGTAGGAAGTGACCAAATTCCAGTCAGGACTAAAATCCAGTTTAGCTCTATTGTAAGCAGACTGGAGCAAGCTCTGCTCTGGGTGGAATGATACATTCTTGGGGTAGAGATGGATTGGAGTCAGACTGCTAAATGCATTTTCGCTAGTGACCTTTTCAAATTTGTCGCCAGTATAATAAATGTTGCCAAGATGACTTAAGAAAGGTTTGCAGCAATATTCCACTTTATTTTTTACAGCAGATGTTTCTTCAGTTACTCTGTATTACAATTTACAGAACTCTTATGTTCTAAAAATCAAGATTCATAGCAAACTGTTTCAGTGCTTTAAGTCCTGCAATAAACAACACCAGGCAGAACAGAACCAGAGGGAAGGTAAGCAGACGTCTGCATTCATCCTTCTCTGTGATAAGGTTTGCTTCATAATGATCTTCACATTGCAGCAAGTTCATTCACCAGGGCTACCAGCTACCTTCCTAAAATCTTCAACTTGGTTACTTCAGATATGGGGAACTTTAAGTATCAGTTCCCAAACATGGAAGAAAGGCTAGAATTAACATCTGTTTCTTAAATTAGAAATCTGTATATGTTTGTACAATCTAGTACAATTCCAGGGTGTCCTGTACAGAATGATGTTTTAAAAACACTTAGGGATGCTGTATGATTCAGTTCTGAGGTATGCATTTTAAAAGAGTGCTTTTAGAGTATAAGGGCTCAAAATGTTGAGTTCAAAATCTTCTTGGTGCTTATACATGAATAGCCAGATACTGAGATGTGAAAAATTTTTACATAATTTCTCCTGATCTTAATTTTATCATCTTGAAAGACTGATGCTTTTCATTAAAATACAGTATTTTAGTCATGCTTGAGTGTTGCTCTACTAAAATTTTTTGGCTACCTCTAAACTGGGCTTGGAAAATTGGTACTCAAAGAGAAATTGGATTATAAGAACAAATTTAGTGCTAAATAATCTGACTCCCTCACTCCTATTATTTCTTTACCATTTGCAAGAGTTCAGATTCTTGACTGTGTGTCTAATTTAGCAACTAAGTAAGGTGTGAGACCTACAGACTGCTTTGCTTCCAGGTTCAGCTGCTTATTCAGATGTTTTTAAAAGCCTTGGTATGGATGTAGCTGCTCAATTCAGAATGCACTGCAGCAATTGTGTACGGCTCATGCTGGTAGATGTGAAGGGTGTTTTCACATATGCTCTACACACTGCTCACTCTAACTGGAGGGTAAGAGAAGGTTGACCCTAGTGTAGTTCTTTTACTTTTTTCCTTTTACTTCTAATTTTCTATGAATGAGGCCTTTAGCCATCATTAGGGAATAACACCTAAAAACCTTGCAAGCATACATTTTCCAAAGAAAATAAATCATTAATAAAAAACTACAGAAAAGGAGCAGTTATATTACAAAATTAATCTGCCAGGCTTACAGAGAAAACAAATTTGAAGAAGCCACCTGCTGTGGAGATGAGGCAGTAATCTCAACAGCAGGAAATAAAGGGAGGGAGGGAGAAAATACAAAAGCATAGACATTAAAAAAGTAATTAAAACACTTATCTCCATCGACATACGTATCAAACAAAAAAAATCAACCACCTACAAAACGTACTGTGCCGAACGTCACAACAGGAAGTAACAAAGCTGTCCCCATAAAAAAAAAAAAAATCTCAAGCAAAATGAGAAAGATTCTTTACAAATACAAGCCTCAAAAGTATTTACTGAAGTGCAAATCACTAATGGACTGACCTTGAGAAAATCTGAGCACTTGCAGAATATTTGCAACTTTTCTGAAAGTCTAGATACCCAGTACCAAGCCTTTAAAAATGTAAAGAAAGTTACTGTCTAGGTACCAGTGGTTGTCTTTCCATGCAAGGTGCATACCATGGCAGGAGTTGTACTGGTATATTTAGTATAATCAGCTCTGAGGCACACTGTATTTGGATTATGCATTTCAATATAGATAATTTCTAAACTGTGCAGTATTGACCTATGGACAGCAATGTTATCTGTATGGGTATGGATGAATGTGGCTTCTTAGAAACAATCATGTAGAGCATATCTCACTGCATACAAGTAGTTTCTGTTATGTCTGAGTAAAACTATACATTTGACAGTTATGAAAGTTTACAATTTCAGTGTTATTATTCAAGAAAATAACAATGTTGAAACTCATGGTCCAATTTATACATATCATGGATTGTGTGACATGAAATAAAACTCCTTTAAATATATAGATTTTGATCTCCAGTTCCCCAGCCCACAAAGGAGACTTGTTCAAGAAGATCAGAGCATTCAGAATTATTAAAGTAGTGCTTATGTGCTTGGATTTTACAGTGTGCCCTGTACCTTTGTAGTCACAGTCTAACCATATGGTACCTGAGCTGCAAGTCTCTGGGCAAGTGTGAAATGTCATCAGATCTGCTACATCTGAAATATCTTTGTATGGGCTCACAGGGAGTGAGTTGGAACACTCAGTGTGTGAAAAGGCAGGGACATGGGACAAAATGGTGCTTTTCTGTTAATTCAAAAGGACACTTTCAGAAGACAAATGGTGGATTTTTAATTTACCTTCAGAGGAAAATTACCCTAGCTCTGTACCTTCTTTAGTGTATCATTTTTAAGAAAATTAAAAGAAAAAATATTTTAAAAACTTCATTAACAAAAAAAATTATCAGAAAATCTTATTTCCTCTATAAAATTCATATCAGTCTCTGGCCATCAGCCTTCCATGGCTCCTTTCCCCAGGGCACATGAAGGGGCACAGGCTTTTCTTGGCCAGAGGTGCAGAACTGCTGCTGCAGAATCTGAACTGCCTCCCTGCCAGACTGTGCTCAGGTTTCTTCTGCTGAGTAACAGGCTGGGCTCAGCTTGTCTGGGCTTGGTCTCTCAGATGTTATTTCAGAAGATTTGCATTGCCCCCAGAGCAGATATGCAGAAAATCAGTCCCATGCTTCTTCTGTCCAGTTTTGTATGGGATTCATGGATTTTTCTCCTCATATCTGACAGTTGAAGGATTTCCACCCAATCTTAGTATTTCCTGTAATAGAGGCTGTGAAGAATAGAAGAGAAGTCTTCCTTGTAAATGTAATTTAAAAAAATCTGGTTTAACTCTGAAACATGGAGATGTTAAAAAGGTGGAAAGATGTCCTTGCCCTCTAAATTTCTAGCTCCATATATGTAAGGCAAGAGAAAATTTTAAAAATAATCCATAAATTTGTGAATGGGTTTGGTGTTTTGCTTTCTTGTTTTAAAAGTTAGAAAAAGGAATGTGCACAGCCAGTGAATCATATTTTGGGTTTTTTTTAATTGAATTTGGATAAATTTATGCATACAATGTAATTTCAAAACAAATTTGAAAGACTCAATATAAAAAATGTACAAAGTAAGTGTCTTCACTTTAAAAAAGTAGCTCTTGATATTTTCAAACACAGATTGCATTCACCAGCAAAATTCAGTATTATCATACTTAAAGGCAAAAAACCTTTTCAGTGTTTGAGGTGAGGAAAATGAGAAAAAAATAATGTTCTAGTTAGTTTTGTCCCTTTAGGCTCCTGTATATTTATCCTTCACCTTCAGCTCCATTTTGTCTTTTTGTCTGGAGATATGTTTTAGTCAGCTGCCAGTGAAAACTGTATTTGACCCTTATCAAGGACGAGAGCTTATTTTGTGTGTCAGTTATTAAGGTCTGTTGAGAAGTTAATTTGAAACTGCAAATTTGCCCAACCATGTCAGATTTAAGTAGTCCAAAGAGTGAGTTCAGGCTCAGAAGTATAGCTGTTTCTGGGGAGAGGGGATTTGATCACAATAGGAGGCAGATATGCAGTGCCTGTACTTGCTTTGGTTTCCCTTTCCAGATCAAGCTCATAGTTAGAGTAGTAGCAGACTTAGCTGATTGATGTGTTGACGTGCCTGGATTTATTGGTGCAGCAGCTGAGTGAACTTGGTACCCTGCTCTGCAAGCCAATCCCTGACATTGTCTATGCATCCCTCTGGTACATTGCCTTGTGTATCTGACAAATTTACTCTAATCATTTAGCAATTCATATCTCAACTGGACTAGGGAATTGTATCTAAATTTTCTTTAAAGGGAAACAATGGACTTGAGACTGTGCACAAAGAAAATTGATATGCATCAGTATTGTCAGAACAGAGAGTACAAGATCCTAACAGGAGAGAGAGAATGTTTTTCTTAATACATATGTGCATGTATATATTTATGTGCGTATATAAAGGATATAAAAAGGGGGAAAGTTTGTGTTTTCCAAAGCCACTGTTGTAGTGGTTAAGGACTTTGGAAAGTATATGGTATGTCATACATAGGAGAGACTTTGGTGCTGAGGAATTGCAAACTGGAGAAGTTGTTGTGGGGTTCAAATGAAGGAAAGAAGCAAAGAGAGCAGTGATGCCTACTGAGAGATAGCTGGAGCATCTGGAGATGGAAGGCAGAGCACAGCAAACCAGAGGGTTAGGAATCAAGATGAATTGCTTTCTTTGCTGCACCTGACCCAGATTGAGACTGTCTAGGTTAGATTTGCAAAGCTGAACTAGATCTGTCATGCAAGCTGTTATTTTCACAATGTTTCTACTTTCTCTATTCTTAGTAAATGCAGTTTGCCACAGCCCATGAGTCTTCATTGCGTGGTTTGGATATCAGTTGCTTCAGAAGCTTCCCTGGCATCAGCAAGCAAAGCAGCTGAGGCTTCAGGAAGCCCAGGGCTGTGGCTGCAGAAGATGGGGGGCTCAGCACAGCCCTCTGCTTGTAGCAGGGTGTGCAGAGGCCATCCAAGCACCACCAGGGGAGCTGCCTTTCTAATCTGCCTCTTCTTGCTTACCCTTCAAAAGAGCTGTTCTGCAGTGCAGGGGAAGGAAATAATTGTTATCGCTAGATATTGATACAAATTATTTCAAGATGGAAGATGTGGGATAGTGACAGATTGTTTCAGAACGTGAAATACCAAATAATAAATTAAAAAATCTTTTTAAATGACTTGCAAGTGGATTTGGAGAACAGAGAACTGACTTACTTGATTTCAGCCTAAAAGCTAGGGAAAATATTATATTTTTCTAAGCATTTTTTTGGGTGGCTCTTGGCTATTTTGTACGAGTGTGTGAATTCCCTTTTTCTAAAGGATCTTTCTGATTTATCTTCAAAGAGTATTTCTCTTGGTTCACTATTTTGACCTAAATTGTGTCTTTCATAGGTGACTGTGTTTTTTTAAATTTTATTTCTTCTCTGAAACCATATGCTCAAAACTGCATTTTTCCTCTACAGCTTTTTTTTGTTAAATATCCTCTCTCCCAAGAGGCTGTTGGCTATTTATCAATATTTGATCTCTCTGTAAAGCATACTTCTGTGGGGTGAATGTTTATTATGAAATGGTGTCTCTTAAGTGAATCTTATCTGTTCTTGATCTCCTTCTCTGTCTGCCTCAGTCTGCCGCTTTCTTTGCTTGCCTAGTGGCTTGAAGAAGTACTAAATCTCCCTATTTTAACAAAAGTAAATGCAGTCATTACAATAGCAAATACTGAACAGCAAAAGAGATGCATCAGAATCCAACACAATACAATTTCCAGCAGGTGCTCAGCAAAGAGCTTCAATCTGTGCTAAGTGTTTGTAAGTATAAAAGAATAAATCCCCTGCATTTCCTAAAAATGTAAATATCACAAAATGGTTTTTCAGGGAGTTTTCAGCAAAATGAAAATAGTAAAATAAATAGCAGATAATGCCACGTTTATTGACTACCTCTTTGGCAGTTGTTTGGTCATATCAGCCAGGCTAAACATTTTTGAACCCAGTGCACTCTTAATCCAACTCCTTTTACTTCAGTGATGAATCTGAAAAGACTAGTGATGAACCTAGACAAAGAACATTGCAACACTTCCTTTATGATACTCTTTATTCAGCCTATGGGAGCTAAAATACTGTTGCTGTTAGAGACCAAACAGTTTTCATTAGGAGATGATAAAAGCAGCAAAAAAGAAGTGGGGAAAAAATATTTTGAGGGTTTCTCTTTGAGTTTGAATGGAGGTACATATTAGGTGGAAAGGAAATTATCTTTAATGCAGGCTGCACATCCCACTAATGACATGAGTGTTTCTCCCAAGAGTAAACTGAGGCCTCTGAGTTGTTTTATGGATATCTCAATAGAAATGGTTGCATTACTCTGTCCTCTGCCTGCAGGCAGTCACTGAGAGCTTTTTCTGAGGTGCTCTTCTTGCCATAGATGATTTTGCAATATATACATAGAGAAAAATCAATGCCCTTTTAAAAATAGTTTCTTTAATGCATTTTACATATTGTACTTTCAATAGTACTAAGTCTTTCTGGCATCCTCTTAAGATATCCATTATTCATTATTCATTAGCTGAAATTCCAGTCTACCCAGAAAGTACAGCATTCAAAGGTCTTGAAGTTCAGGACGTGCTAGTATTTTTTAACTTTGTTTTTCTCAATATCCATCTATAGATCAGTGTTAGTTTCAGACTTGGGTGTTCAGCAACTGAGATATGATTTTTCTTTAGAAATAGAGATCAAATTTCGGGATTTTTTAATTTGCTTTTTGGCTTGTAAGCATTTTGAATTCACTGAGGATATTTGAGAGTATATTCAGTTTTGCTTCACTGAAACTAATAAATATAAAAAAGTATTTTATTTTTCTAGTATTATAGTAACTTCATTCAGAGTTCTACAGGTTCGAAGAACTTCCTTCATATGGGTAACTCATGAAAAAGGACTGAGATTTCTCATTAGGTAGTTCTGGTCGTATGCTGTAATGAGACAGATTTTTGTTGCTTAATTAATAGAAAAAGACCCCAAACCTTCCCTATTTGGAAAATTGCTCCTCAGCATGAAATTCTGCATTATTTTAGATGCTAAAATTGTGTTGTTAGGGTTTTCCAGACCACTGTGTCTGAAAAAGGAGTAATATTAGTCTGCTGCCACCCATTGCTGAGAATGGAGGGAACACAGATTTCTTTGTATGCTCCTGTTCTTCCTGCTTGCTCTGAGGGTGCCCCAGTGCTAGTATGTTTTCTTACAAAAAATGTTGACATTTACTCCATTTCAGTATGTAATTATTTATTAGCATACCTTTGAAAATATTATGGGGTTTTAAATGTAAATCTGAAAGTTGAGAGTGTTGAAAATACCCTGATTGCATTTCTGTGAATAAAATGGCTTAACTGGTGTGTCAGCTAGGCTAGGTTTTGGTTCTGTCTAACCATTCACACCAAAATGAGATGATTTTCTTTGGTAATTGGAAGATGCTTTTTGTTGTTTTCTTTTAACTGAAAGGTATTTGTTGCTATTAATAGTTGTGAAGTGAATCCTTGTCTGTATCCTATGGATTCTGTCTAAATGTGTGGTTTTGATAATTAGGAATAAATGTCAGCCAATCAGGACTTCAAGGTTTTGAGAAAATAATCAAGAATGGCACAAAATGATGGCATACAAATACTCACAGATCAGACCTACAGCACAACCATTTTTCCTCCTCCCCTCATCAGTTAAGCTGTTTGTTACTGCCTCATTTGTATTATCTGCTTTTGCACCCTGTTCTCTTTAATCCCTTCCCCTACATTTGTTTTGTTGTGAGTTACACAAGTACACACATTGTCAAGGAACCTGATTTTCAAGTGCCTGTACTATTAAACAATCACCAGTTATATAAGCTGCAGATTACAAATGTGATCATTTGAAATATTATTTTGGAAACATCTGAAGGTTTGTGAAGTGCTTCTATGGATGATGTTTTTAAGATCATTTAAAATTTATGTTGGTCACTAAAATTTCCTCTGTAATTCTTATGTGATAAAAAATATCTATTTCAGGTTTGCCAGAACCAAACAGAGACAGTATATTCCAAGGACTGAACATGAATCAAGGATTCTACACATCTAAAGACTTCTTACCTTTGGTAGCAATGGCAAGTAAACCAGGTGTGTGGTACTGTGTTCTTCTTGTTGTAATGACATTCAAGAAGTCTTTAGCAGTTATTATTATTATATCAATCTGGCTACAAAGCAGCACATCCAGTTACAATGTACCTTCCACTGAATATGTCTGGGACAGAATTTTCTCTTGGTGAGGGGCAACCTCAGGAGCATGGTCAGGAAAGTTAGTCCCAGAGATTATAAACTGAATAATTATATATACAAGTCTAAACTTATGGCAAATAGTTTCCCCTAATGAGTTATATTTGCTATTTTGAATTATAGTCTAAAAATGACATAATCTTCTCCTTTGTATGAAAATAGTATAAATAAAGATGGTTTGAAAAAAACTGATAAAAATAGTATATATAAAGATGGTTTGAAAAAAATCTGATATTAAAAAAGGTGTTTCTGATTTATACAAGCAGCTGATTTGTAGATTGTTGATAAATTCTTTTACTTGATCCCAAGTCGGGTGCTGCAGGTTTTATAGACACAGCACTAGTTCTTTACCCAATGAACTTAGAGTCTAAGACTCAGGACAACAGGAGTATGACAGGAGTTAATAAGAAAGGGCTCAGTTCATAGGCACCAAATGCAGTCTTGTTTTATGGTTTCACATCTTTGAGCTCAGAGATAGCTGCATTGCTCCCTAAGGAGTACAGATGCTTTCACTGTCCCTGAATATGAACTCATAAGCCCCAAATATGTGGTTTCTATGCCACATTTCTTCATGGTCTAGAGTCCCCAGACAAAAAAGAAATTAATGTACAGGTTTGATTTTTTTTTTTACTTGGAACAGAATGTGGTATTTTACATATGACTTAATATAACTTGTTTTATCTAAAAACTGATTTTTTAGCATCATATAGGATTGCCTATTTATTTAGTAGACTCTTCTTAAACAATTTTGAAAAATCTATATTCTATGGCAGATTATTCTGCTTATAAAAGTAGTTCTTATTACCCCATTTGATGCAAAATATTTCAGAAGTGAAATTCTGCATCCCATCTGTCCCATCTCTTAGCTGTTTTCATCAAATGCTTATTTCTGACTGTTTTCTTAAACTCAAAGTAATCTTAAATGATTTGGGAGAAAAGGGTGAGCTTTTGGGTTTTCTTTTTGAAGACAGACATGTTTAAAAGTAAAACAAATTGAGAATATGCAGTGCAACACATTTGTAGATTAACAAAGGAAAAGTAATTTCTGCAAAACAAAACTGTCCAGAAACAATTTGACTAAAAATACTTTGTGGAATTCTGAGAAGATATGTAGCAGTTGTGTACTGTAAGTCACCTGCCTGAATGAGGATCTATATGCTGTGATCCACATATTTCAAAATGTTGCAAAGTAGCCCTCTTGATAAGCTAGCAAATGTGATAATATGTTTTTTTTATATTAAGTCTACAATGGGAAAAAGGATGAACTTGGAAGAACTAACCTTTTCTGATTGACAGTAATAGATAGGTCTTTGGTGTTTTCTCTTAATTAACATGGTCTCTCTTACTTAATTTTCCTTGTGTCTGTCTTTAGCTGTAGCCACCTTTTGCTCTTTAAGGCATGGAATCATAAAATAAAATATACACGTACTACATCCTACTCTATCCTCCTTTTTTCACTGTGACAGTTATCTAAATAATAGAGATAATAGACTTATTCATGGTAAAATACATATTCTGCCTGCTTATTAAATCTGAATGCCACTTGTTAATACACTTTCCTCCAAAAGGGTTTCCTCTTGCAAATACATAGCTATGAATTTACCTCAGGAGTGTGTTCCCAAGAGCAAAGCAAGCTGCTCTGACTGATCCTGTCTAACTCACACTCTAATGGCACTCTGAGCTGCCAGCCCCCTGCTTCACTTGTGCTTTTTCCACTGCTCAATTTGTATAGAGTATTAAGTTCACTAAAAATAAATGAGAAAAGTTTAGAGAGAATTTTAGACTAAGAATCCTATTAAGTAAATAGTTAATGGCATGCCACATTCGTGGGCGGGTGGGGGAATTTCTCACTCTGCTTGTATGTCTAAATGAAAAGGATTGTTTACTTCAATAATACTTGTGGTCCACAATTACATGTAAAAATCTGCTGTAGTAGGATACTTGAGTTAAAGTACAATAGGTAAATGGCCAGCTTAGTGCCTCCTGACTGGGACTTATTCCTGAGAATATAGCTTTGTATTATTCATGTCAATATTTTTCAAGTTATGACCATTTGCCTGATCAACAGTTAGTTGTACTTAAACATGTAATAAAGTGCAGTCTCATGCAGGGAACAGACACAGTTCAGTTTTACTTAACTATTTCTTGTTTAATTGAATCATTAAATACAAGCTGTAGATGATAAACACATAATGTTGTCATTCTCTCCATGTAACTTTTTACATATGATTTATAGAAAACTACTGTAGATTAAACATTTTCTTCTAGTAGAAGAACTAGGAATTACTGTAACAATATTATTTTCCTTCATGTTCAGCTGATGAATAGCCTCAGAGAATCATGTCACCACCAGAACAGTGTCAGTTCTTTATAGAAATCTCAGGGGACTGATGTTGGTATACTGTTACACAAAACTGTAACTAACAACAACTGGTCATCTTTTTGTTGTTGTTGTTTTGTTCTGTTTCGTTGTTGTTGTTATTTTGGGTTTGTTTTGGGTTTTATTTTTTAGCTGGGAGGATAATGAATCTGATGAGAGAGAAACTTTTTGAATAAAAAGATCTCACAATTGTAGTTTCAATCTGACACGACCCACTATCCTACAAACATGTTGTCATTTGAATTCTTTCTCAATAGAAAGATGCAGCTGCTTGGAGTACTGACTATGAAATTATGTATATGAGCATGTCTTTAAAAGAGGAATAAAACTGTCTTTCAGTGGAGCAGAATAATTTGATAGTGACACTCCATGCTTGGAAACTGTAAGATGCAATTTTACACTGCTTTGAGTACAAGTACCTTTTGAGCTGTCATGCAGAAATGGCTTCTCTACTTGAAAATGGGGCTTTCCTTTTATCTTTCAGGGATGTGTGCCTGTCACTCTCCGTTGCCACCAATCCATGGAACTGTGATTGTGCTCGGGGCAGGGGACACTGCTTTTGACTGCGCGACATCTGCTCTGCGCTGCGGAGCTCGGCGCGTGTTCGTGGTCTTCAGGAAGGGATTCACTCATATCAGGGCTGTCCCAGAAGAGGTAAAATTGAATAGCAGCATTTCTGAGAAGGCATCTTAGGTACTTCTATGTGGCCTGAAAGCATGCTATAGGTACTTAGCAGATATCTGCTAAAGGTTTTGTTTATAAAAATGCTCTTAAAGTGTATGAATGTCTATTAAAGATCTGAGGCTCACTTTGTATACTCTGTATTTAAATAATTTTCCACTGTTGCGTCTGTTTCCTGACAAGGAAGAGAGATGCATTTGCAAGCAGGGGTTAGAATTTCTTGTAAGTTATGAAATGAACTAAAATTTTCAATGTTAGAATCAAACAGCCATTTCAGTATTGTAGGTAGCTCTTCAGATCATGGTTAGATCCTATAATGAAACCTTCTGGCTGTTGTTTAAGGAATCTCAGTCCTTCTGACATTGCCTTGTGAGCCTATGAAAGGCTTTCTTTCTTTCTTACCTTTCTTTCTTTCTGGTGAGAAAATTACTTAGAGTGATTTTGGCTTTGAATCACTGCCCATGACAGTGAAGCAATGCTATTCATCACATATTTCAGCATTCCAATTGGTGTTTAGTTTGGCTTTGTACTATGGCATTTATTAGGTCATCTGCACATTTTGAAATTATTCTGCTTCCTCAATTTATATGTACTACAGGAGGTTTTTTCAATTTTTTTTTTCTTGTTTTTGTGGTCTTTTTCTGTTTTCATTTATTTGGTGCATTACACTTTTATATACTTGAGAATAGCACACTATCTAATGCATCTTTATAATGAGATGTACAGTAGTTTGGTTGTCTGTTTCAAGAATATGGGCACCTTAGATCTTCCAGAAGGGAAATGGAGCTGCAAAGAAAGTAATAGAGGGTTTCTTGGTGCATTATTTACTTCTGTTGCACTTCAGTCAAGAGTTCTAGACACAATGAGATTACTGAAGCCATTGCACAGACTCATGTGCTATTCAGATTCTTACTATAATCTGAACCAAAATCTTTCATAGAAGCCTGGGTAAATTTCTAAAAGTTGTCAGTGTTTCTACTCATGCAGTCATGCAGTGGGTCTTGAAAACAGTAAAATAAAAGTAGCTTCATAGTAAAATAAAAGTAGCTTCATTTACTAATAGCCATGATAGAATCGTGTCAGGTGGGATATTACATGTTCAAAAAAGTTGTGTAAATACAATCAGTCAAATTCTGAAGACGATTGATTTAAGCAGTTTTACCATGGCAGAGATTCAGAAGATCCCTAAGTCTGGATTGTCACTCAGAAAACTGTTGCTTGTATACGGTAGTCAGCATGTAATACTATCTTCAAATCATAGTAAACACCAATCAGGGCTTGAGCTAAGTTAATACAAGGCCACTTCTTGAAAGACAGAGATATTTATGTAAGAGAAATCTTTTGTGCTAAAAGAAGTTAAACATATTCAAAGTAACAGAAAAATAAAAAAATATATTGGAGAAGTAAGAAAATATGTTTAAGAAATATTGGCCTTGTAAGTTTACTTACTGCCACTGTTTGATTTGATAGCATGAGGCTCTGAAGCTGACAGTAAGACTGTGTGCATACTGGACAAGGCTGATTTCTGCTATAGTAGAATCCATGGTAACATCTTGAATCAAAAAATGTTTCCTGGTTGGTTTGTTTGGGGGTTTTTTCCCTGAAAATGCAGCATGTTAAAGTTATATATTTTACTGCTTCTACTCTACAGATGGAACTTGCAAAAGAAGAGAAGTGTGAATTTCTGCCTTTCCTCTCTCCTCGGAAAGTGGTTCTTAAAGGTGGACAAATTGTTGCTATGGAATTTGTTCGAACGGAGCAGGACAGCGATGGAAGCTGGAGAGAAGATGAGGATCAGGTTGTCCGTCTGAAAGCCAACGTGGTGATCAGCGCCTTCGGCTCCGTTCTCAGTGATGATAAAGGTAACCCTGACTACTGCAAATGCAGACTGCCCTTGTGGCTGCACGTCCTGTCCTTTAACAGTTTGTCACATGGGTCTTCTGGAGGTTACTCGGCCAAGTGACTGCTGGTCCTCTCACAGGGGTTTGTCCTTCAGGTGCACCTTGTAGAAAAAGATTTGGGGGTCTGGTAAGTGAGCAGTTCTCTGCATATTGCTGTATAGAGCTGGAACTCAGCACTGAAGTACAGTTCCTCAGCATATATTTTTCTTCTCAGTGCAAGTGTGATCTCAGAGAAACTCTTGGGAATTTCTTCTGATCTCATTTATTAACTCTAGAGAAACTCATTATGTTACATCTTTAAGATGAACTGATCTCATCTCTGAAATATCTTTTTTCTTTAACTTTGCAAATTAAACAGACATTGAAACATTCATTATTCTGGTTCAGCTGGTCTGGTATTACTTATTTCTCATGCATATACAAGAGAACTGAGACTTCTCTCTTACACAATATTTCTTAGTTGCACTTTACAAGGTTTAGTCTTAAAAATTATCAATTACTTCAGTCTATGTTAAAGATACAGAAATTGGCACATTGATGACATTGCAAAGATTGGATGAATTGTCTCCATTTAGCAGAGAGATGAACATGAATACAGTCAACAACATGGGAACTGAGCAGTGTTTAGACTGTCCTCTGACACTCAGTTAGTTTTGGGAGTTCAGGCACATACATGGAATGTGCCTCAGAATAAAAACACTGACACAGCAGAAGACACATTTATAGAATGAGAAGGTCTTTGGCTTGGAGATGGTCATCTAGGCTAGCAGGTTCTGAAAGCCTTGGTGAACAATGTGCCTGCCTCTCCAGGGCATGGTCATGCCCGCCAGTTAACCCATGACATGTTGTCATGGTCCTTTGGGTATAAATGCTCTGAAAGAGGACTTGGCAAGTGCCTCAGATTGCTCAAGACCAGAAAATTTGGTATTCAAAATTTCTTAGCATGATGCACTTTAGTGAATCTTTGCAGTCAAGTAAAATGGTAAATCCCAGGTGATGTAGGAAGGCTCTAAACTTGAATGATGTACTCAGCACTCCCTGCTCAACATCCAGTTGTGTGGAATGATAAACCATCCTGCAACCATGAGAAGAGTCTAAACCCTCTCCTGCAGTAAAAGGAAAGATCAGCCTGGTATTTTGAGGAACAAGGAGCAGCCTGGTTGAAGTGAACCAGGAGCAGCCCCATCTTGTGTGTGCTACTAATGCTTTGGGGCAGTTTCTTGCATCCTGGGCTGTTTCTAGACAGTGACTACTCCCAGCTCATTACTCAGGGCTGTCTGCTGGCCTGCTGCTGCCTCCTGCTCTACAGGGCACAGGAGAGAACAGACTGTCATTTTTCTTGTATTGCTGTGGAAAGACTGGCATTTGTGCGGGTCATATTTCAGAGCTCAGTCTAACCTCCAGGATGCAAGAAGAAGATGATTTAAAGGGTGTTTTTTTTAAGAGATTCATTAACTACTCTGATGATGGTGTTGATCAACTGAGAATTTTGGCAAATTTTGTTGGTTTTGTTGGTAGTTTTGCTTTTAAAACCCTGTGTTTAGGGGTTTTGGAAGGGTTTCTAGAATCTCAATATTAACCTATTCAATCAATATATGTTGTTGTGATTCATAGACCCCATGATACAGGAGTGATTCTGTTTTCTCCCACGTTAAAAATTATCTCAATTAAAAGATTGAACTTACTGTGCTAAGCAGCCAGTAAGTACTGTGCCATAGTACTGTGCCAGTCTTGTATTTCCTAGGGCACATTCACAGGCTAAATTAATTGTTGAGAAGTTCTTAAATAGGAACATAAAATGGGAGGGGAACAGTCATGCAGTGCACTGATCATGAGAGAATAGAGTCATTAACTTTGGGGGTGAGCAAAACACCTCAGTTTCATGCTGTATTTTGGGTGAAACTGCTGTTAGAAGAGCAATCAATGAAAAGGAAAAATGCAAGTCATTTGTTTTGGATGCTGTGAAAGTGAAAAGAAACTAAGACTTGAGTGCATAAAGTGCTTATTTTGAGCATACCATTTCAGTTGCTTTTAAGTCTTTTTTTAAGCTGTCTTAATGAAAGTCAAATTTGCTTTTCACCATTGAGCTGGATTACAATCAAAACTCCAGATTTTTTCAGTGTACATGACAAAAATAAATGAAAAAATTAAAAAAAAAAAAACCCCACAAAAACATCATCTTAGTGTCTTGGTGTGGTTTTTTGTTTTTGTGGTTGATTGGATTTTCTAAATGAAGTACACTTCTGTATTCAAGAGATGAAAATATTCAGGTATTCCCCATCAAAAGATGGAGATGAAAATACTTGAGGTACTCAAAACTGGACAATGCCATGAGCAAACTGATTTGACTTGGAACTTGATCTAACTTTGAAGGGAATGGAATAGGTAACCTCCAGAGGGCCCTTCTGGTCTCAATTATTCTTTGACTGGGTGACTCAGGTGCAGGTTGAATAAACATGTTAATTACTGCTCATACAAGGAGCTCTATCAACTGACCTGATTTGGAAGGCACCTCGGGGAACTGAAAATGCAGTTTTGGTATGGGCTAAGATAGCAGGTTATATCCTATAAAAGCTGGTTCTTCTGATAAAAGAATAAAGAAAATACTGTCAAAACCAGAGAGATTAAAATTCTACTTAGCCCCAGTTCAACAAAGTGTTCAGGGCAGCCTTGATGCTCACGTTGGAAAGTTTTGTAAGAAGCTCTAAGTGTGTGGGTGACGGAGCAGAAATAGCTCATAGGTTAGAAAGTTTTTTCTGGTCTATTATCCTCAACAAGATGTTTCCTATTCTTGCATGGTAACTATTAAATTTGTAACTGAGATTCCATGTGTTCACAATAGGTATTTAGTCTTTTTTGTTTTGTTAAAATAAAATGCTGATGGTGTCTTTAAGTAATAGTTCTGGTGGGTATTCATCGTCCCATTGGGAATCATATTAATGCCTCACTTACTTTAAAAGCTTTACTCCTAGTTTGATCTTATGCTCCTGGAGTTGCTTATAGATGAAACAGGGGAGTTGCCTTCTAGACTGTTTCAAGGTTACCATTTTACTAAAACCAGTAAAAAACCAGCCCAACAAGTTGTTTGAATCCAACTACTGCAGATGGAGTAAGAAAAATGTTTTGCTTCTTCTTGAAAAAAAATTTTTTTGCAAGTACAAGCTGCTTTATTTTAACTGCAAACCTTACCAGGGCCTTCAAGCCATCATAACTGACCCACAAAAAATGAAGAGCTGTGAGAGGAGTTTTGTACCTTTTCTTTCATTATTGCTCTTTTTGCGTAGTTTGTTATTTGTGAGGCTTACAATGTGCTAGTGAATTACTGAAATATCTTCTGTCACCATTCCTAATTGCAACTACTCAACATGTGTACTTGCAATTCTGTGTGCTCCCTCACACTGTGTTCAGCCTTTGCATCCTACTTAACACCAGTCCCATTGGTTTTAAAGTCTGAACTTTGAATGACTCTTTTCTGATCTATTTCATTCTGATAAGCAAAGGAACAACACTTTAGGACTGCAGAATTTTGTAACAAATGCCTTTGTACAGATTTATTTTCTTGAATTTGCAATGAGAACCATGGAGAAAGTGTGGAAAATAGTGCTCAAAATGCACTACAAAATTCAGTGCAGAGCAAAGGACTAAGCCAGGATGAGGGACTAGCGACCTAAGTTTAGCTTGACACTGTTTAGCAGGTAGCAGTAATAAAGAAGAATTCACATATAAGCAGAATACTGAATCTTAGTATGATAATGTCTGCTTTATTTTCTTGGAACAGCAAAAAAGAGAAATGAAAAAATATCCAAGCAAAATCCAAGTACCACCTTAGTAAAAAAATCCCAGAAGTAGTAAGCTATTTGTGAACCAAAATATGTTTTATGAAAATGTTGGTAGTAGCTAGCTCTTGCATCATTGACTGAAGGGCAAAACTTTATTTCATAATTTCAGGAATTAGTCACAACTTTCAGATGTTTTGATTTTACTTTTAGTACAACTGTCATCTTTCTTGGAAACTGCAGCAGCAAACCCCATCCTTACTGCTCCCCTAGAATAGTTCAACATACAGTAAAGATAACTTTTCCCAAGTTGTTTACTATTTTATACTTTAACCCACTCATAGCTAATTTTCATGTCTACAGTTTGAGAAGCATTTGCTAGGGAACAAAGGAAAAACGTTTGCAGAGCTCTGATCTCATAAGTGAAAAAGATATTAGTTTTCCTTTGATCAAATATAGAACTCCAAATGGCACAGAAACCAGGAGTTCTGGAGCTTGGGAGGGCTGTTGAGTTTTTTCATAGAGCCTGCTCAGACTGCTGGGTAACTTTGACCTCAGAGCATGAAGCCTTGACTACCTAAAGAAAGAGTAAAGGGGGGAGGGGAGGCTGTGATACCCAAGCTGGGAATGCTCTGGCATCTGCCTGCCAGCACAGCATCTGCCTTGAACCAGCAGGCTTTGAGGCACCAGAGTTGTAAAAAAAATGGTGTATAAAACTGAAGGTTATATATGTTCAAAAGATTCGAATAGAAATGGATAGGAGTTTTCCTGCTGAGTCATTTGGAATAGGATTCTTCTCCACAAATAGCTTTACTGAAGGAGTTTGGGTGCAGCAGTTCCATGCTCTGAAATAATTTCCCATTTCCAATATCAAAAAGTGGCTCCATTATGATTTCTAAAGCCCTATTTACTTAGGGCAGAAATTCTACTCTTTGAGTTGATTCACATCAGACACTTCTGCTTGCTGGTGACAGACAGAAAACAAAGTCAGTAGCAGCTTGCAGCAGGACCTCTCACACTGTAACTGGACCTAGCTGTATCCAGTCAAACCATTTTTTACTGTTCAGGACAGTAATGGGGTAGAGAAGGTTGAAAGCATGATTGTGCCTTTCTTTATTTGCTGGGCATTTAGACTGGGCAGTGTCAGCAGTTCATCTCTTAGTGCATGTGATGGCTGTGGTTATACATTTCAGATTAAGAAAGTTACTGTACATTTGTATTTTTCAGAAGTAATGCTACTATTCACTTTGAAGGAATTCTGTAAGATGGATATCAAAAATAACATTAATGAGCTACTAAAGCTAAAATTATAGGAACTTACCAAATTGGTTAAACATAAAAACCATTAAACTGTTTATTGAAGCTTCACAGATATACTGCAGCTAATGAGCATTTCTGCTATTTAAATAAGCCCAAATTGAACACACATTACATAGATGCATAATTAGTCATGGCAGTCACACAGAGACTCACTTTTAAAGCTTTATTTGAGGAATCTTTTCCATTTGATTTGTTTTGTTAATTAAAATATTTTTTCTGTATTCACTTATATTTTAATATTGTTTTTGCAAATGCTATAATTTGCTGCTGTGTTTCCATTTGTGTTTGTTTGCTCTGTGAATATAGTGAATCTGGAAAATATATTCAGCACTGTCCTTTTGTTTGGTGTTCTGTTAGCATCACTTGATAGCAGTAGAATAATTAAATTGTATGCTGTCTTTCATCCAGAAGGATCTTTTCAAATGATATATAATATCTCACTAGGCTGGGGAGGAGATGACAGCACAAACACAGGATTGTATTTTGAATTTTCAAGAGAAAAGATAAGTTAGTTTTAAACTTTGAAGACTGAAACTGAGAGGGTGAAGGTTTTTAAAGATACTTTTTACCTCTGTCCCAAATCATGCACCAAACATTAAATATCTGGTTTGCTGCTTGTTCAGTGTCCAACACCAATTCAGAGAACTGATAGTTCAGGCTCACTTTTAGCTCTTGGGCTCTCTCTCAGCCTTGCAGTGGCAGAGAAGGGACTTCCCTTTCTGAAGACAAAAGTTCTCCCCTGCTTTGTGCAGGTGGTCTGGGAGGTGTTCCCTTCAGCCTCCCAGCTGCACCAGGTATCAGATACAAATTGTGAGGATGTTAGGAGCTCTTATATAAAATGCTTTTGAACCATGCCCTTTTTTTATATAACCTAAATCTTGCCGATTATAAGAAATAAATAGCAGTTGGATACCATGTCAACCTTGCCACCAGGGAAATGTTCTTTCTCAATTTTAAAAATACTGATCAGGCAGACAAATCCCCAGGCCTGGAGAGATGTTTCAGGTGAAGATATGTTGGGCATTTTTCACACTCAAAAAGCTTTTGGTATAATTATGTCCAGACAGCTATTTTAGAACAAAGCAATTCAAAGAGATTGGAGAAATGTAATAGATACAGGATAACAGAAGTAATACCCTATTTTTCCACAAAATGAAATAAGTAGTCAGAACTCTCAGTTTTACATAATTTCTTTTGAAAAACTGCATTTTCGACAGCGTGTTGTCCTCACACACCTTTACTGTGGTTCAGTCCTGTCTCAGACAGAAGTCCTCTATTAAATCCCCACTACCAAATCCTGCAGTACCAAGTTTTCCTCTGTTTTTTTTCCAAACATGTCTTTACAAGCCTGTACATATTTAACTTGCGAGAGCCGTCTAGACCACATGCTGAGATGGTACCAACTGGATGCAATAAGTTATCCTATATATGACAAATATAAGATGATCAAAAGCTTTCTTGAATTCCAGACAGTCTGAGGCACAAAGAGAATGTTTATGTATTGATTTCTGAAGGATTTTTGATAAAACCGCTATCACCCAACTTTCTTTTTCCTTTAAAAAAACCCACACAAACAGAAAAAGCCCAAACCCAAACAAACCAAACCCCTCCTTTTCCAGATGAAAAATGTCTCAGTCTGAAGGTTGTGTTCCATGTGATCTTTCAGTAACTTAGATATTTTTACAGGAAATAATTTCTTAAGTTGTTGAGCTTGTTGCTACCCAAATATTATTTTTGTCAGCTTAAGCCACATGTATATGCCAGGTGGGAGAGACTGTGCAGGCAACAGGTCTTGCAGATAGATTAAATACTTCTGGTAGAAAATCTGCTACAAGCTTTCAGCTTAGAACTGTCTTCTCTGACTCAGGATTCTGAACAAGTTGCAAAAAATCCTTTGAATCTGAGGCCTCTGGATATGTTTGTAAATGCCAAGGTTGAGGAGGAGAGTGTAGGTGGGACAAATAGGTGACAATGTTTGTGCCTTGCTTCCTCTTTAATTAGTTTGCCCCTGATTATACATAGCCTCCACTTTGAAATACATTTCTAATATATGATTTGGAGGCGAAAGGAGGCACAGAGCCTTGGATGAAAATCCCATCACTGTGATGTGTGGGAAAGCTGTGCTTGAAGCTTGCTCTGTACTGAGGTGTGTGCTGGGACAATACCATGACTTTGTCCTTTGTATTGGAGAAATCTTCATCTTAAACTGGCGGGTTTCTCTTTTACATTTATGACAGTGCAACTACATCAGTTTAATTGACCTTAGCAATCTGCATCTGCCAGTGGTATATCCCTGAGGGACATTGCAATTTTAGACTGCATTTTATTGCAGCATGTTCTGTTACTGCAGACAAAGCTATATATTCCACACCCCCCCCCATTTTGATAGATGCCATTAAATTTGCTAAAACTATTTATTGAAAAGATTATTCTCTTAATGAAGCTATTTTGAAGTGCCTTGTGAATGTAGTAATTTAAAAAATATTAACAGAATATTCTTCTGAGCATTTATGTGTATTTAATGACATTTATATAAAGCCAAGCAGTATAAAAATATTTTTTTATTTTCACATCTACATTATTTGGAGGACAATAATATTTCATGTGCAAAATGCCTATATGTGCTGTTTCCTAACAGCATGAAAAAGATTAAGGGCTCTTCATACATGCTCTAAAAGAATTCAGCTATACTGAAAAGATACAAAAAATATTGTCTTCTTCTAATTTGATTTTGATTGTGCTTTTATTTGTAATATGTGTAACAAGTTGTGAAGTGAGCCTTCCTTCCAAGATGTTCAGAGTTTGAATATTAAGTCAGGAAGGCTTTGACTTTAATGAGAGATATCTTTCTCAGCATTAAATTTCCTTATTGTTATCAGCATATATTTGACAGATTTTAGCAACAGTTTTTTCTTTCTTTTATTAACATATTTGTCATTTATTTAATTGCAGTCAGAGAGGCCATGGCACCTATCAAGTTTAACAGATGGGGTCTCCCTGAAGTAGACCCAGAAACGATGCAAACAAGTGAGCCCTGGGTGTTTGCAGGGGGTGATGTTGGTGGTCTTGCCAACACTACAGTGGAATCCGTGAACGATGGCAAACAAGCTTCCTGGTACATGCACAGATACATCCAGGTGACTTCTTCAAAAGAATTTTTCTCTCTCCCAGTTTTTTCTGCTTTTAGATACTTCAAAAAATACTTTCATTGTGGTTTTGATTCTTTATACAAATTTTGAGAAATAATGCCTAGATTATCTGGTGATTAGAACATTACAGATTCATTCATCTTGGATCACATATTAGAGTTTGAGTGGATGAACTCAGCTTTCTTACATTATCTTAACACTAAAATTCAAGCAATATTTTCTTGGCCCCAGCTCTAGCTTCCACTCAAGGGTAGTAAGCCTCCCTGCACAACAGACACTGCAAACAGAAGCCCTAATTGGGTGACTGGGGAAAAGGAGTGAGCTCCATAAGTATTAAAAAGTAAAATCTTCCAGTAGTGCATAAAGTAAAAATAACTACTGCCAATGTTCTTACTTGGGGAAGACATTTTTAGTTTACTAACAGTTTACAGCGTGCTCAGGTTATCTACACTGGAACCAACGTTTGCTCTGATGAGGCTGATTAACTGGATACAAGAGCTTGACAAAAACTAAACATTAAATGCACAGAGGCAAATAATGCAAAGGAGAATTTACCTGAGAAATGGAATACATACAGACTTGAAAAACCTGGTAGCCACATGCTTCCCTTTGGTTCTCCTTGGATGTTACTGACTCTGCCCTAATTTTTCTAGTAGATGAGCACGAAGTCTAAAGGAGCTGAATAGAAACCTCCCGAGAGAGAGACACAGCCTGGAGAACCAACTGACAAAAAGTGTGTTCGTAGTGCAGGGAACTTTTAAGAAACATGATACATGATTCATTCTCCCACATAAAGAGATTTGAACAACTGAAGTTGGGACTGTAACAGCTCAATGTCTTTCTCCCCCATCCATCTGCTCAAAGCCTCTCTGATTGCATGTTTGTGCAATTTCATGCTGTTGGGGTCTGATTTCACTTCCTAAAAATACTTCAGCTGAAAGCTTGTTGTTAGTATCTGTGCATATTTTTTCGCACTTGTTCTAAAGCACTGTTTGTGTCCTGCCTTCTTAGACCCTATGAAAATGCTGAGTGTGAAACATCTTTAATCCCTGACCTGCTTGCTTAATTTCTCAATGCACAGTGAATTTGGGTAACTGTGGTAGGGGAGAGAAGGTATCTTCTCCTTTTTGTCTCCTTATTCAACCTGTTAGAAATATAGGCAACCCTCCTTTATCATGTTGCTTCCTCCACAAAGCTTTTTTTTTTTTATTTTTCCCTTCTGGAATGTATTTAATACTTTGGAAAAAAAATCTGAATAGTCATGGCTTGAGAATTAGAATTTTAAATCAAGCAGACTTGTGATATTAGAGCATTTCTGTTACCCTTTGCAGGTTTCAAGGCAGCTTATTCAACCTTACAGTCTCACCAGGAAGCTAATGGGAAAGCCTTACAGCAATCTTCACAGGGAAGTTTCCAAATGTCAAGTGTCACCTTTCCAGCTGTTAGATGAATGGGTTGCCCAAGGGCATTTATTTGGATGTGCAGCCCTTGTAAAATCTGGTTGCTGTGGTGCAAAATGCTGTAATTTGGCAATTTACTTCACCAGTGTTTGGAGCTGGTAGAAATTTTAGTGACTGGAGGAGTTTGTTTTTAAAGAAGTTGTTTAGAGAAGGATAAGAGAAGGATTGTATTACCCTGCTGTTTATAGGGACAGGTGTGTGCACGTGTGCCTGCCTTTGTGCTCATATGTGTGCGCATGCACTCAGTTCACAGCTGAGCTGTATTCTGGAAACTTCCAAAAGCAAATGAAAAAATACCTTTGCACACCACCTTGCTTTCTCTCTGCTGTGAGATTCTAAAGCAGGCAGCCATCCTGTGAACAGAGTGTCTGAATCAAGTGCATATTAAATTTTAAATAAATGTATTGATACTGTCTGTGTTTAGTTAAGGGGTAGGTAGCCATTTCCAAAATCACTGACTATTGCAGCACCAGGATCTATAAATGATGCAGTCAGTCTTCATCAGAATAAAACTATTCCATAGGATTTCTCAACTAGTCCAAGACAATGTCAAAGAGTGTAGCTCAAACCCACCATCCTGACTACTTGCAGAATGCAGAGTTTGAACAGCACGCTGCTTGTATCCCAGCCTACTCCAGGCAAAAGGCTAAGCGAACAGATGGGGCTGATATGTGCCCTGAAACTCCAGTCACTGCAAGCTCTGGCACGTGGTCAAGTCAGGCGTGAGATCCAGACTCCAGGACTCTTCAGCTGAAATGCCTTATGTTCAATACTGAGAGTTATTTACAGAAGCTTCTTGGCTGCTCTTATGCTGGAAACTTTCCATCATTAGTTGCCTAAATATCTCCTGCCTCTTAACATATTCCTCCCACTATATGAGGCATAGGTTCATCTCAAAAGTTGTTGCCTGCAGCTGTGTCAGGTTAGTTTCTATAAACATGACCGGTCAAAGCCTAACTAAGGATAGCTGTAGTAGAACCTGTTAGGAAATACAGTCAGTCTTCCTAGAACCATTCCTTGCAAGTCTTTAGAGATCCAAATTCATGCAACTTTCTACTACTCACATTTTCTCACAATTCAACCTTCTTTTGTTATTCCATGAATGACATAAAAATTTCAATTAAGTAATCTTAGTGATTTATTTAGTTTGGAGATTGTAAGCCTTTGCTTTTGTCCAACAATGACTTTATGATCCCTTGAAGAAGCAATACAGGCTGCTGTTCTCTTCTTAGGCCTCAGTTACCATTCATTTATTTTTGATGTGTGAATGGATTTAATTGTATAATAGTTATATTCAGGGTAATTCACAATTATTGCAGGACTAACTCTTAATTTTCTATGCCTATCTTGAGAGTAAAGACAGTTCCAGTATTTTCATCTTGGATGACTGTGCCAGTCCTAAAGCTTCACTCCTGCTCTATTCATGCACTTCCTGTGGGCTATTTTCCCATATATGACAGTCAAGCTGTGAACTTCTTCTCACTAAAATCCCTCTTTAAAAGTGTCTTTTTTTTCTAAATCACAGTAAGTTTTCATTTATTTAAATCCATTTTCTCCTTTACTGTAACCTTCCACTGTGAAAGTTTCTTTTATATTTTTCCTAGACTGAAATGTACATGATATGTTTAGAGACTAGAAGCCCAGATCCCAATTGATATAAATTGCACTTCACTAAGACATTATTCAAGATGAATTTTGAGCACATCACAGTGTTATTTTGAACCACTGTTGTATATTTTCTATTTTTTCTTTACCTATGCTGTCAGAAAATATATGGGCTTTGTCTCTGAAGAGTATAGTGTTGATTCTTTATCAAGATTGACCATTCCCATATATTCCTTGAGCATGCATTATACATTATTGAGCATGAATATACATTATTTCATAATCAATACCAGAATTGAGAGGTTCCCAGGAAGCTTGACTTTGAAGCCATTAGTTACATTGTCTGTGTCTTTTCAGGATAACTGCAGGAAAAAATGAATGTTCCTTTGTTTAGCTAGAACAACGTATGAAACACTAGCAGGACACAGCAAAGCACCATTTGCAAATAAGGCGAATTAAAGGCAGGTTCAGGAAGCCTGGTAATTTAGTTGCTTGCTCCTGAATAAGCTATATGTCTGTTACAGAAAGAGAAAGCCAGAAAGGAGCTGGGAAAAATCTCTCTCAAAGTGGACTGAGCCCTGAGCAAACCTGCTGTAGCAAGGGTGCTGGACAAGATAGTCCCCACATGTCTTTCCAACCATAACCATTCAGAGATTGCATGAAATAATATAAATATATTTACCACCAAGGTAATTAATGGAGAGGGGATAGCAGAAGCGAGGGAGAAAAGACATGTTTTAAGATCAGACTTCAAAATGGAGAAAGCCAGAGTAAGATGGAAATATTCAGGAAAACTCTTCCAGGCACTAGGACTTGTGGAGAAGGCTCTCTGTGAAAAATAACAGTAATACAACTACTTGATTTCACAGTCTGTCTTTGTTAAAGGCCAGAAAATGTAGTTAGACCATATCACTCTGGTTAGGAATTTTCTCCATCTAAAGAAAATTAATGGCAAAAATTGCATCAGGTCTAAAGCTGAGTTTCTGTCTCTCAGCCCTGCTCTGCAGCTCGTGTACTTGTGCCTTCAGGCCAGGCCTTTACCCTGTTTAGGGTGAAGTAGACCCACTGCTTGCAATGTGCTGGGGATTTTTCACCATCCTGCTCTGGTCTCCAAAAAATTGTCATGACTGCAAGAAATACCTGCAATATTGGTAGCTCGGCTGGTTGGCATCAAATTAAGAGGAAGAATGAACCACACTTTTTGTCCTCTACTTCTGAAAATCAACAGAAGAGTTATTATAAATAAACTCTTGCCTGCAGGCTTTCTTTGCCTATTTGTTTGTGCAATGTCAAGGAAATCCTTCATTATAAAGATGATTTCACTTTCAGCAAGCTATATACCATTTTTGTTTGCCAGAAATTTTTCTTTGTAGAAAACAATGCATCAAAGCTTATAAAATATATTTATTTTATAAGCATTGTGCTGAAAGGAAAGAAACACAAAATAGGAAGTGATGGAAGGAGGGAGATAAATCTCCAAAGATGTATTGCCACTGACTGCTGAACCTTCAGCTGCATCCTGCCCCTGTGTGTTTTTAGATGCTCGGTTTATTCCATTGAAACCTTTTGTATTTCTCCCCCTGCCATCTCTCCTTGGGTGACTTCCTCATCAGCAATCCATTAGGCAAATACTGTGGGGCCTGAGTGCATGTGGGTGGAATTCTTTGTGGTTCTGCTCTTTGGAAGGGAAGTAAGGCAGGAGAAATGGGCCCCTGTGTATAGTTTGGGAAGTGGCTTTAGACTGGTTTAAATGATGGCATGCAGGAGGCAAGGCCTATTCCTACATTTCATACATGGGTTATTTTCATCCATGTGCTTCAAAAGTCTTTCACTGCTTTGGTGCTTTTTTTTGTTTTGTCTTGTATAGGATATATTTTCTATTTTACCACAGAAAGGTTGCTAGGAATCACTTTCAAGCAGCGTTCATTTTAGGTGAGAACAATTTTTAGAGATTTAATTGTCCTGCTTGGGCAAAGAAACAGTACAATGGAACTTCAGCTTCATATTCAGCACTCTCTGCCTATTTGTCTATAGCAAATTCTATTTCCAGTTGTACGAGCTGTGAATTGTTTGTGAACAATCCTCAGACTGAAATGTATTCACAGAGAACATTTGAATGATTTTGAATAGCAAATTAATTCAAAGTAGAAAATTGCATTTATTGCTCACACGTGTGCAAAGAGTGGAGTTGACCAAACAATTTTCCCTAAGTCTGTCTTTGATGTGATTCTGTAAGAATGAAAATTAAAGATTTTTTTCCTATGAGTTCAGTATATCAGTGTTGATTTCAGAGGATTTCCCCACTTTCAGATATGTAGGAGCCAAAAGTGCTAGCATTTTAAAAATGCTTTAATTTGAATTGTGTGATCCAGGATTTTCTGGTTTGGCATTGCAAACAACATTTTGCAGTTGAAATATTAGTTAAGAAAAACTAAAAAAAAAAAAAAAAAAAAGAAAAAAACAGTTACAAGGATGAAATCAAACTCAAAGTAATAAAAAGACAAAATTCCCCCCTGCCTTTTTTTTTTTAATTTGCCAGTTAACAAAAGCTTTTGAGATGTAGAATACCAGGCTGTTTGATTTTGGAAGAACTGAGATTCTCCTGGTGTAGAAAAATAGCCCTGTGGGGTATGACATGGAGGAAGCAGTGAGCACTCAGGAAAGAAGAAATGGGGCATGTTTGGCTTTTTATAAAGTGTAACTGCACTGGTCTCCAGCTGAGAGAGATCAGGATACTGAAGTGAGTTTGGTCCCAAGTGTTAGGGGTCTTTAGAAATTAGCTTTTCTCAAAATGTCCACCATTAGGGACCCATCCAGGTTCACATCGTTCAGCTTAGGACAGTTCCACTACTTTCAGTGCTTTTAAGCCATCAGAAAATTTGACCCCAAAATGTATCCTCTTTTTCTGAAAATTAAAAGATCTGGGGTCAGAATAGTGTGAGAGGAATCCATACAACCCCAAAACAAAACAGGCACAAACTCTCAGGTTTTAAACCAGCTAGGAAATAAAAGGCACAAAAAAAAGACAAAAAACTCCTTATCCCATCTTTGCTTTTTTAATTTTTCACAAGTAAAAATTGATTAAATAAGTTCCCTTAAAAAAAAAAATCCAAAAAGCCAAAAGGCAGCAATTTCTGAGTGGCTGAGGTTTTTAGTCTGCCACTGAAAGTCTTCTCCAAACTTCAAGTACTGGTTCTTTTTGTCCTGCTGACAAAAGTCTTCTTTTTAAAGACAGAAGAAACTGCTGTGTTCTCAGCTAGAAACTTACTAGGAGCACAGACAGTGTAGGGCTTCTCTGTGTTAGAAGTTCCTGCTTTGTTTCTTTGTGATTTTATTGAGTCAACCATTTGAGTGAACAAAGATTTAAATTCTACCCACCACAGCCTGCTCAGGATGCTGTTCAGTATCCAAACATGGAAAAAGCTTTTCTCTCTGCAATTTTTATATTATTAGATTCAACATATACATTGAATGCTTTTCACTGACTCTTCAGAGTAAAGCCTCTTTCAAATGAAAACAAAAGTGACTGTGGTGGCACAGCCATAACGTGTATGATGTTTTTGATGGCAATCAGGCCCTAATTTTTTCAGTCTTGAAGTATATTCATGCTATTACATTTAAATATAATCCCAGCATTAGTTTTGCATAGGTATGCCATTGTGTGGGCTGTATAAAAATCTTTCAAAGTGGGGGGAAAAGGTTCAGAGGTTCAGAATACATAGAGTTAGGGCTGAGTGATCCTCCACATGATGCTTTCCCTCATTTTTCACAATTTCTTATACTTTTTATAGATTGGCACCTGAGAAGAGAACTAGAAAGGGTCTGTCTGCATACCCTGGGTTATTTCAGTCTCACTGTTACTGACTGCTGTAGGGAATAGAAATGGCTCTTCAGAAAGGCTGAACAAACCTTTGGACTTAACCAGGCTTATCAGTACAGGATGTAAAGTAACTTTTTCTTCATTATTTTTGTTACTGTCATTGTTATTTCCAGCATAGCACAGTATTTCAGTATTTCAGCAGGAAGACTGTTTGGGCTGCAGATATTACATAGGTGAATGTTTGCATGTTTTGCTGATCTGCAAGTCTGAACACAAAATAGAGTACTTGAAATTTGGGTTATTAATTATTCCATTATCAGGATTAATAACAATTTGTTTACAAATAGATCAGGAAAAAAAATTCAGTGGTTTAGTGTTACTGTTTGTTTTGGTTTTTTTTACAGTCCTTACATGGTGTTGCAGTTTCTACAGTTCCAGAACTACCTCTCTTCTATACTCCTATTGATTTAGTGGATATCAGTGTAGAAATGGCTGGATTGAAGTTTCCAAATCCTTTTGGCCTTGCCAGTGCAACCCCTGCTACTAGTTCTTCAATGATTCGAAGAGCATTTGAAGCTGGATGGGGCTTTGCTGTCACTAAAACATTCTCCCTGGATAAGGTGAGGAAATATTTTAACATTTTTTAATATTTTATGTGTATTTTGCATGTAACCATATCTTTGTATAATTGAAGAATCTAAATCTTTGGGGAATGGTTCTGTTATATCCAGCTAGCATGAAATAGCAGAGAATGGGTATGATGCATTGTGTAGTTTAGCTAGTCTCTGAGCTTTCCACAGTGCAGTGACACAATTTCTGGTTCTGTTTGTTGTCACATTCCTCCCTTATATTGCCCCAACTTCTAATATTTGTCAACAATTAAGTGGCAAAATGTTGTTTTTTTTTTTTTTAAATACTGCAGTGAAAATGTTTTCTGTGAAGGATCAGAATGTAAAGGGAATGAGTAACAGCTTTGTCACATAACTCATGAAATGTGGATTCTGAGCCAGAGGCAGCCAAGATTAGCCATTGAACTGGAGGTGCAGTTGCAATGTGGTCATGTGGCTGCAAGGGGGAGGCTGGGTGGGAAGTGGAAGAGAAAGATAGTGGCAGCATAAAACCAAGCCTAAGGAGAGAAGAACACAGTGACATCAACCTTCAGTTGATGTCGTAGTGGAGGAGGAAGGACTTGGAGTGTGGTGCCCTACAAAAAGCATTTTGTGTAGTTTTAAGTGTGTAATTTCTTGTTTGAATTCAAGAGAATTGCAACTTCTTTTTGCTACATTCAAAATGATGAAGTGAGACTGAGCAAGAAGTTTAGAGAGTGAAAGAAAATAACAGCTTTGATAAACAGATCACAGAGAAAAGAAACAGCTTTTGAGCTGAGATGTAGATATGGTTTGACTTGTGGAGAGAGGAAGAAAAGGTGAATCCTTGAACATAGGCCTCAGTAACAGTGTGAGTAACAGCCATGTATTGTTAAGCAGTAACATAGAGTAGTGTGGGCTGAAGAAAGCTTTTGAATTTAATTTGGATACAAGGGCCTTTTATTCTTGGTTCAGAGGGGGGATATATGAGAGTACTGATGGATGGAGCAGAGCAGAGAAGGTGGATTTATTCCTCTTCCACAACTTTCCATGGGTAAGTACCACAGGTGAATTAACTATAGTGGGTGCCCCTCTTGTATGGGGAAGGTCAAGAACAAAATGCTGTATTGCTGCAGAATACTGTAAAACATGTCAGGCTGGATTCTGCTGCCTCTTACACCTGAGGTCGCCCTGGGGAAGTAAGTGTTCATCTGGATTGAAGTGGAGATTCCAATCTACTTCCCAGGGCTTCTTATTAAAACAGTTTTTAGGACATAAATGTCATTCAAGTATGTTTACAACTGACTTACATGTATAACCTACCATCAGCTGTAATTATTCAGTGCCTAGGCTACAGCCAGCCCATAGCAAGTACTGAGACTTATTTTTTTATCAGTTTTATTGCTGGTATGCTGGCAGTCCTGCCAGACTGCATGTTGATTACTGTGCATCTCGAGAGCTAAACAGACACAGGCTGAGTTCCAGCTTGGGTAGGAGTTCAGGAGGAAAGACATGAATGTTGTAGGAAGTGATGTTGGTGCTATACTAAGCAGCAGACTCTGAGTCATTTCTGAAATGGCGGCTGTGAAGTGTTCCACTGGATGCCACGCTCTGGAGGTGTGACTCAGATGAAGATCTTGCAAGTTTTTTTCAAAAGTATTTGTTGCAATAAGATATTGCAGGTATTATTTAAGTTAGTAACTTCAGAAAAGTGATAGCTAGTGAATTCTACTTCAGTGATTGTTATTTCTGCTTAAGCTTCCTTCTAATATTCTGATACTGAATCGTGTTGTGTCTAGGAGAACTGTGTCCTACCCAAGTGCTGCCTAGCTTTTCCATTATTGTGTTCTTCCTAGTGCTGCACTTCCTACAGGTGTATTTGTGGCATGATTTGAGATGCTTGGCTAAGAGGTGCAGCAGAAGCAAAATTGCTTTTATTTATCAGAGTAACATGGTACTTAATGCTTCAAAAATAACTATTTCAAATGGGAAGAAAAGCTCAGTAGGGTACCGCAGTTCTTACATGAACTGAGTATTACAGAAAGAATGCTCTTGTTGACTTAATGTCAGAACAAGTTGTTGGTAGAGAGTTTGAAATATTATAGGTTGCCATAATGTGCTGATTTTTTTTTTTTTTTGCTAATTTAGCTTCTGATTATGTAGACATAAATCTTGTACAGTTTTTAGCAGGGAGCAGAATGCTCTCTTGGGCTGTCTTACCAACAGTGGGGATTTCAGACTGAGCTGTCCTGCACTGTCAGCTAGTCAAAGCAAACTACACAGCAGGATCAAGAGCAAAGTTTTCCTGATCTAAGCTTGTGGAGTTGGTGGGAGGAGGGGGAGCAGCTCCCCAGACAGTATAGTTCCCAAGAGTGGAAGAGCTTCTGGGAAGGAGGAGAGCTTGCTAGACACAATTTTTGGCAGCTGAAACTTTTCCACTTCAGCCTTGATTGTATATGGTGCAAGTAGGATTCTGTGTTCTTCCCTCATCTCCTTATTTTATTTGTCCTGGTAAGGCTTAACTGATGGGCTTCCTTCTGATTTGCCAAGCATAACCTGCCTCTGTGGCCATGGGGAACTTAGCAGCTGGAGAAATTCTCCCTTTTCCAGAACCAGTGACTGAATTTGCCACTGTGTTCAGACACTGATAGGGGAAAACAGTGAATTCCCTGTTTACCAGGGCATCCTCTGTCACTTCAGGGAAAGGGACTGATGCAGCTAAATATGAGTGACATATGGGTGGTGAAAAGCATATACAGCCCAATCACAAAATTCCATTCATTAACTATGGTGTAATAGAATAAGGTCGGAGAGAAAAGCATGATAAATCTTGGAAGAAGGGATCCAAGGATAGAGATAAAAAGGCCTCAGGCTGGAGAGCTGTGATTCTCGTAAGACATAGGACTTATTTCATATGAGCTACTTCTACTTTTCTCTCTTCCATCATCTAGCACAGAAAGCTCTTCTAAAACACAAGGCCAGGGATCCCTGCAGCCCACGTACTGCCTTGTACAGAGGAGCTGTTGGGTAGCAGTGCTGGAGTTCAGCCTCTGGACCGTAATTTACTCCCCTAGTCTTTCTAATCCTCGTGTGTCTTGGCCTCACCTTGAACACTTCAGATGCTGCCCAGAGGGAGCTGGCACACAGCACTCTGTAGCACACTGTTTGGTGCCGTGCTTGCTCCCTTTTTAAACACCCACCTACCTTGCTCATAATTGTCTTCATGACAACCTTTGTAGCACTCTCTGTTTGTAGGGTAAGCATTTCAACTGGGAGTGATTCAGCAAAGTTTGTTCTTGCCTGCTACTGTACTATTGTTGAAACCTACAAAAAAGTTAACATAAGAAATAGCTGAAATTCCTTTAGGGTATTTATACTTCGAAATATGCTGCACTCTACATACTTTAGAAGGTGCTGGGTTTTATAGTGTAGAGCAAATATGAATCATAGGGGATTATACCTGTATGTATCTGATGGTATCTGGGAGGGAGATAGTGACTTGTTAAATTTTATTTATTAAATTAAACATCTTTGCACAGCTGCTTTAGTATCAACTAGATTTGATTTCTTCCAGAAAAGGGAATAACTGCTTTTGAAATGGACAATCACTAGGAAAGACAAATAGTAGCAGAATAGAAGTGTCTCTTCACACACATTTTTCAACATTCATGTCTTCCCTTTTTGACTGCAGGATCAATAGCTCATTGCTCTGTTGGTTCAAATAGTATTTCTGTCTTGTTCAGATAACTGTATGCAGCAACGTTATTTGTGAATTCTGTTTGCAAGGTACTGAGGGGAAATGGGGAGCTGCATATCATATAGTCCACAATAAATGGATACCAATTATTACCTCTTTTAGAGCTTAGAGGAACAGAAGACTACACGCAGAATGACACATTCTGCATTAATTAGAAACATAACTGTGAGTGGGAGGGTTTTAGGAGAAGTGTTATAGTGAGCTGGTTTATTTGCTAAGAATTTATTAGTCAGTATTGTTTAGAACACAAAATTTGTATTAAAACCTGTAATCAGAAAGTTTGTATAAACATAGTATCAAAATTAGTCAAAGGTTATATGAGGTGTGTACATTCCTATGCCATATTTACTACCACAGTGAGGAGTTTATAGCAGAAATTAGGGTTTTATCAGCTGAATTCAGGCTTTGTTGTTCTCTCACTGCATTTTGTACAGGCTGTTTAGAAAGATGAAAAAACAACTGGGTTAGCAGAAATGTTTGCTTTGATTTTTAGATGCTTCCTTCACTTCTAAAATTTAATTCTGATTAATCAGATACATCTGTCTTTATTTTGTTGTGACATGCATTGATTTGTGATGCTGTCGCTTTCAATAATGCAGAAACAGTTGCCTTTATTATGAGAACCAGCAGAAATCAACATGCAGACTAACTTGATTTTTAATCTTTAATTTTCTTCATTACATATGGAGCAAGTTGCATGGATGATTTTAAAAACAAAGCTACAATTAAAACTAAATTAAATCTGAACTAAACCATAGCGGAGGGAACTTTCTAGCCATAATATATGTTTATGCAGTTTACAGATGTAGATTTTACAAAACATTTTCAGCACCATTTCTAAATAAAAATGATTGCTGGCAGAGAATTAATTAATTTTCCCAGTATATATTGCATTTCTGTGTGTTATTACAATATACATATTCAGGCTCCAGCTAGTTCTCTCTCTGTACATTTGCACTGTGTGCATCTTGCTTCATAATTGAAGGTGGTAAAAAAATCATAGTACAATGATGCATTGTTTTCCATAACATTAGTATTTCACAGAAGTGAATCTGTATTACAAAATGTATATTTTTGTATGATATTACAGCATAGTAATTTAGATTAAACTAGTTATAATTTATGGTGCCAAGCCAAAAAGCTATTTAAGATGCATTAAAATGCAGAACCATGACATTTGAAATTCTGATGTTCTTAATATGACAAAGGTTATTCTATGGAGTTTTGCTATAATATGAAATATTAATATTTCACAATACAGTTTTGATGAAGTACAATTTGCCTAGCTTGCATATGATAAAGAAATTAAATGCTTACCAAGGGAGTTCAGTGAGAATTAGAGCCCCGCCTGAACATCTGCTTGAAATGTTATTATCCTGTCCTACTGACAGCATCGCTCCCTCATTGTTTTTCAAGATTGACAGCTGAATATTGTACTGATTTCTGCAGCAAATATGTCTAGGTGAACTTTGTTTGGTTTTTAGGAATTTAGAACATGCTTTTGATTTCCATCCTATAATTTTTTTTTATACTCTTGACATTTGTAGATGCCAGATTGAGGTCTAGAATGCTGTAGCAAAGATAGACCATTGACTTGCAACGAAATGCCAGTTGATATCTCAGTAAACAGAAATATTACTATTCTTTATTGTGTGGTCTGTATGAAAGCTGTATGGGCTTTCTTTGGGGAGACAAATGATCAGATTGTTAATGTCAAATATAAAAGGGACTGTTTGCCTTTCTACTAAACAGCATTAGACAACTTTTATTAACTACATTTTTGAACAGAAAAATTAGCATTTTATGGGATTCCTTAGCACACAACACTCTTAGGTTAAATTATTTTCTTGTTTTACAAGTTTTAAAAATATTATTATTGGTTTTCACATTCTTAGGAGTTTTATCCTTCATTTTGTTCAATATTTCTGAAAGAATTTTAATAAGAAATACAGTCTTTATTGTTTCATAATTTTTTGTATTTTTAGATCAGTGCACAAAATCAGCAACATTTAGCAGAAGAGGTAAAAGGCTATGGTAGAGAAGTGCTATGGAATGTAATTATTATCTTTTAAAATGCTGTAGTTATGACTTTTTTTTTTTTTTACATAAAATGTGTTATTTAGCTATAAAAAAAGGAACAAATAATTATGTGAATCTAAGTAGCAGGAAAACAGGCTTTCCTCCTTTGTCTATGAGAAAAACTATTTCTGCGATGTATTCAACTGAAGGATCAGATCTCATCTCTCTACTTAGTTTTACCCTACCCCATTTAAAGAAGGCTGGAGACTTCTTTGTACTCAAATAACTTCAAAAGCTTCAAAATTGCTGTCTGAGGAACTGGAAAGGGCTGCATTCAACCATTCTTTTTCCTCAGTCCATACTCCGGTGATGTAGGGGTTTGGCATATCTTCACCCTGGAAGAATCCATCTGGAGAGGTGGAGCACAGCTTGAACACAGTGAAAGAGAGACCAAAGATCCCAGGACTGAGAGCTTTAACAAAGTCATTATTGATAGGCCAAGGGCTTTCCTATCACAGCTGAAGTCTGCACCAGGTAGATGCCCACCTTCAGCTGGTGTAGGTGTGCATCTTGACACCAGTGAATTTGCAAGTGAGGCACTTTGGGCCATTCAAAAATCTGGTTTTGCCATCAGTAATTCTGGGTATTTCGGCCAATTAATATTGCAAATGCTGAAGATAACTGCATTTTTAAAGCAAGAGTTCAGCAACAATCTGTAAAAAGTGTTCTCTCTCTCTGTGATTGTGTTTACTACTTTAGAAATTAAAAACTTCTTACAAGTTCGTGATAAAAAATTAAACCTCTGGGGAAACGTTTAGTCCCACTCTTCCTGTAGCATAAAATATCACAGAAATGCTGCACTTCTTGTGCAGTGGGAGTCTCTTTTCTGCACAGAGTCTCTCATGGAGAAGTCTGTTATCTCAAGGCGTGGAGCAAAATGTGACAATTCATCAGTGGAAGACAGAGGGATCTGTCATGCAGAGGTGTTGCACATTGAGTCAGTAAACCTCATCTGTGCTGAAGGACAGATTTTTACAAACAGAGGATCAGCAGTTTTCTTCCCATGTTATCCCTTATTTCCACCATTCACCCTCATGGAGCAGAGTAAGTGTGGCTGGAACTTCTATGCCTTATGCCTTGACCTTGTGGCATAAGTTCCACAAAGTCTAAGTTGGCAATGGCTTCCCTTCCTCAGGGCTGCAAAAAAAGCTGGCCAGCAAAGGTAAAACCAGATACATGTCTAAAACTGGTTCTTGGTAGGCTGCAGGATTCTCAGTTATGTCTAAAGTATTTGGTTTCTATTCATCTGGAGATTTTTTACACAGTATTTAGAGGTTGTTTCTTTTTCCTGTCTTTTTGTCCTGGAGTCTGGTTTAAAACAGTGTTGTCAGAGTGTATATACATATATGAAGTGTAAGTGTGAACATTAAACTTGACCTTGAATATTTCAGGCAGCTTATGTATAAAAGACTTGTAAATCAGTCTTTAAGGTATTTTTTAATCTGAAAACTATTGTTTATTGTACTGAAACTTATAGTGCACTTAGATTGGCATAACTGAGGAGCAGTTCAAGTGTAATTCTGAAAGTCCATACAGACTGCAACACTGAGGAATTTGCTACATAAGCCTTTATATAAAAAATAGCTTCCAAAAGTAGGAGTGTTCATTTCTGCTCAGCATAATATGTGCTGTTCTAATAGTGACCAGTGCTTGAGAGAGGAGACAATTTCTATTCATAGTGCAACTATTACCCAGTCAGTCAAACAAAATGGATGCAAATTGTACACTGGTTAAAAATCAGAACTATTTCTTTTTATACTTAAGAAACTGCTTTGCTCTTTACTAATTTTGCTTTATTTACCTCGTTCTTCTGAAAATACCTCATTCTTCTTCAAATATTTATCAAGAGAGAGACAAGGAGAGCACACATCCATGATTTTCTGAAACTGCTGAGGATCTGCAGTTGGCTGTATCTGAAGTACTCAACATTTTTTAATATCACATCCTGAATAAACAGGATTCTAAAAAGCAAATATGTAACATGCTTGTGTAAAATACCATTCAGCTACACTTTTCTGTGGTTGTTTTTAATGTCCTTGGAAGGTTGGTGGTGATCTTGTAAATGACTCACATAATTTTTTGTCTGGAAAGAATTCAGCTAAAAAGGCAGTTTGAATGTAAGCTAGAAATTGGCATGTGATAATTCTGAAATTTAAAATTTTCACATATTTTCCATGCTCAATTCAGATTTGCTGCAAACCTTTTCATTTTGTGCCAACCAACTGCATCTAATGTTCTTGAGTGGCATTAATATATTTTATAATTTGTTAGAAAAGATTGTAGGATATTTTTCTTAATAGTTGTATTTAAAACACACCAAGACAATCACAGCATAAAGCCATACTTAACATTTTTGAGTTTCAGCATAAATTACAAACTTCCCTTTTTTTTGAAATTGTATGATGCGCTTTAAAAGCAAGCCACAGACATTCAGGAAAAAAATGAAATCTTTATTTTGTCAATATAGAATGTCAGAAGTTTCCCTTCTGTCAAGTTATTGGCTTTTTGACTCTCCCCATTTGATTAAGTGCATGTGTCACAGCTCAGCTTTTTTGCACTCATTTCCACATTCTAATTATAAAAAGAAACCCACAATACTATCTAGACTTCAGTCTAGGCCTACTGAGATACTGAAGTGGAATAAAGGACAAGTGTTTGTCGTGATTCTGTGTCTCTGATTTGCAGTTCAGCATTTTTGCTGAGGCCTGCATTGACTGCTGTGCCCAAAGGCTGGCTTCTGCAAAAGCCTAAGTGACCCTTTGTGTCCCCACTGGCATGCCAAGGCTGAGATGCCTTGGGGAGGATCTTCCAGCACTGGGCTCCTGCCCTGGCAGCAGCTGGTGGCTTCTGCTCCAGCTGGGCACGTTACAAGGCAGCCCTGCTGTGGGGTGGCTGCAGTTCTGCTCTGCACCGCGGGCTGGGGAGACCTGGAGCACCTCATCCAGCAGCTATTGCCCCACGATTCCTGCTTGGACCCGGAGGGGGCCAGAATATAAGAAAATAAAGATAGTGTAGAAAGTAATCTTGCCCCTAAGGAGTTGCAGCTGGCCAATTATCAAATATTAGGAACAGGCCCGACTTTAACAGCCACAGCTGTAACCCATGAGAAGAAGAGTGCTGTGAAAGAGTGGGGTGGTGTTGAGAAGGGAACTGGAGTCAGCTGGCTGCTTTGCGAAGGAGGTTGAGTCAGTGCTCTGAGGAGCAGCCCAGGAGAAACACCAGGAAGGTCTGAAACTTTTGTGATAAGGAGACAACAGTATGGAACCCCTGCAATAAGATGACTGCATGGACCATGCAGTCTTGTAAGATTTTTGCAGGAATGTGGGCCCAGATTGGCTCTACAGGGACACTGAGGTTGGTGTCAAGCATGTTTATGGTGCTGTACAGTCATCTCAGGTCTTGAGTTCCCACTTGGTAAATTAAAAGGATAAGGCTGTGTTCAACATCTGATTTGCTCACACAAGAAGTTAAGAAAGCAAAGAGCTGATTTTTGAATCTCATGATGATATAATTGCATTTACTTCTGATTGACATTGTTGCAAAAGCAGAATGAAGCCCTATATGTTTAAAAAAACTGACAGGTTCTTATGTTAAAATACCTATTGCTAATCCAAATATGTGTGTGAGTGTATTCTAAATAGCATTTCTTACCATTATTTGAAATACAGAATTTTTTTTTTTTTTAAATACAATAGCGATTGTGGGATTCTATCCTTCAGTCAGGTAGAGTAGGATTTTTGTGAATAAATCCTCTAGAGTTAATTCCAGGAGGACAGAAGTGTACCCATTTTGTGAACTTTGGAATTACTACTTTAGGAATTATCCAAAAAGCTCTTGTCAGTGCTAATTGCAAAATCCAATTTTCAGTCTATGGAAAAAGGAACACACATTTTTAAGAATCCCTTAATATCCATGTTATATTGGTCTTTAATTGCAATTTCTCACATCTTGTATTATGAGGACCTACAACTTCAGATTTGTGTGGAGGACTTGATACTACTTCAAAAATTATTTCTATTGAATTACACTAATGCTATTAAATTATTATTGAGTATTGACATTGTATACTTTGACTTTCCTGGTGCATTTTAGACTATGAAGCATTTAATTACAATGCAAACTACAGGTCTCAAAAGCAGCTATCATCACCTTTTCACTCTTCTAGAACATATATTTAAAATTACTATATGTTAGTAAGTTCTAATTTTTTTTTAACTTCTGCTTGCCTGACTTCTTTGATAATGTAGTGCAGTATAAGGGAAAAAAAAATTCCTTAACCACATTATAAATGAAAAGGCATAAGCTAATATTATAGCTGAATGTTTCTTTGTTAGCAGCTGACCTTCTACTCCTAGAGAAAAGAAAGTCTTGGCTAGAAGACAGTTCAATAAATGAACAGGCTATATATTGATTTTTCTCCCTCTTCCCTTGTTACGTAATATGATTTCCCTTCCCTTGCAAGGGTTGCTGTTGTGCAGGATAGGGCTGGGATCATGGTCGTGCAAGCGTATGGGAATGTGTAGACTAAGGAAGGCTGTCACAGCAGTCAATAAGATCTGAGAGGTGTTGACTAATTGCCTGCTAATTACACAGTAAATTGTCTAATTAAGCTGATGGTTAATTAGGGTACGCTAGCACAGCAGTCTTATGGAATTTTTGTCTGATGTCTGGGAAGCAGCTTGTGTAATTGGCAAACTGGTAAGGACTGGCAGAGCCCATGGCTGGGAAGCACGCTGCCAGTAGATGACAGAATAAGGATGCGTTTGCACAAAGGTTGTCATGTGAACACGCAGGGGTTTGTTAGCCTTCTCCAGCTACGTGGCAGCCAGCACAACCAGGAATTGAGCTGAGAGCTGCAGGAAGCTGTAAATAAAATAAGGCTTAAGCATGTAATATTAGAAAAGCAGTGACATGTGCTCTTTTATTTTAGTCAGTTTGAACTTTAGATAAACACAGGGTATCAAAATGCTCGTGTACAGAACTTCACCGAACTGTGTGACTTGACCATGGCAGTAATTATGGTATTGTGATCTATTTAGTGGAGCCCCAAAATGATCCTGTTTCCAGGGAACTGCTGTATGCATGTTGTTGTTGAAAAAGTATAGTAGTTAATAAGGATGCTTGCCAGCCATCATAGCCATCATGTGTGGCATTCTGAATGCACTTTAATTGGCATTGTGTCCATCCCTAAAAGTGACAGAGTATGAACAGGTAATAATGGTGCTCTGAGTAAAATATGTGTGCACTGTGCATAACTAGAATATCATTAATGAAAATCTAGGTTCCAGATTCTGACCCAAAGCCAATGGAAATGGTCAGGAATATTCAGCAGAGAGAACCTGGGCAGTACAGGAGTACAGACACCAAATTCAGCCAAGCGTGAGTTTGTTGTGACTTATATTTTTCATTCAGTAAAATGACATGGTACGCGGACTTACTTGAAGTTAATTACAAAGGTAAATATCCTTCAGAATCTGACCTGCACAACACATAATTGGATCTTCACGTGACATTGTGATTTAATTTTGAGTTAGGCATCTACCAAATCTATGAACAAAATAGCTCTTTGTATATTGTGAGCTAAACCAAAGAAAGTGGGCACGTATATAGGTGCTTATTTGTTAAGAATGTTTTGATGTCTCTTGAGCAAAGTGAAACTTAATATCCACTCTGATTCCTGGAAATCACATTTGTTTCAGAGGTCCACATCATTTTACTCCTAAGCATCTGGGGTATGTGGTTTGGGCACAGTGTCTTTCAGCAAGAAGAAGAAAAATTAAGTGAATTCTGGATCACTGCTGAAACTTGGTTTTCATTTTTTTTTTTCTTTTAAATTTAAACCACGCTTATGTTTCTTCTTCCACAGAAATAGAATTTTAAAACAATCAAAATTTGAGAGATTAAATTATACTTTCCTTGAATTAATAAAGCAAATTTTATCCTGTGATCTTGCTGCTTCTACTTACCTGCACAGTTAATAATGCCTTTATGTAGCACCTTCTATGTAGTGAATGTTAGTTTATGATTTTTCCTTCAAAAATAATTGGGTAAAATCATGGTACATTAAGAGCATTCTCACTGTGCCAGTCATCAAACACAGGACTCCAAACACTCACAGGCTAATCTAAAAGGCCTTAAACATTCTCAGAGGGGAATTTTAACAATGCTTGCAATGTTGCTCCTCTGTGTATATTTCCCCAGAAGAAAATGCTACAATTCCCCTGACTCAGATACCATGAATTGTTGCGTAAAACGAAAAATGTGATGTACATTGGTTCAAGTCAAAACCACACAGGGAGGCCCTGTGTACATAATTTTCTTTCAAATAAAATATACTTTAAATTTACATTTAATATTTATATGTAGGATTTTTCCACATACATCTGCATGTATGTAAAAACGAACCTCTTCAATTAATTTTGTCTTACTGTTTTTAAGGTTTATTCTTTAAAAGTACTGGCAAAACTATTGTTTTTGCCTCTGACAGCATCTTCAGGAGCAAAACTCACTTCATCAGCCAGCTACAGGAACTGAAAGCATTCAGTGCAACCATAACAGTTGCTTTCATTTTCTGTCATGGGGCAGCAAATGAATATGTTCTAATGCATTTTATACTCTGAAGACAAAGAAAGGGGTTCAGAGGATAATTGTTACCTTATTATATCCTTCAAAAGGAATTTCTGGCACATGCTATTATGATTTATGCTTTAATAAATCACACAAACATAGACAAGTGTGTTTCTAGTAATTCACATGGTATAGTAAATGAATGTGTGTAAAGCCCTATTGCAACATGACAGTCTGTAGTAAAAATTGTATGGCAACAATGCTGCTGTTAAAGAGCATCAGTAGCCTACTTATTTTAGAAATAATTTGTTTTAAACCTACCAGTCTTTTTCATATGCAATTGTTGGTCTATCTTATCTGTCTGTGGAATCTATAGAAATTGGAAATATTTCCCAAATGTCCCTGATGCAGTCTGTCCCAAAGCATCTTCCTGGTCTGTTGTCAAGCTTCATGCTTAAACAATGGACTGAGAGGAGCGTGGTGTCAGTGCAGTGTCAGGGTTGTGCTCAGCTTTATTGCCTGGGATGGTTCTCTCCCTGTGCAGTTCAGGAGGGTTCCTGCTTGCACCCTTTTATTTAATCTGTATATCAAGCCATAGAGAAGGTTTAGTAAAGTGACATTGATTGAAGTGTTTTCAATATGTCGAAGCTCAGCTTTATAACTCTCAGCTGATTTAGCTGGAGCAGCTGATTGCATTGTTCAAGTGTTTGTGGGAGACTGGGGCATGGTTGAAAGCATGCTGAGCAAAAGTCAATCCAGACAAGATAGGAGTGATGTTGGGATCGTTAGATGAAACATCCAGAGGCTACAGCAAGAGAATTATCAGTCCTTCTGACTGAGGGATGTAGTTCCATTCCAGGCTGTAGCTGCAACAACAGATAAGAGCCAGAAGCCTACACCCCTTTTATTTTCTGAACACAAACTTTGCCATGAGTATCCATGCTTTGTATTTCAAGATTAACCTACTGCCAGCCCATGCTATATTGGACTGGGTCTTAAATCTATTGTCAGTGGTGATGAACTTCATGGCTTGAGTTCTGCCAAGGGAATCAAAACTGCCCCCAGCCTGTACTGCCCGTTTCAGGTGTGCTGGGATGGAGCAGAAGGAGATGCTGGCAGTTCACAGAACCCACTTGTTGCAGGTGCTTGGAGCTCCTGCCCAGGGTGATTTGTTAGAGCCCAAATCCCTTAACTCCAGCATAAACTTGAGCTTGTTTTTCCTCCCTACCTTTGCAAGAATTGACGAGAGGATGAATATTGGGTTTCTCATTGCTACTGGATTTTTATTATTCTGTTTAAGTTTATACTGCTGCCAAGAACAGGGTTCTCAGAAGGTCACTTGATTGCTGCTCTTGTGTAGGAGGTATATTTTAAAGACTGACAGGATTACCTGAAATAGGTGATTTCACATGGAGGTAACACAGGTCTCAAACACGTAAATAAGCAAAATCTTATTTTCCTATATTCTGGATATATTCAAACTCAGATGAATTTCTCTCTTGACATTTGTGGGGTTTTTGTTTGATATCCATAAATTTTTTTGTGCCTTTAAGAAGAACAAAATACTGAAAATGTCCAAATTTTTGGAGTAGTTATTTTTTGAGTGTCACATTTCTTAAATGGCTATATTTTTGTTGTTTCTTATTCTAGACAAAAATCTTCATTTATCTTGGTTAAACTTGAACAAATCTATCAACCAGAACATTCATAAAAGGATATAATAATTTCTTTTTTCTAGAAACCAAAATGCAAATTTAATTTTTGCTTCACAATAGTACTGTCTGTGTATAAAAACATAGTTGTTTTACTTGAGCAATTTTACTCTCATAACAAAATTTACATTTTCATTTCTATTTTAACACTATAGTTAGAGAAGGCTCTAAAAGTGTGTCAAAGAATATATCTGAGAATAAAGTACTAAAATGATAAACCAAGGACCATCAATCTCATGACTTCTTTCTTATGCCCCTCTCTGCAATACTAAGAGTGATGTTTTTCTACCCTAACAAAAATTGTTCATACTGTGTGTTGGGAGTTATATACCTGCAGATACATAAGCTCTGTCTTGTGATGTTTATCTAATTGCTTTTTGGGTGGTGTGTTTTGTGTTTCTTGCATTCCTCCTTTAACAAAATTTTAAAAATTCGTTCTGGAGGGTGCAAGGATTTAATGAGATTTTAAATGATAAAAAAAATTACAGTTTCTAGAGAGTGACATATTTCAAGCTCTGGTAAAAATATACCTGATGGTTAAATTTATGCAGAGGAGAGACTTGATTCTGTGTCCAACATCCTCCATGTCTAGCCCATTCAAGGATTCACATTCCTACTAGGTCTCTTCCTTATGTGTGTTAGCTGTCTTTTAAGAAATCTTTTTCCAGCCAGCTATTTCTCTCCCTAAATGAGCAGGTATCATGGGCAGTGGAATATCCATACCTGTTTGCCTTTTGCAGCAGGTGCTGAACTGCTTCCTGCTCCTGCTGTAAATTTGGAATACACCATCACCCATATTCCTGCTTTTCTGTCTATTAGTCAGGAGTTCAGACTAATAGACAGAAAAGGAGTTCACAGTGTGCTTGCTGGTATTCAAAACCACAGTGTTACTGCCTGTTACATATAAAATAATGCGACTTAATAGCATAATTGAGGATGTAGTATTTGCATTCAGAACGTGTGTTTACAGTGAAGTGTCTTGATACTGCCGAGCTCTCAGGGACAGAAACATCAAGTGCAACAAAGAAAATCATTTTTTTTCCGAGTGGTGGAGATGAGAGTTGTTTATTTTAAGAGATCTTATGTAAACGGAACTGGGGGAGGAGAAGTAAGCCAGCATTTCCAGCCAATCCACGCCTGCACACACACAGCTCGGCTGGCCGGAGCTTTCCCCTTTGGTGCCGTTAGCGTTTTCATTTCAAAAAACCACAGTCTGCCGTGGAAGCAGTAAAAATGTTCAACCTGTGGTTTAAATTATTGATTTTTTTGAATATTGAAGCAGTATTTCAAATGGGTTTTGTTTGAGTTACTTCTGGGTAGAGGGTTCCAGAGGTAATTTGATATCTAAAAGGCTGTGTATTTCAAATCCATTTCAGTTTTTTGAGTTCCTTCAGCTGATCAGCTGATTGGGTAAAATACCTTATTGTCTCCTGAACTGCAGGCAATAGATAAACTGCAGCTCAAGGTTAGCACACAGACCAGCACACAATGCTCTTGGTGATTTCTTATGTGTACTCAGTGTCCAATCATCTGACAAAAAATACCTCATTTATTTTTAATGCAGTAGCTTCACTTTAAAAAGAAAAAAATTGAGGTGCTAGTTTTCACAATCAAGATGGCTAGAGGTCTGTTTCCTGTATCACTAGGAAATGATGCATAATTAAAACAAGGTGAATTCATGGTATAAAATCCAGTATGTGTAAATAAGAAGTAGGTGTGTGTATTTTCACAAACAGGGTGTTACATTACTGCAGAACAGAATGGCTGTAGTGAAAGAGAAGACACTTTTAAAGAACTCTGGTTCTTTCACAAAGGACTGGGTTGTTGGTGGCTGTACATGTGCAATGTTTAGGAAATTAGCCATTCTCAGAACCCTTCTAGTCACAGGAAAAGAAAAGTAATCAGGTATTACTTCAGTAAGGCTCAGATCTGGCAGTGAGGCCATATTGGAATGAATATTGGAGTTGGTGGGAACTGTGAAAATTAAATAAATTGCAGGAATGGGCCTGGTTAAGAAGACTTAATACACTAATGACACCAACTATCACAGAATAATGGTGTGAGTCAGATTTTAAGCAGGTTTTTCCCTTAAGGAGGCTAAGGGTTAAAGAGTACCAAAACTAAAAAAAAAAAAAAAAAACAAAAAAAAAAAAAAAAACCAAACTTGACTAAAGTATGGATTATGCAACAGTAAAGTATGGATTATGCAAATTAAGTTATTATGCAATTTATTTGGCAAATATGCATATATATGGCATATATGCTTAAATAAAATTAAAATATATGGATATAAGTTGTGAACAGATTTGTGGCATAAAGAGCTTATGTAATGCCCAATTGGTTTCCATCTTAAAATAATGCTACAACAACAATTCAGTCCTACAATAACTAGTTTGTGTGAGTGTAGTTTAAGAATTTGCCAAATTTTGTCAGTCCTCTTGGGATCTGCCCTACAGTTTTTTGCATTGTAATTTACAATATCCTGTTTAAATCATGTGAGTTCCTGCTGTACTGGAGTGTGCATAAAATAATTTTATCCATCCTATTCTAGGTGTGCAGCAGAGAAGTCTGCCCTGCTCTGTACTGGCTGCACTAGGGGAAGGTTGTCTAAAATAGCAGAGGTGTAAAAATCCAGACCCCTAATGCCTCCAAAACCAGAAACATGCAGTCTATACCTGCCTAAATACTTAATTGTTCTGCCCATCAAGTGAGCATTGGCTGTGCTGTACAGATTCATCTCCCTATGTGGGGATAAGCTTTGGGCTGAGGAGAGTCTCAGTAATTCCTGGGGATGGGAGGTAGCGCTGGGTGTCGGAGCTCTCCTTGGCCCTGGTGCAAACTTGGGTTCACTGCCCTTGGAGTGAGATTGCTCCTGTGATCCAGCATGTGGAAGTAAAGGGTAAATCCTGTTTCTTAGAGATGTTTTGCAGTGACCTGTGCTTTAAACTCCGTGGTTCCATAGTAGGAAAAAGGAGGCAAAGACAATCCCTACGTTCTATTTATCACTACTATAATTATCCCTAACCAAGGACTTCTTGAGGGGTTAAACCCCTTATTCCTCCTTGGATATATTTGTACCTGACTTTTTTTTTGTGTTTAGCATCAGAAGGCTTTTGAATCCTTGCCCAATTTTAAATCAATACTGTTGGAATAAGCAGAGAGCCTGTCAGTCAAGCTGCCCCCTCTAGCCCAGGACAGATTTTATCTTAGTATTCCAGGTAAGCCCTTTGCAGCAGGTCTCAGCTGGCTGTGCCATTAATGGTGCCAGAGATCCAGCCACAGCTGTTGTATACTTTGTTGCACCCCCGTGACAGTAGTAGTGGGAACATTTACCACAGGTTCCCAAATGAAACCCTGACTCAATTATAGTGTCTAACCACCACCTTCCTATTGATTTCAAGGGAAATGGACTTCATATCTACCTTATCTGTGTGTGCTGCTAGATCCTCTGATGAGCATATTTACTTAACTGACAGACCTGAGCAATGACTCCAGAGAGGGCTGGGGTTTGGGACCTGGTATACATTTAATGAGAAAGGACATGCTTAGCTCAGAAGAATGTTTTCCCTCGGTGGTAAACAGGAGAATGGTCCTGCTAGGAATTTCCATGTATCATGGCTGCTTTCACTTCTTACAAGAATATTTTAATGAGTGTTGATCTTTTGTCTTTATTAAGTTTGTTTTATGTCCCACAGGGTGGATTTTTAAAAGCCAATAGAATATGTCATTTTTCATGGGCATTTAAAAAAGTTAATAGGCATTGGCTAAGCTACTGCTATGGAAACTTCAGGTGAATGTAGAGGAAAACCAGACTTGAGATGGGGCCTCTGTGTCTGCCACAAGCAGATGGGAAACAGGGCTTGTCCTTTGGCATAAAAATTCTGTGTGCACTTCAGCGCTTCTCTACATGGATTTCTGCCTGTCAGAGAGGGTATAACATCTGCAAACACTGAATGTTTATTTATTAAGAGCTCAGTCTGGAAAAGCAGAATCAGCCCATCAGGCTGGAAATCTCCACTTTGAAGCTCTCAAGTGGAAAAAGCCATCTCTGTCTAGATTATTGAGCCCATGTGTGGTGCCCCTCATGATGACTGATGGAGGATCACATGGTGCTCTCAGAGGAGCTCATGTTTCCCGTTGACAGACCTGGGCATGTTGCTTCTACCCTTCCTGAGCTTGGTCCACCCAGGGTTTGCATTCCCAAATGCTCTCCCTAGCATGTATGCATCCTATCCAAGTTCCATATGAGCTGTCCTGCAGAGAAGTACAGTGTCCTAATCAATCAAAATATGCCAGCAGAGTTTGTTCCATGATGATGGGAGTCAGAAAAAACCCGTCAGCCATTAAAATAATGGTAACTAATTCAGGATGATAGTTTAATTTACAGTGCAAGCTGATTCATAGGAAAGTAATTTTGAAAGAATGTTGTCAATGTTTTATTTTTCTTTATTTAGCCTAAATCTGTTCTGAAAAGTAGTTCAGCTACTTCTATGTCTGTGAAAATAAAATCTAACAGTTTGCATGCAGTACTCTTATGTGTGTCCTTACTCTGGTAGCCAATATAAAGAGGAAAATGCCAGGGCTTTTTTAAGGATTTTAAGGTAGATGAGACCTCCAGTAAAAATCAAAATCTATTTTAAAGATCCTCTCTAAAATGTAGTGCTGAATTAAAATTGGTTTGAATCTCTTACAACATGTTCAAATGCTGAGTTAAAATTCACAGGGGCTGATATTTTCATGGTTTGTTTATCCCCATGATTATATTATCCAGATCTCTGTATAATCAGGCTCTGAGAATGTGGCTTAGCCTTGAAATCCCTGATCTTACAAAAGACCCTTTGACTTCCAGAGGACTTTTACACAGAAAAAGATAAAAGGAGTATGTTCAAAACAAAGTTAATGTTCAAGAGGTCAGTTATCAAAGTAGTAATCTATGGTTAGATTATCATTGGAATGTAAAGGAAAAGAGTCCTTTAAATATTTCCACTTCCTCTGTACCTCTTTTTTTACAACTTGAAATTATTTAGTGCTACCTGGAGAACTGATGCTTTTAAAGTTATGTACCTAACTATTTAAATAGCATCCCAAATAGAATTGGTGTTGTTTCCTTGCATTTCTGACCTCTAAATGGGGGTTGTTTCCTTGCATTTCTGACCCCAAACACAGTAATGTTAATCAATGCTTATAGTATTTAGCATTCTTAATCCTAATGGAAAAAGAAAATGTGTAAGTAGGTTCAAGACATACCTCAATATTTGCAATTCATCCTCAGAAGAAAATTTAAATACGTGCTTGAAGGAAGTAATGTGACTCTCATCCTAATTACTCAATCCAGCAATAAAAATATTTTGGATTATACATAAATTTAAATATAACTTTGGTGGTCTGTAACTCCCTAATGTTGATTCTTTGTGTAAGAATTTTAACAAGTCTTTAAATAGGATTGTGGTTAAAAAAATTTTATTCTTGAAGAAATCATATATTTTTCCCCTGAAGGAAAGCATCTAGTCTCCCCTCCTCCTAAGAGAATATAATAGTCTTGATTTACTTAAAGAAATCTGGAGGAAAATATTTTAGTGATAGTTCACAATTTACTAATGGAGTTTAACAAAACAGCTTCTAGGAGCAGCTAGAAATACATTGATTATATGCCTTCCCTGTGAGAAAACAGTAATTAAAATTATAACACAGATTCTATCAGGACATGTTAATATTTAATTAGGCAATAAATGAGCTTGGTACAGGTGTCCAGAGTTGTTGACAGGAGCTTTTTTAATCCATGTAGTATTGTCTCTTAAATAAATAGTTACCTCTTTGCTTTTTTCCAGTGTGAAGTTACATGCCTAATTAGCAGTGATTAGTATTGCAGCGTTAGAATTATGAGATGAACTGCAATTCTCTTCTGTTTTTCTTCTAGAGAAGCTCATTCTGTGGTCTGGTGTGTCTTGGCTTGTAGGTCATCCTGTTGGGAACCTCCCAATACTGCTGCTGCCTTATTGCCTTCTTGCAGTAATTTGTGTGGCAATTAGAAAACTAACACTGAGTTTTCTCTAATGATGATGTTTGGGAAAACTATATTAATTTGGTCTCCCCATCAAGTAAAAGAAGAGAATTTGTATTCTTCTTGTAGGCATGACTCCCTTTGGTGACTCTTTCAGACTTGCTGCTGCAAGCATGCAATGTAATTTTTCCTTCTCTTTCCTGGGTGTTATTTCTTTTTAAGGGGTCTTAGCTATGCCTTACCTTCCTCACTGATTTTCTTAGACTCACACTTCTGTAAGTGCCTTTTCATTCAATTTTCATGGGGCCATTCAATAGCACTCATCTAGAAAGAAGTCTTAAGAATTGCTACTCCTTTATTTGGTCAATTAACTACATTTACTTCAAAACAAGTTTTGATCACTGATTAGAGGATGATATTCCCTAACAGCTGAAAATGGGCTAGTATTTTTAGATGTCTATAAAATAATTAATCTGTTAAGGCAAGCTAAGTTTTTATGATCTAAATCCACTGTAGTCCCAAGGATAAGCATTATTGACAGAAGTACTATATTTCAGTTATTATGCATTCATTTTCAAACCTTTTGAATCTACACAGGTCCTTAGAAGCCATGGTATGGAAATATCAGTTTAGGATACAGATCAAAAGCTGCAATCAATGCAGATATTTTATTTGCCCATGTGCTTCTATTTTTCTTATCTCCTCATCAAATCATAAGCATTGCATCATTTGCATTGTGTTTTTCTGTTCTTGTGACCTCATACTGAAAATTAATTAATGTTTTAAGGCAATTACTGAACATTTTTCCCATCAATCAACTAAAGCAACCATTCATTGATTAGGTAGTTCATTATACCAAAACACCAAGTCCCAGCAATCATGGAATCATTTAGCTTGGCAAAGACCCTTAGGATCACCCAGTCCAACTAATAACCCTGAACTGCAAAACCAGATCCAAAAGCAAATGTCTGCATAGATTCAACTTTGGTTCAAAAACTACAAGTTCTTGTTCTTTTTCCTTTGATGGATGTAGTTTTTGACCACAATACATTTTGACAGCAGAAATTTAATCATGTCCTTCTGCTTAGACCTTTATCAGAAGGCAGATAAAATGTGTGCTCACACTGATTGCTAGCAAGAAATTTTTTAAATGTCCTTCAGTTTTTTTTTTCCTTTCTCTCCTTTCTATCCCTCACTTCCCTGTCTCACAGAGAAACTGATATAAAGCTGATGAGAATTTGGATTTGCTTTGAAAGCATCTTTTGTTCAAAGACTAATTTTAACCTTGTGATAGAAATTGCTTTTTGTGTTCTGTTGAATGTGATATCTAGTAATTGTTTGTCAAGACAAAGTGCTGTAGAACATAATACATTTTAAAAATTATCTTTCATAATTACAGTGGAAGTGCCCTTATATTCTAATGCCTACAAAACAAGCAAGTATGTAAAGAAAAAAAGAGAAAAAAATTTGAATCTTTTAATTTTAAAGCAATATGGCCTTGTATTGTAAAAAGCAGCGTTTTTAAACCGCTCAAGCAAATGTAATTGTCAGCAAAGATCAAATGCTTCATTTCCTTATGAAATATACAACTCAACTAGAAAATATTTGTAGATTTGACATAACAATATAGTTGCTATTCTTTTTTTTTTTTTACTTTTACTCCTAATTTGTGTTGTATTTGACTCTCCTAATTTTTTATTTTAGCAAGCTTAAGTTTATAATATTGCAACTTGGAGACAGACTTCATGTCAGAATTAACAAAGTTTGGGGGCTGGCTGTTCTTTTAAGCAAGGGCAGCAAACCATTCCTATGTGACTTACAGTCGGGAAGGGATTGTTATGCAATTATTCTAAAGTAAAGAGTAGAAATTTTTTGTATTTACTACACTGATCTAGTGAGATTATCCAAAGGGCTTGGGATTTTGCTGTCTTCATCACAAGTTATGGGTACTGATGGCTTTCTGTCTGGGAACTGCATTATTGAGGAAGGTGTGCTGAGCAAGCAGCAGTGATAAAAGCTTAGGTAGAAATGAAGTTTGGTGTCTGTAAATTTTGAAGTTTCTCCTGCGTTCTCATGGTTAAACCTTAAAGCACTAATGAGACAGTATAGAAAAGCATTAAATATGTGGTAACTAAACCTCTAACTTGTCATTTGTCTTTCACACAATGTGAGGGGTTCAGCAGTTTTTCTCCAAAGTCCTGACACATTGCTTTTTCCCTTATGGGGCTGCAGTTTTCTGTGCTAACTTAGTGAGTTGGAAAGCCAGCTAACTTGCTGAAGCTGTAGTGTTAAATTGATTTAATAAACACAAATGTGAAAGTTGAATGTTGTAAAAGCATTTATGAGGTAATGGTCTAATTTTTAAAAAACAGTACATATAACTCAGATTATTCAGTCAAGAAATGGAGCAGGATATTAAGGAAGATTTACAAGCACAGGTTGTGTTCCAGACTTCTGGAATATAAGTACAGATTTGGGTACTTTCATCTTTGCAAATACAGAAAAAACAGACATCAAAAAACAAATAAGAATATTTTTAAGGTATCCTTTTCTCCTCTATAGCATAAAAGATCGTATATGTAAAAGCTGAAGAAGCACAATTATAAGTTAAGCAAGGTTCCTTTTCAAGATGTGTTCTGTCCTAGTGGAGAGATCAGAACACTTATGCTTTGAATCACCAGTGTGAAAAATGCTGTAAGGCTGAGGAAGTAATATGTTTTTAAATTCGGTTCTTATTTTGCTGAAGAAACTTGAAAATAATTATTTTACATCATATTATCATTATATACTATCTGTCTTTAAGGAAAGGAGAGCAGTGAAGAGGAAAGAGAGGGCTAGGTGTAGACTTCATTCACAAAAGCAATCAAAAAAAAAAAGGTGTCTTTATGGTGCTATATTTTTCATACCTGGTGGTGGAGAGATTAGAGCAGTTTCTGCATGGTGGGATGTTCTGAGATAATTTTTTCTGTCAGGGTGGTTTTCATTTTTAAAAAATGCCTCTGTGTGCACTGAGGGAAAGAGGAGGAGAGAGTGAGGAAGTGACATAGATGGGCTTTTGTGCTTGTATGGGAAGAAGAAAGTCTGGCCTATTCCCTCACTAAAGAAATGGTAAATGCAGGTGTTAGAAATTGACAGGCAGCATTATGTGTAATATAGCAGTGGTTTGTGCACTGGAAGGTGCCAGAGAGTGGCTACATCAAACCTCCTTGGGCAGAAATCATTAACAAACTTTCTTGCTTTCCTCCATGAGCCAGTAAATCTTCCTATGTTTTGCAAAAATCCTACTCTACTAGGTAAGGTCTTGTAACTGTTGGAATGGTTTTGTGTTTGTAGAGGTCCTTACTGTGCATTTATCTTCCAGTTCAGCTGGAAGAAATTCTGACTTGGGGAAATTCAGGACAGCAAGTCAGTGCTTTGGGCCTCATAAAAGAAACCCTGCAGGGTTGGAGTATGTCTGAGTTCTGATGGAGAGGAGGGGAGGAACAAGTCAGAAAGGTTGTATAGGAGCAGCGCTGTGTGCGGTGGTATTGTTGCTTCAGGTTTCACTTGCCTTTTGTGGATGGTTAAAGCTCCAGAAGGGGTGATACTAGACACAGTCTGGCTAGACAGCTGAGTCACAGAAGAGGCAAATCATCACAAGACCTTGAGTGAGAGTTGGCAGGGAATTACGAGGACATAAGTCTGTGATGCCGTTTGTATCTATGAGGGTGTGCAAACAGCAGTGAGCCAGATTTCCAGAATGCTTTAACTACTGTGATATTAGGCAGGAAAAGGCAAAGTCTCCCCCATGTTTTCACAGAGGTGAAATTGTAATAAAGTTCTACTCAGGAACTTCAGCCAGGGTAGTTCGGGAAAACTGAATCTTGATATTGGGGGGTTGATTAAAGCATTTAGAAAATAAGCCCTAAAAACATTTCACACATACTAGATATTGAAGTCTATTCAGCCTTTTCAATAGTTTTGAAACGTTGGGGAGAAAAGCACATCATAATTTGGTTAAATAACTGCATTCTTCAGCTACTGTACTTTGTTATTAATTTAAAAAAGGTGAACATAGTAAAGTAGGAACTTACATTTGAGGTGTTTTTTTACATTGCAGTTTACTGTGCACTAACTTTAAGTATGCTGTTTTGAAATACTGGACTTAAATTACCTTAGTAAGGTATTTATTTAGATCTCTCCTTCACAAAGTAGCCATTGTGGCTGCTTTGGTGTTCACTTTGACTTTTAATGAGCAGCAACCCCAGGAATGTACAGATGCATACTCCACTTGAGTATAACGCCCTCCTTTCCTAGAAGAAAGGAAGGTCAAATAAATTAACTTTGTTAGAAATAGTAATCTGCTCTTTGTGCTTAATCTTTTTTTAATATTAATGAAAAGAAACTGACAATGGTCACTAATTCCTATCTGCTTTCATATGTTAAAGCTGAGAAAAGCTTAATTTGAAGTATGAAGTGACTTTCATTGACTTTGGGGGCCAACACTGCAAGGCAAGTTCTCTGTGTGTCTTAGAAGTCTCTCAGAGTGAGGAAATCTCAGGTTAACACTTGTTACAGTGTGATTCAATGTATTTTTAAAATCTAAAAATCTTATTTGAAACCTTAATTGTGCTGAAGCCATTTACATTGCAGAACACCTGTACTTCAGGAGTGAATAGTTGTGCAATTGCTTAATATATTAATAAAAGCTACAATTAATTTTTTTTCCATATCCAGAATAAAAATGCCAGGTGTTCTCTTAAACAGCTGTCATGTAAAAGGGGTGATTTTCTCAAAGCATTTGTGTTTGATTAGTCTGTCAGTGCCCCAGAAAAGCCAATGCCCTTGTGCCCCAGCAGTCTATCAGTGTCCCATTAAGGGAACCCTTCACTGAACAGGCACTGGATCAGAGGGCAGCTCCCACTGATGTGTTCAGGATCACACTGTGGAAGAGACAGCCCTTCCTGGGGCTCCACAATGGAGTGTATAAGCCACTGCCACTGCCCTTGAATTCCCACTAACAGTGTACAGAATAACATTCTTTATTAATAGAATAGAAGATTGTCACAGGTTAAAGTTCAAAGATTGCTGGTGATAGTATCTGGCTGCAAGATTGTATTCAAAGCAGTACATGGATAAGCTCTAATTCCTAACAAAAACTACCTTGAGACAATCAGTGTACATAAAAATACAATTCTTACCCGACAGGCATCTCTGTGGGGGAGAAGGTGGCTCCCTCTGACTGATCCCAGCAGTTGTGATGGAGTATTCCCTATTTTCTCCCCCTTTTTAACTTACTTTTATACTATTTTTTATGTTTGGGCAGAGCATGTATTGGGAGTGGGAAGTTGGGCATGTTGACCGCCTTCCATTAGGGCAGTAGCAACCACATTTTCTCCCTGTAATTTATCATACTGTTATAACCATGTCTGTAACTTTGCATTCCTCTCCATATTCTGTTTCAACCCCCCCCTTAGCATGTACATTAACTGCAATTTTTGTAATTTTCTTTAATTTAACCATCTTTCCCCACAGCAACCGTGTTATTTCAAGCGTTTGTTAACATACTTTTAGCAGAAATATTTTGAAAAAAAAATTGGACAGAAAAAGAATGTTTTGAGCTCTGCAAATCAATAGGAACACATCAGAGCTTTGATATGAAAAATCATACAGGTTTATTCTCCTGGTTCTTTTCACTTGATATATCTTTTATTGTACTTGCCTAGTATTAGTACATCAAGTGAATAGGCACGAGGTGGCACAACTCTTGGGAGACTGCTCTTCTGCAACTGGCCTCTTACAAGATTTTTCTCCAAATCCGTCCTTTTTTTTTTTTTTTTTTTGCTTTTTTTTTTATTTGTTTTAGTTTCTAGGAGACATGATTCTGAAATAAAAAAGAACTCAGTTAATAAAGAACTGTCTTCTTGGTGCCCCTAAAACAATATGTCTGAGGGAGAGGTGAATGGTTTGAATAATTTCTACATGTCATTAGCTTCCATGCCCTCAAATGACAGTGTTAATATTTACAATGTGAATTATTTCTCAGCTGATTGATTGGTTTAGGAGGAACACACGTGTACATATTGCATGATCTAGCACTGTGCCCAATAACCCTTTGGATGCCCTGAAACTTGAAATGCCCCTGCTGTCCTCCTTTCATTGGTCATTATAGACAGCATGGTTGAGATTTTGCAATGCAAACATCTGTGACAATTACCAACTGCAAATGTGGACAGTGTGAAGCAAAGCAGAATCCAGAATGACTAGTAAGGTATGGACTGATATATTGATACATGCCTAAATAAATTTAGCTGACTAAAAGCTGCTGAGTGTCTGGACCTTATCTTTAAACTGTTGTCTCAAATCTCCCAGCCCATTAGACTTAAGTAGTTCAGAATTCAATGATCTGATTGCAGAGTTCAGAGATTATTCGAGCAAATGGGGCCTGATCAATGCCTTGGGTCATCTTTTGAGTGTGTTAATTAATTAATCAACAGGAACAGAAATATATGTGTAATGCAAATTAAGTCAGTCTCAAGTTACTAGAATACCAGAATTGGTCATACACAGGAGAAGGGAATCCAAAAGCAGCAGGATATTAGTGCTTTTATCTCTCTAACACCAGTTTCTTTGGTGATGTCCTGAACTAGAGATATTTGCAGGATTAGTGTGATTGTTTCTGCTGTGCTCTCCTGGAGAAATGAATAGGCTTTTGAGGCAATGGAAGAAATTCAGTAACCTAAATATTCATGATTCACAGTCAGCCCTTGATTCTATTTGTTGTCCCTGCTTCTCTTCATTTACATTAACCCCCAAACCAGGTTCTTTTGCTGTAATCTTGTACCAAATACAGTTTCCCTAATCCCCATGTCCACATTGAGTTGCAATATTTCCCCATGAAACAGAGTAATTTTATGTGGTATATTCTGTTATATATATATCATGTATTATATATATATGTTCTGTATATATCTTTGCCAATTATTTATTCAGTTTTTGAGGTTTTTTTTCTTCCCCAGCTTTGTGTTTTAGTGTGGAAATTTATATGCTTTGTTCTCCCCTAGTTTCTCCTTATTAAAAGGCTTCTCTCTTTGGTATTCAGAGTACATGAAAATGCTGTGTGTTTTTCTCAAGGACTGTACATTGCCTCCCTTGAATGAGGGTGTTAGATACTTGATTTGTTTTGGACATTGGAGACATTCTTCTATTCCTGTATGTGGACCTCTCCTTTCACCTGCATGCAGGAACCAGACCAACTGAGGTCATCTCTCTGTTTAGAACCAACAAAGTTTTTAGGTTCAAACCTTGAAGTACTTCCTGTCAGCCTTCTCGCTTCAGTTCTGTTGTGGCTTTTTATGCACAAAGTAGTTTTTATTAACAATAAAAAGGTTGTGTGCATAGTTGGGATAAGAGGAAAAAACTGGGGTTTCAGAAAAGAAAATTAATTATCAGTGCCAGAATTTGCCTCACAATTCCTAAAAACAGGAAAAGGCAGCGTTCAGTTAAAACTCCAGAAGGTGGTTTGTCACAAACCCTGTGGACTGGAGCTCAAGGGCTACTTCATTTGCTCTGCCATTACCTGCTGGTTTTGGAGACAGCAATAGCAATTGGCCAGCCACCAAAATTTCTTGCTATAGTGAAATGACCTGTGGTACCATGTAAAATTCGTTCCTAAAACCAAGGGCCATGAAGTTGCCTAAGCCCAGCCAATAGATCCTTTGCCCAGCTCTTCCCTTGTTCAGCTTTCTCATAGCCATGGCAGGAGACAAAAGAAGAGGCTGCTAAGGCAAGTTCTGTGTAGGTATTTCACACTCATCTCAAAGAGACAATTTTCTATTCTGTCACTTGTGTGATTTTATTTTGTATGTGCATAGACAGATTCCTTGAATCATCACATAAGTTATAAATTCCATTTTGTTTCCATGAACTGTGAGTCTTCCTGTGCCTGGGGCTGTCATGTGCTAACAAGAGACAGGAGGAGTGCCAGAGTGTCAGTCATTACAGACTCTTTCCATCTAGTTTACTCTTAACTAGGAGGGGCAAATGAGGAATGAGATCTTAAATAAGGACAGCATATCCCTCCCACAAGGAATCAAGACAAAGCAGCCAGGTGGCTGTGTTTGGATTTCAAAGCCAGGAAGGCTTTTTGGAAGCAGAAATGGCTTGGTCAGAAAAGATAAAGTGATGCATGGACACACCAGAGAGGTCTTGAGACAGAGAGGTGGTGGGGAGGCAGTGGAAGCCTCTTCTTCATTGGAAGGAACTATGTCTGTGCTTCTGGGGAATGGGAGAGGAATGTCCCTGAGCACCAAAGGGGATCTCACATAATCTCAAGGAAAATTCAGCTGTGAGGAAACGTAGGCAGAGAGATGTATGTGTGTTTACTATTTCATATGGCTCCATGTATCTCTTGTGGTCATTAAAGTGAAGAATGGCTGCTTTTGAGACAGTTTGCAGTCTGTGCATTCCCTGATTCAGCTCTGTGGGATCCTGGAGAGAGAAATTGTCACTCAGATGTTGACTGTAACTGAGCTCTTGGAAAAATTTTGTCAAAGCCATGGGGCGTCAGCAGCATTTGTAGGGTCTAAACCAGGGTCTCTCCTTTTAGAAGGGAGAAGAGATTGCCTGGAGACCCAAGTCAGATAGGAAAACTTCAGTGTGTTTTCACGTGGAAGCAGACAGATGCTTTGAGAGATCCTCACAAGAGCTATAATCTAGGCTGTAATATCTCAGTCTTTGAATTCTTTCCTGTAGTAAAATGAAACTGAGTGAAAGAACACCAAGGCTTGCAGGTAGTGAGATAACAAGCAGGACCATTGGTGGCTCCAAGCATTATCTGGCAAACACATGCACGCAAGCGAGCCGCAAAATGGAAGTCAGACCACGTACATCATCATAATTTGCACTAAACCCAGGAGTACTAATTCCCACCAGCAGACAGGCTGTTAGCTCAGGCTTAGTGCCATGCTACAGTAGCTGTGTAGCTGCTGACTGCGTTGGAGCATGGGAGAAGGCAGCCCCTGGTTGCTTGCAGCGTGGTCAGGGTAACTCCCCCCTGCAGGTGTCCCTGTGCACCCTGTGCCTGCAGGACTGGGGTCGGAGTGCCAGGCACTGGCTGTGGGATTGCTCACAGGGCACCAGGGCCAGCGTGCAGCCACAGCTTGCTGGGATGGAGGCAAAGCACAAGCTCCTCTGAGGCAATCTAAAAGGACTGAAATGCTCAAGAGGATAATGTGGAGCAAACTGATGTAAATGGTTCCTCTGCATAAACTGCAATTTTTGTAATTTGTTTAGGGAGCGAGGGGAGTGCATTTTGCTGTATGGCTTTGGTTTGCTTAAATTCAGAAAGTGTTCTGAATTTTTTTTTCTGAAAATATAACTTAACTGTTGAGAGGGAGGTGAAGGTTTTGTGATGAAAGGGAAATAGTATAATAGGAAAATGGGGCATTATGGGGTGTCCACATTCCAGACATATTAGGTCTGAAAATAGATGAACTGGCTAGATTACCTTGTATTATTTTTACATATGTAAATGGACATATTACTATGTATCAATATAAAATATTAGTGCATATTTACTGTATAATAATTAATTCAACTTTATAAGCAAATTAAGATTGCCTCAAATTTACATACAATGTGAAGAAAAGTCCCTTTATCCTCTGTAACTGCAGCATTTGGCAGATTCAGGAATAAATAATCTTTTGTGGCAAGGGTATGCCTTATCAAACATATGCAGATCAGTGCTAATTAATGCTAATTAAGGTTTCCTGTCTATCTAGCTGGAAAAACGTCCAAATGTTATGAAATCCAGTTAGTATGCCTATTACCCTAATTGTTTTATATGGGATGGTTCTTAATTAAAATATGTAAATTTACCTTAATTGCTATATACTAATAGAGGTTCATGTTATCTCACTAAAAATGACAAGATGGTGAGGAGGGGTACTTAAACAAATAATTCTGATACGTTTGTAAATAAATGACCTTTACTCAAAATTATTTTTAATTGGAAATTGGCAAAAGGAACATTTTGCCATCTATGTTTCTCTTTAGTTTTAAATAATGTCAGAATTTACGGCTCTTTGTTAATATAGATCTGGTGACATCGTGGCTTAATTAAGACTACTAAACAAGTCAACATTTTGTGTGTTTACTACATGTTTCAAAATTGTTTGCTAACCTCACATTGACCTTCAGAAATGTCATACTTTACAATATTAATCTTTATTTTCTTTGTTTGTTTTGTTTTGTGTTTTGATTTTTATCTCTTTTAATCATATGGGTTTTTTGTGAAGTTTGATGTACTGGTGTACTTTTGCTGGTGCCTGGCCCATGCCTTTGCAGCAGAGAGGCTGGTGAGCTGCACCTCTTTGAGATTCACCCGTGAGTGTAGGACATGGACTTTGACCACCTTTGGGGGATCGTTCCCATTTCTGCTGGGATGTGACTGAGGCCCACACGGGTTTGCATGTAAGGTCTTGTGTGGCCTCTGCCAAACACAGAAGCACTATTTGGGCAATATTTTTGTATGGTGGTCCATAGGTGTACAATATTGGCATTTTCTTTATAATTATCATGCCATTTCACACACAGAGCAAATGTTTTTCTCCTCTGATGTAAGGAATTTAATTGGAAAATCTGTTAATTTAGAGAAATGCCCTATATTTGTGGCTTTCTTAAAAACACCTGGTACATTTTAGCTTGTATTATATAATACACACCAACATAAACCTCACTTGGCAAAATCCATCTGAAAGCATTTCCTGTTTTGCAGGACATTGTAACCAATGTTTCTCCAAGGATTGTGCGTGGAACTACTTCAGGTCCTCTGTACGGCCCAGGCCAAGGCTCTTTCCTCAACATTGAACTCATCAGCGAGAAAACAGCAGCATATTGGTGTAAGAGCATTGCTGAACTGAAGGCTGACTTTCCAAACCATGTAAGTGCCACTTCATCATAAAGATGCAATAAACTTACTTGGAATCTCTAGTTTACAGGTCTGTGAAACCCACATATTTAGTATCTTTTCAATTGAATGCAAACTGGTTTATTGATATACAAGTATATTATTAAAAACTAGAAAAGCCCATCCAAATAATATTTATGACAGAAAATTCTGTGAAATTGCTGTCATACAGAGGACAGTCGTGATTTTTTAATTAGACTGATGTTTACTTTCAAACAGATAATATCAAGGGAAAGAGTTGATTCAAGTGTGGATGCTCAGCAATTCTGTTGTGAATAATTTTGTATTTAAGATAGTATGTAATTTATAATAAGAATTGTTACTATGAATTGAATTTGATCATAAAATGAATTTGTGTTCTTTTCATTCTTAATCCAAATGAGAAAGATGCTTATAGTATTTTTATAAACAATCGAGTCCTCTAGGTGAAAAAACCCAATACTTAAAGTTAACTTCACTACAAGGATAGAGTTTTGTTAGAGCCTGTTTGGCTGTGGGGAATATCTGTCTCTGAAAGGTAATAATCACAGCTGGGAGTAATGACACTAGCTAGCTGGCATAAATGGTTTTCAGTCACTGTTCTTGTCAATAAGGACAATGAGGTAGAAAGTAAAATTCTCCTCAATCATTATCTTGAATGGATAGAACTAGAAATCCCAGAGCCTGCATATCTTCTGTCTTGAAGTTATTACCCCCATGCTTCAGCTATGAGCAAAATAAGTGAACATTCCTGAATATATTATGACATGAAGATAATCAAGAGGTTTTTTCTTATTCCTGGTGCTTAAATGTGCACATAAACAAGTATAAAAGTGTTTAAACATTTAATATTGACAGTGAGAGTGCTGCATATTTAATATCCTACTTCCCTGTGAATGGACTGTGTGTTTTGTTGCTGAGATTCTTGTAACTATTTACTGTGACTAAGCTTCACCAAAATGAAAGACTGAGCCCAAAGATAATAGCCTATTCCCTAATTTTGATTTTTATATCCTTTGTAAAAGTCCTGGATATTGCATGCAGGCAGACTGTTGGCCATTTCTGCTGTGGGAATGCTATTCCACTGCATTCTTCACCAAAAACCCCTCACAGCACTTTATGCCTGAGATCAAACCATTCTCTTCTGTGAGGAAAAGCACTAGCAGCATTTTAAAAGGAAGATTTGAATTTTCTGAGACCAAGTGTTGTGTGTGGGATGAAGGAGTCCCACTCTTCCAGAGTTCCTGGGGTGAACATCTTCTGATCATCCCTCATTATATGTGAGTTATTACTTTGAGAATGTGAATTCAGTTTCTGCACGTTGGCTATGGCTGCTACTGTGGCATCTTTGAGGTTGATAATGTCTGCGTGGGCATAGGGGAAGCAGCACCCAGCAGTAGACCTTGGCATTGCTTACAGGGATTTTTAAAACATGCCTGTGAACTCATCTAAGAACTGTCATATAATTATAATGGTAAATTTGTTGCTAACTGAAAACAGAATTTTGTTTCAGAGAAGTCTCTTGGTGCTTATTTTGAGTTTTCTGTATAATTACAGCTCACAGAATTTTCTTCACCCAATTGATGTTCACTCCTCTAGAAAGGGTTTTTCAGCATTGTGTGTTTTATTAAAATCAAAACCAGTTTCTGAGAACTGTTTGCGTGAACTTAATTAACAAGCAAAGAATGGCATTTTCTGCTCAAATGAAGGCCAAACAGATGAGGACACAAGTGATTACAGTACAAAAACTGATCTTACTCTGGCAAATTTTAAAAGCAAATCAAAACTTACACATAATTACTTTTGCTGTGAGATACAAGTAAGTCAGAGTAAGATTTATGTTACAGATGAAAAGGATATGAGCAAAATAGCCATCTCACTAGAAAATGATCCCACAACAGCATTCTATCTCGTGCCATTGGGAAGAAGCACACCATCAAGGGCAGCTAAATTCCTCCAGCAGAGGCCAGAATGTAAACTGAATTTTGTAATGTGTTGTGCAGAAGAGGACCACCAGTCACAGCTCCTTGGGCAGTGCCACCTAACTGTGGCATGTTGCCTTTATAAATCAGGAACCAGCATCTCCCTTGTGCTGTCTTCAACCCCTGTCATGGGTGGCCTCATTCTTTGTCTCTTCTGTCTTCTCATTCTCACAACATGCAAATATCTCTGGAAGAGAGACTGGAAGTCTTTCCCTTTATGCTCTTCTATTAGCTCCTCCCTTTGACCCCAAATCCACTTCAGGTGGATGAAGGACAAGCTGCCACCACCAGGAACTTGCTTCAGTGCCACCAGCAGCAAATAAAAAATATTGTAAGGGTCCAAGCAGAGGAGAAAGCATAAGGTGTCTGGATTTTGTATGTTACCTGGTCAAGTATTATCAAAAGCTGCTTACTGGGGTCAACCTATAATATGCATAAATGTCAGTTCATGACCGAGACACGCAGTCTTTAAAGTGCTTTAGTTAGTGGGGTGAAAGAACTAACACTAATGTCACAACAAGTCCCACTTTTGTATTTTATTCACCAAGGAGATACCTGATTATATGGTCTATTGGTGTACTTTTCAGCCAAAACGTGGCTTAAAAAATGACAGAGTTTGGTACATTCAAGAAAATAGCTTACCTAGGAAATATGAATTCAGCCAAGAAGAACTCCCCTAATGATATGAACAGGAATGAAAATGGTGTGGAAAAAAATGGCTTTTATGTTAGCAAAGTCTACAAGTTTTAATCATTGGGAAGTGGCTGAGAAAGTTGGGAAAAAAGTTACAAAGCCTAGGAGAACTTACTGCTAAAATTTTATATTCACATACTTGACAATAGCTACAATCTGGCCATTATCTCTGCTGGGAACTGTGAATACTGGTGGTGGCAGTAAGTCTTGGTGACCTGGTAAAGCAAGGAGCTGTAATCTCATTAGCATTTGCACTGAGAACAAGCTTGAAAAGAGCAAGGTTTGAAAATAGTAACTTCTCTGCAGAAAACTTTATACCAAGATTTCACTAAGAAGGTGATGAACACAATTGCCAAAAAGTTCTTTCTACACCTTCCTGTAACTGGTGCCCAGTAGATGGTAATAAGGTACACAAATAATTAAAAACTTAAGAATGCTAATTAGTTTGGATCTGGGTATATGCAGGAGGTCACAGCAGTACAAAAAAGGGCTTTGACAGGACACTCCATGAAATAGATTGCAGGGGAAATGTCATTCCCTACCTGACTAAGAGAAGTCCATCACAAATAAGCAAATGTCTGAGAAATTTGTAACACAAGAAAGAACTGGGATCTTAAAAGAAGATGCCCGATTTAATATTTTTCAATATTGCTATGTTAGTATACTGAAGTCTTAAAAGTAAGTTTTTGGCCTCGTAGCTCAATACAAATGAGTTTGATCTCCTGCATGACTCTAGGGAATGTACACAGGATACCAGATTGTCAGCTGTGACACTGAATCTGTGATTCAGATATCAGTGGCATGATGCGTTGAATTGAGAAACCTCTTCTGCTAGAAACAGTAAGTACTCGTGGACCCCCAAACTAAGCTGAAGACTCTTGTCTTAATGTTTGTTCTGCTGCTTGTGGAATGTTGCTGACAGTCTCTCTGACAGTTACTCAGCAGAGAGCAGCTTTTCAGGGCTGAAGCTGTTAAAGATGTATTTTTGTTCAACATTTTGTTCAGAATGTCCCAGGAACACCTGTTGGGAGTAGCCATGCTAGGAAGTGTGAGAACAGATCACTGGATCCTAGGCTGGTAACCATCTTCTTTGTAGCATTGTAGGGGGTTTGTTGGTTTTGGATTTTTTGGATTTGTTAATGTTTTTTAAATCTCCTGGAATGGTGCAATTAGTTTTTATATTATGAATTTTTCTACCATAGCAGTATGAAATAAGGCTGCTGGTTTTGTTTGGATTTGGCCTTTGTGGGTTCTTGGTTTGATTTTAAAAAAAATTTAGATAACAAGCCCAGATTTGGTTTAATTCTACCCTGTGAGGATAAGAAAAGATAAAGGGCTACAGAGGAAGAAAAAGACAATGTTAACAGGCATATATGAGTGCATTGCTCCTACAAATAAATTCTGGTGCAGAAATATGCACCAGAATTGTTCCAAGAGATGAAGTTATAAGGTGAATGGAAATAGACTTGCAAAAGTTATTTGGATATTTTGCATGGGGAGGTTTAATTGGTTTGCCAGTGTGATCCTTGAAGTGGTGTCCTACATATCAATCTTGTGTTGGACCAGCTCAGGTTTTAAAAACAGGTTTTGCCTACAGAGTGGGAACAGCATTAATCTATTTATATAAGCCTTTTTCTTCACTAAGTCTGCACTAATAGTGGACCCTGTAATTTAGTTACTGAGAGGGATTGACCAGAATATCTAAAGTTGCTGTAGATCTCCTTTGAAACTTAGAATTAAAGGATATTAGGTGGAAAACATTTTAAGATACAGAGGACTCATAGGCTTCACAGTTTTACTGTGAGAAGGTCAAAGTTGGATTTCTCACTAGAGGTATTGGTAATAATTTATTTTTGCAGGTATTATTATAGCTTTTGCTTTTAATGGGTATTTAAAGGCCTGTGGGATGTTGTACATAGTATTTGCATTTTGAGATACCAGTCATGGATTTGCTTTAGGTTATAAAAAGCAATAGTTTTGCTCTTCCTAGGCCTAGTATAAATTGCTTTACCTTTCCATCACAGAGAAATGACACTTTGCACTCCAAACACCTACTAAGTTGTATCTCCGTGTGAAGAACCTTATGTATTTTGACACGCTCAGTATCTACAATCTTGGAATAAAACATTTCTAAACAATCAAGTAGGGCCATGCCCATGTGGACTTCACTTGGTACCAACATCAACCCATCATCTTAATGGGGAGGTATGTGCTGTGCATTCTCAGAGGACTTTGCTGGAAGTCCTGGTGCTTCTCCACGTGAACAGAAAAGGACACATCATAGGGGGAGAGAACCACAAGCTGGGCATCCTAGAAGCCTGCACACTCCCAGAGGTGCAGAACAGCTACCTGGGTTGCTTCATCTGAATTTCAGGCCCTCAAATCACATTTAAAAAGCTCCAGAAGTTGTTATTGCTGCAGCTTAAACTTCCCAAAGCCAGCCATCATGGATGCTTGGTAGGAGGTGAAAAAACCCACACAGCAGTTGTTAAATTCACCATATGGAAAAGATCCCTTTCACTACAGAAAACTGGCAGTAGGCCCATTCCCTTAACATCAGAGGAAATCCTAGCTCAAAAGGGAAGGTGAGGCTGGAATAAAGCACTGACACTCATTTCCTTGTCCAGGAATGAAATCACTTGGCCCTAGAGAGTGTGGAGCACAAGAGTGGCCATAACTCCTCCATTTCCAATGACTGCTGTGGTGGATAGAAAGGAAGAGATCTTGAAGCACATGACCACATTTCCTTTTTCTCTTTGTCATTCACCACAATAAAAGGGGAGGATGAAAAAAAGTAAAGAAAAATACTTCCTAGAAAAGAGAAGGAAAAAAGCTGCCCCAAAAGAACAGCAGACACATTAACAACATACCTCTGCATGTTCCAGGGAACCTTTTCCTTTTCCCCCATCCTGAGGGCGTCCCCATTGCTCCTGATCCTGGTTCAGGTCTTTGTGAGCCAGCAGGATGCATTGTTCCCATGTTCAGTCCAAGGAGGAATTCGGCGAGAAGTCTGATTTACACAGTGAACAAAACCAGAGGCTGGGAACAGAAATGTTGATGTATTGTGTCTTCGAGATCACATTTCCGTATAAGGAAGGAATTTTTTTTGGAAAGGCTTTTCCACAACATATAAAATCTGCTTAGGCCTCACATGACCTGAATATTAATAGAGATGAGTCTGAGCTAAAAAATACAGTGGGGTAAATTTTCATTCCTTGAGGCTTAGGTGTTAGTTAAAAAAAAAAAGAGAAAATACAGGAAAATTCTCATCTATCATCTCATCTACCAGCATGTTTTGATAGTCATCTTTGCTGTAGCAGATCTGCTTCAGCCTTGAAAATAGCAGAGAAGTGGCATGGAGTCAATGTAGAATCTCTTTTCTGGGAGAGATCTGGGGAACTACAGGCTTAACATCTTTTATCCTTGTATGCAAATTTGTAAAAGCTGTTCTAAAAAATAGAAGTAGTAGAAAGAAAAACAAACACAAAAGAGTGAAGAGCTCCCTTTGTAGTATGTTATCCCTTGAAAAAAAAAGTTCTTTGAGGACATCAAGAGAAATTCACATGATAAAAGTGAGCTTGGGTTTCCGGAAGTGTTTGGTGGGGTCCTTCACTGAGGAATTTGAAAGAAATTAAGTTATCATAAGATTAGAGGAATAAACCTACATGAACAAATAACCAGTTGAACACAGGAAACACTATTAAGGAGTAGTAAATTTCACAATGGGTAGAGAGCTGCAGGAAAATTATTTAGGGATCTGTACTGTGTTCTGTGCTATTCAAAATGTTTGTTAACAATCTGGAAAAGAGAGAAAATTTTAAGAACGTAAACTTTGCTGATAATAGTATGTTATGTAGGGGGATAAAGATGGGAGCTGGCATAAAGGTTTATGGAGAATCTTGCATTACTGATTGACTCAACAGTGAACTGCTAGAGAAAAGAAAATTGAAGTAGTATGCAGATGGGATAAACCATTGATAAATTTATAAGTGCAGTGAGTGATTTTAAGCTAACTGTACTAGGATTACAGTAAGATTTTCATTGCTATGAAAATCTCAGCTTAATGCTGAATAACACTGAAATAAAGCTTATCAAACACAGAATTTCTAGGAATGGAAGAAAACAAAGCAAAACCCATCACTATGTCAGCATGTTGATTTTTTTTTTTTTTTCCCTTCACATTTTGAAGGGAACACTTTGTGGTTCACATCTTGCTGGATTGGAACCAGAAGGGTGATAGGTGGAAATGAGTGATAGGAGATTCTTCACCACATGGCTTGGCAGCTGTGGAGCTCATACTCATGGGGCATTGCCAGTCCCAGAGGTACATATAGGCTGAGAAAAACCTGCTGGAAAAACTATCTGAAAGCATCACCTCTGACTCAGGGAATTCCTGTGCCACAGATTTCTTAGAAGCTGGGCAATTTTTTTAGAAAAATACTGTGAGCTTGCCCTAGGGAGCTGCTGCTGGTGCATGTGGGAGAAGGGGCACTGAGCTGTGTAACCCATTCCTGGGGATTTGCACTGTCAGTGCACAAAGAGGAGCTCTTAGCTTTGCACCCAGGATCAGGAGCCCTCTCTGCCACCCAGTCCTGTCTCAACCTTTGGACCATTGTTCCTGCATTGCATTTTGACTACCTGATTAGCATAAAACTACATTACTTGAACTGAAGCTGAGATATAGATATATTTTGTACTAGTCTGAAATGATGTGCTAAGGGGTTTGTAATTCAAATGCTACTTGCAATTTACTAAGATTTGCTGCATTTCCAGAGGGTCACCTCAGACAATCCTACATACAGTAATGCAAGAACATCTGCTAAAAATTTACCCAGAGACAGAATTTGATCATGAATGTTCAAATGACCATGGAGTACATGTCATAATGTTTGATCCCAGCTGCAAAATATTCACACAACGTTTGTTTTTTTACTCTAAATTTTTAACAATATGATTATTAATTTGACAAAAAAGGGGAAACACATACTCTGGCCATCGATTTGAGGGGATTTTATTTTAGGAAAGCACATTTCTGTTGCTGGAAACTGCAATTTGTGACTGAAAATAGGACCACATGTTAAGTTCAGTGAGATTTTTACAATCAGTGTATGATTCAGATGAACATGTTTGTGGTGACAAATTAGGACTTTGAGGAAAAATGTGAGAAGGTCTTTCATGTTTTGCACTTGGAAACTCCTGCTTTGTTGAGAAATTTTGTTGAAAACTAGTTTAGTGCAGAACTGTACTAGTCATGTTATAAAGCCATGACTTATTTTGTTTATTTTACTATTACGGCTAAGGTTTGAAAAATGGTGAGTAGTTCAGTAAGGAAGAAAACTATTTGGACATATGCTAAGAATATACTTTTGATTTTAAAAGTGATTTATTGATCTCTGGGAAAAAAAAGAAAAAATTTCACTGTTCTGGGTGGACTATGAACACATCTTTAGAACTTTAGCCTTGGGGTAAGAAGTAGGAGAAAATTAAAGCAGTTTCTGAAATACTTCACCAACCGTCTCCTAGAAAATGACCCAGTCTGCTTGATTATTGGAAAAGACAAACTCCTTAATAGCTAGCATCAGCTGAAGCTGCTTCAGGATGTGCTTTGGCAGTTGCTGGTAAAAATTCCTTTCTGCAGAGATATGTGAGCGATCATTAAGTAGGAGTATTGACAAAGGAAATGCCCCAAACATAAAGACAGTATGATTAAAAAGATATTTCTGGAATGTAATTCTGCTGACAGTCACATGAAGAGTTGCATATTTCTGTCCATCTTATTAAAGTATGAACATGCAGACTATTATTTAGAGGGAAAAGACAATCTCTTAAAAATCCCAACTGTTTTATCAGTTTGGTAAGTTACTGCGTGTACAGTGGAGTGCTTCAAAATGATCTGTGTCATCTGGTTGGCTATCAGGACTGTAGATTGTAGAAATGTCCTCCATAAACTTCAACAAAGGAAATGGCATCATGTGTTAAACCCCCTGGATGCTCAGATATCCATTTTGCCCTCTCAGTCTGTGCTTAAAATAGCAATAACAACCTTGGTGCAGGGCATTTCCTGGCGATTAATAACTGGCCAGGGTTAATGGCCCTCAGCAGTGCCTCAGGCCATCAACTCCTCCCAGCCAGTCATTACTCCCTGGGAAATGCCCTTTTCTGGGTAGTTATTGTTTTAATATTAAGATGTAGATGCCATTGGATGGAGAAAGAATGACCTTGTGGCAATCTTACAAAATAAATGTTAAAATAAAGGCAAAATTTTTAAATTGTTAAGCGTCAACAACCCATCAAAATTAAAATCTAAAGTTTATAAAAATGACAAATTCTGCTAGTCTGATTACCTGTGCAAAATACATATTCCCTAAATATGTCTTCCTAATTTCCATTTCATGTTTGTCATAGGCAATTGGCTAAATTATAGAATTTGATCTTTTAAAATGCACAGTACCTTTGACATTCATTTTACTGTCTGTGGTACGATTTTAGACTTTTATGAAGCACTGAGTGTATGTGATTTAGATAATTCTGCTTTTTCATCTCTCGTATTACAGTATTTGTATTACAGTAATAATAGGAAAGCAAATGTATACCTGATCAAAGTAGTAAGTGTATGCTGTTCCTGTAGCCCATATTCTGTATATTCTGTGGTGTGGTTTACATTTTAGGCATTCTGCTAGAGCTCTAATGAAGAAAAATATGAAGGCTAGGTCTATATTTAAAAGGCTTGCTCACATACTTATGTAGGCTAGGAATACTAAAAATAAAATGGCATGTAGCTGCTGTCCTGGCAGAACCTAGTGTAGATGCAGTTCTACCACCAAACTGTTTATTTTTGTTCAGAAGCAAGTGCGGCGTTTGCTGCTCTGAACTGTGGCGGTAGTAGGAGAGCTGGCTCTCTGCAGACATGTTCTAGCTCAGACAAGAAAGGCAGAGGCACATGCTTGAATCTATCACAATTAGAGCCAGCTCTTCAGTATGATTGACAGCAGCTGGACTATATCCCAGCCTCCTGTGCTTTCTGGGGAGGGGGGCTAGGGAAAGATCTCAAATTCTGAGCGAAATGTGGGAATAAAGTGTTCCAAGATGTTTTTTCTTTTCTTTATCTATCAAGACGAGCATGTAGATTAGCAGAATTCTTAGTGGGCTCTGAACTTATCTTATTCTATACCCTCAATTTGCTGGTAGCTTCTAAACTTTTTATGCACATTGTGTTTAAGAGCTACGACCGTAAACTTTTACATAGTCTTCATTACTAAACTTCTCATATCTGTCACAATTCTGTATTCTGGATCTCAACTCACCCTTTTTTATATTTTAATTTTTTTGTTTGGTTGGTTTGGGTTTTTTGTTTCATTTTGGTTTTTTTGTGATTTTTTTGGGGGGGGGTTTGTCGTTTTTTTTTTTTTTTGTGGTGTTTGTTTGTTTGGGGGGTTGTTTTATTGGGGTTTTTCTTTGTTTGTTTTGGGGGTTTTTTTGTTTGTTTTTTTTTTTCTAATGAACTATGCTTAAAGGAGCAACTGCTAAACATGCAAAATGAGGTGGCCAGCAGGATCCAAAAAGCAATCTTGTTCTCTTCATACAGTCTTAGTCTAATGCACAGTTGAGTGAACACAGGCAACCAATTACCATGTGATAGCAAATTGCAGTGTGTCAGTGTGGTAACTACCCCTGTTGGGAACTTGGAGCAAATACAGCCTGATTCAACTTAATATGAATTTCTTCAATTTTGGACATAGCAAACCAGCCTTACCAATTTTATGGGGTTTGAAAGAGCACTAGAGCAGCCACTGGCTGCAGGTGTGCCCAGGGTAGGTAACTCATAAATCAGCAGTAACCTGCCTGTGTGTTGAAACCTTGTATGCAGAGCTAGTGGAGATGGTCTTTTGAGTGTTAAAGGAAGTGTGTGACAGTAAGTGCTTATTTACTGAACACTTAAACCCAAATAAATATTTTAAAGGATGGTTTAAAGGAGACTTATGTACATCCTTTGTTGTGAGCCACATAGCTTAAATGTAAACTAAGAAACCAACAGAGTGCTTTTCCCTCCTGTTTCCTGCCACTACACTTTCCAGTCTCACAAATCTCAGGATGAATGCTTTTTCATTGGTTATTTTTACATCTTTCTCACATTTTTAAGTGCGGGGTTCCTAATCTATTTCAAATTTAATTTTCTTTTACTTCTTTTTATGTTAAATATTTTTTTATAAAATTGTAGTTACGTTGATTTTTCGGTCTATACATAAGGATGTAATTTAGGTCTAATTTAAGTTTTATGTTTGGAAAAAATATATTGAAACTCTATTCCTAAATTTCAGGGCAGCATGTATAAAAATCTGCTTCACTTTTCTCGCAGTGTTATATGAAATGATAGACTTATTCTTAGCTACACCATTCTTGGCCACCTAGCCATATATGCTCTCTCTCTCTCTCTAACTGTATTAAAATCTGAATATGTGTGCAGAATGTTTCATTTAAGTTATATGCAGCTCAGTTGAGCGTATCTAAAGATTGTGTGATTTTATAGGTACCCCAAATTCTTTCCTGTGTGCAGTGTGTGCATCTTAAAGCAAAGGGTGGGCATTAAAAATGTATGTGTGTTATATTTACATTCTCTCAATGTCTCTCTCAGCACACCTCTGGTTCTTAGTAGGACTCTTGCCTTTGATTCTGCCAAAGGCATCCACACTTCACATGATTTATTTTTGATTTATCTTTTTGGGAACACACGTACTCACAGCTGGGACATTGATAAAAATCTCACCAACTTAAGGTCTTTCATTTGAATGAGGCTATAAGGCTGTAGAAAATTCAATGCATTTTAATCTTAAAATGTCCAATCACATAGCAGTATGTTGAACAAGTTAGGTAACAATTTTATTCAACTTCCAGATATGCAGTGAAATAGTAGGGCCTCTTTCACTTTCTCAGCATCTTCACATGAGCTTCCCTAAAATATGAAGAGGTGGGTCGAACTGGCACTTGAGGAGGAAAGATTAGTCAGAAGGTAACTGCCAACTTACAGCCCTTAATTTTGCATCTTCTTTGCTGCTGGAGTGTAGCCAAAAAACTACTTGGGTCATCAGACATAACAGCTAGCTACTTAAGTAAATTCTTATGTCTGCATAGGAAAAAAAGCTACCCACTCATGAGATTTTTCTGATCATACCACAGATGGGAGCACTGCAGACCTGCCATCAGGAGGTTCAGTGCATAGTGGCACTGTTGTTCCCTGAATTTTTGCCCGGCTGGGAAATACCGGGGAATGATAGGAAATATTATATTAATAGATCAACAGAAAACATGTGAACATTTCATCTTCACTTCTCGAAAAGTTCTGTGCCTGACAGAAGGTAGAGTTTCTCTCTTTGATAATGGACTACTTTATTATTTTCACTATAGAAATATTTATATATGAAACATTTTTTTCCAAATGTAGGGTTCTGGTGGGATTGAATCCCACTGGTCCTGCTTTGGCCATTGAAAAGATAGCACGCTTTTAGCCCTGTGGACATTTGCAGATTTTCTCTGATCATGAGGTGAACCTGCTCCGTTGATCAGGCAGGTTTGGGACTGTGAAGAAGCTCTCCTCTTTGTGAAGTCCCACATTTACCTAGGGAAATAGTATTTTTATACTATTTATATATAGTATTTAAATACAAATAGTATTTAGGGACTGATAGGTCTCCCCCATGCAGCTGGCATTTAAAGCCATCAGATAATGTCCTGAAGATGGGATAAGCCTTATAGCCTGTTCCTACACATCTTCTTAACTGCCACACCCTCACCTCTTAGAAAAGACTAACTGAAGAGTGTTTTGTGCAAAATCAGGTAAATTATCACTGATTTTCAGTATATCACTAGGAGGATAATGGTGCACAGAGAGAGAGTGGGTGAGTTGTAGAGGATGCAAGCTGGCTGACAAAATAGTTTAGTCCTTCCAAACATCCCTCTGGCACCAGCAGTGTCACATGATGAAGTAGATCACAGGGCTCTGAAGTGTAAAAAGGGAGGGTTTTTTCTCTCTGTTCTCAAAGTCACAATTTTCCCCTCTACTAGCACTGATACTGCTAGCTTTCTTGAGTCTTCAAAATCCAAGAAGTGAATTAAAAGAAGCCCTGGGGGGTGATGGAACAAGGAAGAGATAGGATGGACTTCTCAGAGATGCAAAGAGACAGATTTGACCTGGGGAATTGCTAGCTGACAGAGTGCAGGCATTAGGAAACTGTGATGAAGTTATTAATTCTGTATTGTGTCTCTTTATGTTTTCTGCTGAAATTGTTTTCTAATAAGTTAAGCAGTTTTGCTGCTGAGTAATTGGGGAAATATATCTGTATATCTTGAGTCAGCCAAGGACTGGAAGGGATCTTGGGGTTCCTTTCAGCCAACAGCTGCTCATTCCCTCTGTGGGAACAGCCTACATGCCTTGAACATCTTTGTCTCCAGTTGGCTTCCCCTCTCAGAGGGGCACCCTGCAGAGAGTTGCCTGTGCTATTGTGAAAATAAAGAGCAACAATTAGCGAGGTGCTCAAAGAACTGTGATTAAAAGGACCTTGTGTATCTGGGCAGAGAATTTGATAAGAGAAAAATTTCTAAAGGTGGAGGAAAAAAATCACAAATTTGTGAGCCTTTTGCCAGCCTTGTTTTTCTTATGTGGTCTTGAGAATCAATAATGTGTCAGCACCCTGGTGGAAAGCTTTTGCTACAGGTCATAGCATGTGTCTGAAATATCATAGAATTAGATATATCCCTTTTCTCTTAGCTTCTCCAATAATGTATTGGCCTCCTCTGCTTTCTCTTTATATTAAATCAGTGTGGAAAGTACAGAAATACAGCAGGGGCATGCCAATTCCACAAGGGCTTGCAGGCATTGTTAGAAAGAAACACTGCCAAAAATTAGTATCTGTCTTCACTCTTCTTTTGGATTCAGCCTTTATTTCCATGCACTCATAAATTTGTTTTCACTCATTATCAAAGAGACTAAAGGTTGAACTAGGTTAGGTTTCCTATGAAAAATAAAATCCCAGAGATTCTATCAAATTTCCAGGGAAGTCTTTAGCCACATAGGTAATTTTCAATGTAATTTGAAGGGTTTACCTGAAGTACTGAAATTTTCAGCAGTCTGTCATAAAATGGACATACTTCTTCTAGTCATGTTAAATATTTGAGCTTCCCTGAAGTGCTCTATACAGGTGCTACATTCTCTTTCTTTGTACATATGCTTTGGGGTTCCATGGTTCCCTTTTCACTGTTCAGAAGTTGCCACATCTTAATTAGAGTGCCCTGAGTCATGAAGGATGCATCGGATCTTTTTTTTCTCTTGACCTTTTTTTCAGTTGCATTGTGAATTAGCAGCACTCTCATTAGGTCCCATTTAATTTTCATTTTTGCACATTTCCATGTCTGTGATATGTGCCTGTACATTTCTGTGTAAGGAGGGCCAAGGTGGCTCCTCTGCTGCCCTGGTAGTGCTGACACAGGGCTGAGTCTGACATGGTAGAGGGGCACTTACAAAACCAAGCTGATCCCTTGTTTTTCTGCAAGTGCAGCAAGGTCTAAAGTGCAACCTGATTAGCTTTCTGCTCCCATCAGAGACATAAGTTGTGTTATTGTACAAAGAAAAAGGGTTGTTCATAACCTTTGGGTTTTGTTTGTCTGAGGGTGTTAGAACCTAACAATTCTAGGCCTGATATTGAAGTTGTAGCCCAGTGTACTCACTGAAATCCATCATATAATCTCATTAAATAGGTGGATCTCATTGATAGAAGCAGAGTCATAATATGAAAATAACTGCCTTTAAAAATCAGCATCTCCATTTAGCCTGGGATTAGAATCTTTGGTGTTTTCTGCTCATGCTGACTTTTTTATGTAATACATAGAGTAAATCATAGAATTTTCAAACTTTTGTCATCATCTTTAGAGACTTAGTTGTGTGCTGATAATGTTTGGCCTATTTTTGTGTAGCTCTGTTGTATTTAACTTCCCCTTCCATTAAAAACAAAGAGAAGATCTCATTATAAAGTAGCAAGGCACAGAAAGTGCTTTATTCAGAAGGTATGCTGCAGCTGAATAATAAACATACTAATATCCCTTACTTGTCCCATTTTCATATACTCAAATGTATGTATTTTAAGTGCAAGTGAAGGAGGAAAACACTGGATGTTTAGAGATGGTTAAATTATTTACTGGAGAGTAAAGTCCCTGAAAAAAGAAGAGAGAAGAGAAGCAGAATTGCAGGTCAGCAGTGTCAAGACATTCTGCGTTGCTTGTCTTTATCATCATGCAGAATCTTTTTATTAAGGCAGTGCAGAAAGAATAGATTTATGGACTGAAGGTACAATGTTTCATATGTCCATATCCATCTAGATTGACAGTTCCTACCAACATGAATTTCCCTGGAGAGACAGTGTTACTGGTGTCAGTGGATGGCATCATTTACTTCAGTGTTCCATTATTAAATTGATAACAAGATAATTCCTCTGCTTCTCAGAGACATGACAGGTTTTACAATTGTTAACTTTCTTATTGCATGGGATTTGATGTTCTAGGTAGTTTTTAATAAGAAGCTTATTTTTATTTCAGTTCTGCAACAAATCAAAATTTACAAGAATGTACAGGAAAAGAGAAACCAGGCTGAGCGTACAAGACATCAAAATCAGGCTGGTTTCCAGAGGGTTATTTTTATAGCAGCAAATGTTTGTGCTCCTGTTGTTTTTCAGTACTGCACATTTGAGTGTATTTGTGCAGCACAGAATGTTTGCTGTGCTTGTACTCCTGTCTTGTGCAGTGGGTGTTAAGAGTGTTCTGTGCATTGGTAATTCTGGCTCTGTTTTTTTGAGGGGGATCATTTCATCAGCCACTGACCATTTTGAAAAGCAGAGGGTGGCTGCAGGTGGCCCTGGATAGCACAAAGCCTCCAAGAGCTTTTCTGCTGGCTCAGTGTGGCACAGCTCCTGAACATGATGCTGTGTAAGAGGCAGGTTTAGAGAGGAAGGGTATTGGTGTGAGAGAGACTGGAACAATCCAAAACTCCTGTGTTGCTTGTTGTTACTCCCTCACTGCCAGCTCTTGGCTGTCCAGGCCAAGGCCTAGGCCTGCATGTTTCACTTACTCACCTGAAGAGCTGTGAGAAGTCCATCTGCAGGTGTTTCTTCCTTGTAGATATTTACAAGGTTATTTATTGTGTCATTGAAAGAGCAAAGGGAGTGCCCTGTAAGCTGTTCTTTGTGGACTTCCCACCAAGTACCTGGTGGCCCTGTGCTCTTGTAGCTGCACCTGGGCAGGACCTTGGAAAGGTTCCGAGCGCGTCGGCGTGTTACGGCGTGTGGGTGAGAGATGGTGTGGGGCAGAACTGAGTGCAGGCACCCCTCCTCCTGACTGATGGGGGATTTAGTGCTGTGGAACAGTGATGCAGCTGCCAAGAAGTTCTCTCCTTGTGTCTGTGTTGGTGTAGGTGCCTTTTCCACTGGTGAGTGGTGAACTGAACATCTCACTTTTGCCATTCCTCTGGAAAGATTGTATCATCACTGCCAAGCTCCTTCTTACTAAATGCTTCCTGAGGAATTTTTAATTAAAATGTTTGAGTTTGTTCAGACTGAGCAGGTCATGTGGCAAGGCCAGACTGTGTTGTTTTAAAGGAAAAAACAGGTTTTGGAGGGAAGATTCCATCTGACCCAAACACAATGCCTTTTGAAGTTTAGCTTGATCAACAGTAATTCTGTGGGTATTGAAATCTGTTTCTTAATAAAATCTTCAATCTCTGCACCCCATCTTTAAACACCACTTATCCTATTCCTTATCTCTGCTTCCCAAAGAAATAGCTGTTAAAAAGCCCAGTCCTTCAGCCTTCCTGAAAGCTCCTCTTGATTTTACAGCTTTCAGGGGAGCGGTCTTTAAAGATGATGCTAAGAATCTCTTTCTATTTTTGGAGGGATTTTGCACCTAAAACAGTAAAATACTGTGGCTTTTTGTCAGTGTTTGAGAAGTCAGATAGGGGTGTGTGGTGTGGCCAGCAGCAGTGTCTATACAGAGCATCTATGGACATGATGCAGAACTGCCCTCAAATCTGGTGCAACTATAAGAAGGTACAGGCAGAGAAGAGCAAGCAGAAATTATGGTGGCTGGATTTTCTGAAGTGCAGGGAGATTATGCGCAGGCCTGGAAGAGGAGATTCAGAACAGATATAGGCTCTGTGTGATGACCAAAATAAATATGGTTATCACAGGCATAGAGGATTGTGATTTCATTCTTTATGTTGAGAATTTTTCTTAAATTTGCAGGAATTGACAGTGTTCACATTTAAATCCAGACAGCTGAGACTTTTATTTCAGGCTGTTTGAGTGTACTGAAACTCCCTTACTCCCTGCAGAGCAGCACTGGACAAATGGTAATTGTCAACATAGAATTTTACTGCTCTCTGGCTTTAAATAGATGTGACCCGAACTAGACTCAGTTGGTTTTTTTTCCCTCCTTCTTTTTGTTTTGCAACCTCTTGCAGTGAACCTCTTCTTTTTGTGTGCTAAGAAAGAAAGATCACTTGAAAACATAGAGAGTGGCAAACCTCATCCTTATTATTTCTTTTCATTCTATTGCATTCATGAGACATCCACATAGAGATAATGGATGAGGAAAAAAACATTCACAAGGGAAATAGATTCTAGTTTAAGCTTCCAGGGGGATTATTATAAACAGGGAGAAAAATATTTTAAGGATTATGAGAAGTACCTTGTCAGTGTTCTTTTAAGTAGAACAACTACTAATGCATTAGTCACAGAATTGTGTGAAATGTAGCTTTTTACTGCTTTAGCTACAGTACATTCATCTTATAACGGTGTCCTAACTGGTACATTACATACCCTCCCTTTTCCACCTCCCTTCCCTCCAACAAAAAGCAAGTTTTACTGAGGACCTCTTTGTTCCTTGAATGATCAGGAAAACGCTGAACAGAGAGCAGTGTGTGGTGTTGGGAACATGCATCTGTCCCTTTATAGGCATTTGGAGAGATTGTCAGTCACGTCGTGTGGGGTGAAAAGCCCTTGTCTGGTGACATGTGTCACAGTGATGGTCAGGGAGGGACAGAGTCCACAGGGCTGCTGTGCTCTCCCAGTGTGGGGCGGGGCAGCAGCATCTCCCACAACAGGCAAAACAGCCCTTTGGATGGAGGAGAAGGGGGAACAGCATCTACCAGCCATGATTTTGATCTGGAATAAGGAATGGGCCAGGGGTCCCACTGTGCTTCAATCATGCACAGTTTGCAGGCAGCCCACACTCAAGCTATGACAAAGCTGCAATTTAGTCAACCCTTATTTACCACTTACCACACTTTAGCAGCAGCTTCATTGTAAGATCTGTCAGGAGCCTACTTTTGTAAGCTGGGAAGCGTGTGCAGCCTCACACTTGTGGCTCAAACCACTGTAATTAGGCTCGCGTCAGGTTGCCACTGAAAATTTGAGGAATCAAAAGGAAGGATGTGCTCTCTGCAGATGGTCCTGGGCAGGGCCATGTGCTGGACTTCCATGAGATAGCAACTGTTTGGGGCTATTGGATTTGCAGGGTTGGTAATGTAGTACACAGCACTGTAGGCGCTGAAAACATGAGTGAGAAGAGATTTAGAAGCTGAAATGTGATACAGTTCTCATTTCTTTCTTTCCAACAAAACCTCTGCCTATCATCACTTGTAGCTCTTACTTTGTTCTTGCTATTCTCTTTTAGATAGTGATAATAGTCTAGATTCTCTTCATAAATTTCCATGTATGATTTTAGGAGTAGATCCGAGCCTCAGGCATCACCGATAGTTCCCCTAAATGTTCACACATGACAGTGATTATTTCTTTTTCTTGGGTACTGAATCCAAAGGAAGAAACTGTAAAGGTGTTTTGGAAAAGAACAGTCACTTGAGACAGGACAGTTTTGTTAGTACAGAGTGCTGGGAGATATTCTTTCACCTAGGAAGTAAGTTTATTTTCAGTTATAAGAGAACACTGGTGGGGGAAAACCATAAAATTCCTACTATTTTTAAATTTTCATTATTCCCTCTGAGATCATGGCTTTCCTGTGAACAGTCATGGCAAAAATGTAATTTTTGTTTTCAGTTATTTTTGTTATTGTAAACCACTGCTTCTCAAAAAGTATGGGCTTAATATTAAATACGAATCCTAAAACTAATCAATATTAAATAAACATGTTGTCTTAATTAACAGCTCTTTGAAACATCACAGATCATGTTCCTCCTCTTTTGTACACTCCCAGCAGAATTTTCAACTTTCATTAGTAACACTTGATGTAACCTAACTCAACTACTTATGAATCTAGTCAGCTGCCCTTGTTGTCTTACAACTTTCCCAAGGAAAAATTTTTTTTCTATTAAAGCTCAATTGTGCAGATTTCTGATATACTTAGGATTGTGACTGCAACTGTGAAAATCCTTATCATGTTGTCAGTGTCTGAGCTGCTGGGTTGTTTTTTTGCTTTAGTTGGTTTATAAAAAGCATGAATTTGACAAGATACTGTTTCTAGATAAATTCCAGTTGGTTTAAATTTTTCTCATATATAATTTCCTGGACAGATTTGTCACAATTTTTGCTTTTAAAAAATTAAAGTCCTTTAAAAGAGATTTCTGTTTATTTCTGGAGCCCTCAATTTATCTTGAATATTCAAATAGGACACAGAGCAGGTTTTGTTTCATTAACATTTGACCTATACAGCTATATAAGATTTTTCCCTGTTAAAAAAAATTATGGTATAGGAGAGAGACTCTTTTTCCCTGTCAGAGGGGAATAAAAGCGTGGGCACTAATGACTGTGTGTGCTTAATGAAGAGTTTGGTCTTATATTTATGCCAGAGGTGAGCCCAAATGGGCACCTGCAGGCAAGGCAGGCACTTCATCAAACACTTCCCTTCTCACCAGACTGCCATCCTGCAAGCAGCAGCCAGAAGGGTGGGTGGGTGGGCAGTCTGCAGGTAGGAGGGTTCATTGTAGAGACTCATCAGAGAAAAACAATGGAAATAATGGTGATGATAAGTGGTGTTTCCTTTTAAATTAATATGCTTGGAATGTGTTTAGTTTTAAATTAATAGAATGTAGCCTCACCATGTCCAATTTTCTCCATACCTGCCTTACTTTTCAAAGTGTGTTTCCCTCCCTTCTGAAGATAACAAATATCTCCTCCTTCTTATGCAGATAACTTGGGAGTTTACAGCTTCCAGCAATTGTGTGTGTTGGACAATTTTTCTACTCCATGCTTTTCAGTATTTGTTTGAAATGAATGAGTCATTAATCCTCAGCATTATGGGAAAGTTCAAGAGAAGTGTTAAAATGAGGGGGTGACAGATTCAGCCAAGCCTAGATATTAGTGAGACAGTAAATCTTGTTTGGAAAACAAAAAGATTAAAATAAAATGTCATGTTACCTGTCAATCAAACTTTCATGTGAAAGTTTCACGTAAAAGGGCCAAATAAACAAGAGCATGGCCAGACACTTCTCTATTCTCCTCTCCTCACATTTCCTTTGAACACAGACTGAGCTTGTAGACTTCTATTAAGTTCTCTGATATATTTTCTGATTTAACCCTTTAGCTGCTGCAATATAGCTTTCTGTTGCATTTTTTCTTCCAAACATCATCCTTCTAACAAGTTCATGCAGGAGTTTGTGGGCTTATTTCTCTGCTGATCTTACCTCATGGGATAACAAAAGCTGGAGATTCCCTGGGCCATTCTCCCAGTCCTGCAGAATTTCCCCACATGCTGAAAGTCTCCTCCCAGTTGCCTCTGGGACACAAAATAGTTCTGACTGTCCTTCACTGCCCTGAAGTTACATGGTAAGAGACTCCAGGGTCTGGATTTGATGTCTCCTGGATTCCTGAAGTCAGCTGGAATATTGTGTCCATTCACTACCACATTGGAGTGTAAACTCATGCACTGATGTCTTACCTACCTCTAAATAGTCAAAGGGCTTCTGTCATTTGTATTAATAGTAAATAGTTTCATTCCTCAGACCTCAAGAACGAGTGTGTCTGACAGTTTCCAGGTTGGCTGTGTGTGTAGGACAGACTTTGTTCTCCCTGTGTGACATGACAGAGAGAATGCACGTGGATAGACCTTCTTTAAAACCCAGGAGTATAATAGATGAGTTTGTTCACTGTTTCTTGTCCCCAGTGAAGTCTGCAGCTGTATTTCACTCTCTAGCTCCTGGCAGACAGCTGGTATTTCCCATAAGCAGGCTGTGCAGTTTATGTCTAGAGTCACAGTAATGTACAGTATTACAATAATGTATATATGCTCTTTGCAGGTTCTGATTGCCAGCATCATGTGCAGCTATAACAGGGAGGACTGGACTGAACTTTCAAAAATGGCTCAGGTAATGGTTTCCTAAATGTGTTTTTAAAAATATTTTTTAAAAATTCTCCTTGAAAACAAGAGCTTGAAAGAAATAGATTCAAAGTGAAAAATGAGAATTCAAGACATGTCCATTATAATTTGTTTATTCTCTGTTTTCATTAAAATGATGGAAATGTAAACTTAAAGGAAATCTGTTCCATAAAAATGGTCCCTCAGATTTTTAAGCAATACCTGGAAAGCCTTTAGTCTTTGAATCTATATACTTTTTATTTGCATTTTAAGCAAACTGTATATTATGACAGATACCCTGATAAAATTTAATTCTACCTTTGAGAGCCCAACTTGATCTTACCTTGCCTAGAGGCACACTAGTTTGACAGCACAAGAAGAAATTTTGAATATAAAACTCTTGAATATTTAAAGTATAAAGGGCTCATTTAATGCTGTTCTAGTTTTAATAGAGACTTTCAAAAATGATAGCTGAGAAATTCAGCATATATAATATCAGTCAGTAGGCTTTCTAAAATATAAATCCAATCTTACAGAAATGCAAACAGACTATGGACCTGAAATTTCTATTCACTTTGAGGAAAAAAACTATTTAATAACTTGTACCTGTGTCCATAGGGAATAGTGTAAGAAATACTTATCAGGACTGCACTATTTTCGTTCAGAAATGTATCTATATCTGAATGGAAAGCAAAGTTTTTACATTTAAATTAAAGTGTGTTTTCCACATAAAGTATCTAGAGGAAATTAAAAGCATAGTTTTAACAAATCTAAGCAAAGAAAAAAAATTACCTTGTCGTTATTGCTAGCACTACCTCAGATTTAAATGTTCAATTTATAAATATGCTTTCACATATGTATGGGTAGAGATGTGGCTATTTTGAATTTGTGTTTTCATATGGCAGAATGTTTCGACATCATTGTTGCTTTATTCAGTGTCCTAAGCCCTCCTGTGGTTATGTAGGGTGACACTTATCAATTTTCTTTGAGCGTTTTACACCTATGAGGGAAAAAGTCACTTTGGGGACTTAGGGAAGTAAAATTAAACATTTTCAGTAGTTAGCTTGGTGATCTTCAACACTATTTCAATTTATACCTGTATTTACCTAATTGACCATGAAATCATATTTTGAAATCTATGCTTGACAGAAGCAGTGCCACTTTTAAACTGATAAGGATGAATGGCTTTACTGTGCCTTTGCTCCTGTTGTTTTTTTAATCTGTTGGTACTGCTGCCCAACTTCAAGACACATATTTCCAATCCGTGCTTGTATTTATGTTACCCCTTTAGAAAAGAAGTGGTTCTCTAAATGCAGTCAATGATGTGTAACCTATGTGATAGAACATTCTTCTGGGAAGTAGTTGTTGGTGTCTGCCCTGTGGAGAGCAGCACTAGTTTGGGGCGCCCTGGAATGCGCAGCTGAAGAGCAGGGATGCTTAATCGCACGCGTAGGATCCTGCCTAGAGGTAATGGATGTGGCTTTCACAAGAGCAGGAGCCCCAGCAGGTAGCACAGTGTCTCAGCAGGAGGACGACCTATTCATCCAAAAGGTCAGCTTGTCAGGGAGGCCGACAGCCCCGGCATGGCCGAGCCGGCCGGAGCGGGGAGGGTTCCTGGGAGTGATGGATGGCTTCTCCCTGCTCACGCACTTTGGGAGCTGCTGAACCATGGCCACACAGCAGGCTAAGTTACTCCAGTTCAATAGGCAAAACAAAATGCAGATGCAGAACAAAACCCTAGTTAGAGCCACTGGAAGGCAAACAGGAGAGATGTTCGTGTCAGGCCGGAGCAGTTCAGAAAGGAAGAGGAGCGTGTCTGTGTGCTGCCCTCGGACAGCTCAGCTCCTTCCCCTTTTAATTCTAACTAATAGAGGGCGATGAACAGGAATTAGCATGACTAATATGTTTGTTTAGACTTTTTTTTTATTAACCTCTTGTTCTTTAGAAACAAATTTACTTAATGACGAAAGCTATGGCACAGTACAGGTGCCTGCAGAAAATCTGGAGACTGAATGTGTTAAAGCAAAAAGGAAATATTTGTTACTGAGTTACAGTTCTTCAGAGCACAGCAACACCTGTGTAACATTGCCTGCCAAAGCCCTTAGTGCTGCTCTTAGGCCCTGTAATTACATTTAATTTTTTAACATTTTCCAGAACCAACTCTATATTCTGCTCATATCTTTTTACTTTTTTTTTTTTTTTACTCTAATTCCTTAAGAATCTTTGGAAACCACATCAGCTTTTGAAATTTTTTCTCTCTAATAATTAACATCCTTCTTTTCTAGGGTATCATAACCGTAGCTTTTTCTCTTAAAAAGAAAAATAAGTCAAATGTCTGAAGAAATCTATTTAATGTGAACAGTAAATGCTACAGGAAAGAATGCATTATTTGAAATTAATTTTTCATTTTTTGTCCTTCCACGTGTTTTATAGGTTGCTGGTGCTGATGCGCTGGAGTTAAATTTATCATGTCCTCATGGTATGGGGGAGCGAGGCATGGGACTGGCCTGTGGGCAGGTAGGACTGTAACCACAATCTGTTTAATGTCTCTCCAGCAATCCTGCACTGCCACATTGATAGTTACACCTCAGGGGGCAAGACACAAGCTGCAGATTACCAGCTTGAGATTTTTAGGTTGAATGTGTTTAAATATTTATTGACGAGAGAAAAAAAAAAGCTGAGAATGTACAAAATTCTTAGTTTTGCTGAGAACAAACCTGCATTATGTATTTGACAAGGAATATGACGAAAACAAATAATTTCAAAAAAGCACTTAGAATTGTTGATTTCCATTTTAGTGCCCTGTAGATGTCTTTTAAATCACAAGCTAATAATTACTGCATATATCAGTAATGATTTTTGAGGACATGAGATATACATGCATTTCATTTTACAATTTTTAACATATGAACGTGACTGTATTTCAGAATTACAGAAGAGTCCATGCATTCTGCTAGTATCATGTAGAGTTAACCCTTTCTCTTGTAAGAGCCTGTGTTCTGTTACTATAGATTTGGTGGTTTATATGGTTGAGATTGGGATTATCCATGCCTGAGGTCTCTGCCATGCAGAAATCTGTTGCAGAGTTTATCAGTACATCCCATGACTTCCGTTAGGAGAATGTGTGTTGTTTTGCCCATGAAAAGAAAATATACACATACAAACCCTAATTCTCATGCTAATATCCTTTTGCAGTTTGTAGATTTTGGCATGTTTTGATCATGGCTTGAAATTTGTTTTAGCTCTGAAAAATACCCAAATATGGTGAATTGAAAGTCTCTGAAAAATCTTGGTTCACAGTCTACAAGGAGAGATTTTCCAGAGTTTGACCATCAAAATTTCTGAATTATGAAGCCTGTTTGATTCCCCATCCTAATACATTTTGGGGACAGGGAGAAGAAGAGGAGGAAGGGGATGCAGAGTGGGAATCATGATTATATACCCTAAAACTGACATACTGTTATTCACCTGGCCCCTTTGCAGAGGGCTAGTAAGCATCTTAATTCATCCTCCCTTGCTTAGTTAAACACAAAATTTAGAAGACCTGAGGTGTAGTTGGGTAACTAAACCATTCATTTGCTGAAACTAGGGAGGCACTAGGAGCTGTAATCAGTGCAACATTTCAAGTGTACACACTTCAAGTATAACTTTAGCATAGCAATACTGTCAGGCACTGTGCCCTGGGCATTTTATTGTTTTCTGTGAACAAAATTATGTCAATTTGGTCCATGCTGTAGATTATTATTTTTAATGAAAGTAATCTGGATGCTTTTTATGGCCAGTGGTCTTTTGATGAAGTTGTGAATAAAAATGGGAGAGGATCTTAAAAGCCCTCCAGGATGACACTAGCAAAACAGTAGTAGTTATTATTTTTTTTCCCTGAATTGCATTCAAAAACAAATTGCTATTTTAGCCCTGTTTATAAGTTTTTGAAGGAATTCCCTCCCTTCAGTCTGCAGAGCATAACTCAGTAGCTTGGCGTGCCCCTGTCTGAGCAGGCAGGACACTGTGGAAGGTGCAGTCTAGTCAGGGAGAGCCCTGGAGGTTCCAAACTGAAACCTTTCAAGTGTGGGGTTTTTTATTTTTTTTATGATTGTGTTATTTCCAGCTTTCAGTGGTTGGAGTAATGTATGCATGTGAAGTTGCTTAGATGTCTAGTCAGTAGGGAGCTGTCTGCGTACATGAGTTTTTACATATCTTTCAGCTATTGTAAAATCAGAGAAGCAAATGCAAAATCTGAGCACTCAGGGCTATCGTGTGGATTTGTGACTCTCCATGGAGGAGATCAGATCCATAAAGAAAGAAGATTTCTTTACATATACATGTGTGCTTTTATAATAATATTTCTGTCTTTCACATACAGTATGGATATTCCTTGGAATGTTTCATATATACTACTCTTGCTTAAACATTTTCCTGTGTTTTCTTATTTGTCTTATCAAAATGAGAGCTCAGAAAAGAATCAATTTCTTTAGATGAATAAATTAATAAAACAAGAGAGAATATTTAGAGAGCCAGATCCTGATGTTCTTCCTCAGAGTTGGCTAAAAATTAAGTTATAGATTTTAGATGTAGATTATTGAAGCAAAGGGTGGGGATAAACTGGATTAAGTAATGATATGTGCAACAAGATTTATCAGTAGCCCTTCAGGGGGCTTCCACGCACGGTGGCCCCTGGAGACCCCATCAGAAGATACAAAAGTGCTAGATAGTATTTTGGTATTTTAGTATTATTTCCCCTTTCCTCCTTCCCCCCTCCCCCCCACCAGAGCTGAAGTCAAATAGGTCATACCTGGGTGGTGTGGGGAAGACAGGGCTCAGATATGCTCTGGAAAAAAACAACACTCCCCATCTGGAAGTCAGGGCATGCGGCTTTGAGAGGTAGAGCAGCTTTCCTGGTTGTACAGTGAAACAGGTTTTCTTAAATCTTTTTGATAACATAATCCATGTCTTCATAGGAATTTTTTTCAAGGATTAGGTCTCTTTCATGCTTAAGCACATTAAATCCTCAGAAAACTAGAGAAATTGCTGAGATGAAGAATAATGGCAGAAAAATGTGCATTTTTAGTATTTATAATGTCTAACATATTCTGCATTTTTGTTGTTGTTAAAAAAAAAAAAAAGGAAAGGAAAGGTTAATTACACTGTCTACTTTTTCTTCTCATTCCAATTCCTATGGTGTGCCCACAGGGTAAGTGTAGAAATCTGGAAACATTAGATTTGTTTTTTCTCTATCCTATTTTGTTGTCTAGTATCAAACGCTTTCACTGCTTTATATCAACCACAAATCAAAAAGGATCCTGGTATATCCAAATTATATATATAAAAATGGGTACTAAGTATGTCTGTTTGTTTTATACTGAATTACAGTTCTCAGCTTTTATTTGATTTTAATTCTAAGTCATTAGTGCAGACACTCTGGCGCCCAAACAGCGTGGCTAGCCAGAGGGTAATATTAAGAGGTATCTGTATTGCTGCCAATAAGTTACTTAAAGCTGGTTCTGTATAAAATGTCAATTATATTTACTAATGCTGATTAATGATAATAAAGTTAAGGTTTATATTCTTTTGTAACAATCTGCAACAGGATAAAAGTGGATATTGTAATAGAATTTGTCATTAAGTTTACCAGCACTAATGCACAGATTTTCCTTGAATCAGATAACCTTTGTGTACAAAATGTGTAATAGTAAACATAAAGACAGCATGGTGAACAGCAGGTTATTATAAAATGACAGTGTCCCTTTCCCACTATAGTTCAATCCTGTAGTAATTTTAGAATAAAATTATAAAAATAATAAATCAAGTATGGTAGCACTCATATTTCGGTGTCTAACTTGTGATGTTGTATTTGTGGTACACTTTTTGTCCTTCACTGGAAACCATGCAAAGATGTTTTAATTTTTTTTTTTCTTACTTATCCTTCTAAAAAGTGGCATTGAATATTCAGAATTATTAATGTCATGTGAAACCAAAAAATATAAGTGTTTGTCTTTTTGATTTTAGTCTGAAGGTCAACAAGTCTCTCCAGCTGCTCTGCCAAGAATGTATAGTTAAACTGACTCAGTAATCTGGGTTTACTTTGCATTCCTGCTAAGATGAAACCCCATGTCTGAGAACTGTAATGTGCATCTCCCAAGAAACATTTTCAAAATTATCAGTGAGTCTTCTTGGCCTAGTGGGCAGTGAAAAACCACAGAGGGAAGGAAAGAGCAGCTTACAGCTACAGGAAAAGATGAGACAAAATGCTGTGAGAGTAGCTACAAAAAGATTATTCTCTGTCATGTCAGATGATAGAGCAAGGGGCTAATTGCAGGCTGAATGTTTCAAATTGTGCATTAGGAAGAGAATTCCCTAACAAGGTGATGCAGATCAGGAATATGTTGTCTGGTGGAGCTGCGTACTCTCCATCTCTGGAGTTTTTAGGCAGGCAAAGCTGTGGCCAGCCTCACTGGTGGTGGTGTTAGTGCCAGTCTAAGTGGGACCTTCCAGTACCTGCCCTCCTGGAGTCTATTCAGACAGCCAATTCTGTGGATTCACCATGTTCAATTCCTCACCAAAGGCACTGCATTCTTTGTACCAGGAAAAGGAAATGAGGACAGTATAAAAGGACTTGGGTATTCACTTGGATTGAGAGAATCAGTATGAACAAGGTCTCAAGCCAAAAGCAACTAATCTCATATTCAAAGATCTTAGCCTTAGTGCTATAAGCAAATATTGCTAAAGTTAATAGCACCCTGGCATATAACTATTTCTTATTAATTAGTCATTCCTTCTAACCCCCAAAATAGAAAAAAAAATCTTTGCCTATCTCAGCATTTAAGCCCTAGGTTTGAGGTATTATTTGATTTTATTTTTTTTTTAGTTTCTATTGAAGAAGGAATGTATGTGTCTCTTGTGAGCACTGAAATCCAGATTCTGGTGGTTTAACTATTGAGATCATATGTAAAATGAACTTGCTTTGTGGTTCTTTTCTTACCTTTATTTTCATTTTGCTTCAGTGGTACTTGCTACAGTGTCTGCTGCTGGCTGTGCTTATGTTTATTGCCTGCAATTAGGAGGCAAGTTTCATAAAAGCCTACATTGCCTCATTCAGAGGACGACAAATCTGTCAAAAACAAAAAGAAAAAAACCCCAAAGCCCTGGTTACTCTGCGAAGATGAGTGCTGACTGCATGGCACAATTAGATTTGCTCTGCTGTACCTTGCAAATGGGAAAGATGAGGCTGCTTTTTAATTGAAGTGCACAGCATAGCATGCTAATTCGCTGTTGCTCTGCCAGCAAGGAGCTTGAAGTATTTTAAATAAATGATGCCCCAAACAGAATTTGATTATATCTGTGTTCATGTGACATTCTACTATCAGCCTACAATAATATGCTGGTTAAGTATAATTCATTGAGTCCTGCAGGCAGTATTAGTTCTTGCTCTTCTCTTCGGTATCAGTTATTGCTACAAATTAATGCAAAGTACAGCAGAGTGGTGCTACACTGGGCTGTAGCAGCACTGTGGACATTGTCACCCAAAATCCAGTATAAACCAGTGTGAGTGAGGTTCGTGTTGGTTTTGCCGTGGAGTTTCAGAACTCATACGTCTTGTTCTCTTGCATTGGCCACTGTCATCCATTTTGGTTGGTTCTTCAAAATATAATCCTAGCTGATCTCAGTGTCTTTGCATCTGCCACTGCCCTCTCTGGCTTTGGGGCATATGTTGACCAAATGACCTCTTTCAGTCATGTTTCTCAGAGTCCAAACTTTTTCAAAGGCAGTGTAAATTCCATGAAACTGGGTGACTGGGGAGAGGAGGGAAATTGCCTGCTGCCCAAGCAAATGGATATGAAGAGAAGTCGTGGTAGTTCAACTGAGGGAAAAGCTCAACAGAAGCAAGAAATTCAGTTCCTGAGAAACAAGGATTTCTTGGTTGAGGTGGTGATGCTGTTACTCTGTGTGTGCAGGGATGTGCTGCACTGGGCATTGTTTTGCTGGGTGAATCTAGGACGTGCAGGGAGAGGGGATGCTGCTGATTGCCTCCTTCAACTCCTAAAAATGTAGACATAAGCACGCTTTTTAGCATGTCAGGAGATGTGTTTTGTGGACTTATGTTCATGGTCCCACACTGATCATGGTCCAACATCATTCTTTATGATAATTCGATTTTGTTGTTTAACCTCTTTGGATTGATTTTTAATCTTCTCTGTTGTCAGATGACTCTTTCTTTTCTTTTTCTATTCCTTCATTCTTCAGAACTCTCCTCATAAACGAAACCCTTTTCCTTAGTTGCTTTAAAAGTAAAAATTTATTAATGAGCTATTTCACTGGAAATCTGAGCAGGAAAAGCTTGCTGGCTTTATGGACACTCCTGGGCAAGTGACATCATTCACCTTCCTCCAGTACGTGAGAATTCATTTCTTTTCTGTTACCATTCTGTTACAATTACACCATTCAGGTGTAATTAAATGTTGTGATTTAAATGGATTTCTTGCATGCATCCTTTGTGTTCTCATTTATTCTATCTTTTAAAAGGAGACAATACTTAATAATGAGGTACGACAGTTAATTGGTGTTTTGTCCAAAGAATTCTGCTTTTTATACACTCAAGGAGAAATGAATTGAAATGCAGAGTTTAATAAATTCATCATCAGAACTCTATTCTGTAATTTCATATTGTGACTTGACAACATTTAATCCACTGTTATTGCTTTGAAGGATTTCTAATTGAATTACTCAAAAGACAAAATGGAAGATAAAAAGGGATTATAAATTCAACAATAATGTTAACAGCTATACCAACTTGCTGAAAGTTTTTACTGACATGCTATGGCTGTTAATAAGGTTTGAAATACTGTTTATGTGTGGTGACTTATATTTATGTAAGGAAGACATTCTCTACAGAATGTATTTTCTTAGCAAAGGTAAAAGTGATTCTGTTTCCTTGAAAATCATGAAGACATGAAAGCTATTTGGGTTTACACTTAATTTTCAATCTTACTATGATGGAATCGTTTCTGCTGGAGTTCACATTGTGGGTGACAGATGTCACAGAGAAGGTTAGTTTGGTCACTTTATCAGTGACCTGGCACTGTTTGACTGTTTTAATAGCACTTCAAGATTTTGACTGTTTTAATGACACTTCAGTAGCCTAAAAGCAATGATGTATATAGTGAGTGCTTCCCCTAAAGGAACAACACTTCTTTTTTTCTTTTAAACCAAATAGCAACCTGTACTTGATCTTGAAATTGCATTTTAATACCCTGAGATATTTTCAGAAGAGGGAAATGTAGAAAACTTGAGCAAATGTGGAGGCCCTTTGGATATGAGGTATTGCAGTTTCTTGTAATCATGATATCTGTTAAACAGGATTTATTGGAAACAAAGTGACCACCAACAAATAGCTGTACAGGTAAAATAAAATATTTTATGATTGTTTATCTTGGTGCACATTAGTAATTTTTTCTTTCTATGGTTTCAGTTTTATGCCAGTGTTTGATGAAGTTAATTAGCAATATATTAATTTGTCTCTTCACTGCCTACATAAGAATTTTCAGGATTAGACTGATATGTCTTTAAATATTGCCTCAGTTTCTAAGAAAGTTAAGTTTGCTGGGAAGCTTGCTCTTTACAGTAGCCAAATCTGAATACATGCCCACTTTGATGACCATTTTAAAATTGAGTGGCAAATTCTTCTCAGAGCATAGGTTTTAAATTCCCTAGTTTCGTGTTTCAAATATTTATGCTTTCCTCAATTATTTATTATTTTCTGCCTTATTATTTTAGGAAAGGACAGAGCTTGCCAACCTGACCACAAGAGAAAGCTATTTGTGGCTGCAGCCTTCACATATTCGAGTTCTGTGCTTCCCTTTAGAATATTTCATGTATGACGTAAACCTAATCAAACCCTTATGCCTTCCAGCAGGTGACCTCTGCATGAACTAAAGAGCTGAAATATTATTTAATCATGCTGCATTCCACTTTTTACAGTGCTATGAGAAACATTATTTTGGCTAGCTAGA